>NC_044327.1:6076700-6389990 GCF_007399415.2 Gopherus evgoodei | reverse complement strand
AGAGTCTGGCTGGGAAGGCTCGGATACCAGGCAGAGAGCAGCCTCCATGAGGGGGGCCCTCAAACGGATGTCTCACTCTTTCCGAGTTCTGGGACAAAAGTTCTTACAGATGCGACACTTCTTCACAGGTCATTTGAGGCAGCTGCTATGGAGGTCACAAACAGGCACAGATCTGTTACAGTCAGAGCAGGGCTTAAAACCCTTAAGGCTCGAAGACTGAAGTAGAAGAACCACTAGCCCTCATGAGGCAAGGGAAAGAGGTGCTCTGACTAACCACTATGGATGGTCAGAAGGAACTGAGAGGGCTTAGGGCTGGCGGCCCCTAATATACCAACACATAGGCACGGCACGCAAGAGATTGTCACAGCCGACCCTACGGATACCGCTACGGCAAAAATCTCCAACAGCCACGCACGTGGGCACGCACACACCTAGAATGGAACTAACATGAGCAAGCATTCGAAGAAGAAACTCTATTCAACCTCCAGTTGGGGATGAAACATTCATTTCCTGTTAAATACCATTTAATGTTAACTTCCAGGTTCTCTTTCTCTACATTAGAGCTCAAACAGATAGGCTGATATAATCGGAAATGCTCTTACATTCCTGGAAGGAGTAATGTAAACAGGAAATTATCTATAAAGTAATATCCCTTCATGCCTCTCAAACTGATGCTAGAGAACTCGAGAAGCAGTGAATAATGTTAACATGGATACAACAAGTGGACAAACACTGGTGTTTAAAATGAGATAAAACAAAAATTTTCTGTTTGCATTTATACTGTAGGGATCCAGTCAAAAATTCCACAGCTATACTTTCAGCACTATGGTGGCTAGGACAACTGTAAGAATCAACTCCTCTAAAAAGTCAGCAGAAAATGAATCTGTAAGTGGTAAAAATGGTTGTAAACCGTATGACTACACAAACTTTTAACAACCCCACAACTATGTGAGGAAAAAAGTAACACAGTTATGTGAGAGACTGCCTCTCACCTACACCCAGCAGGGAAGCTAACTGGATACTCTTGCTGGCAACTTCTTGGGACAGTAGCTTCCAGGAGCGGTAGGAGAGCTCTCTCCATGGCAGTCTGCAAAAGCCGGAAGCTGAATGCAAGCAACATCTGTTTGACTTTAGTTCCTAGGTTGGCTTTTCATTTTAGTTTCATCTTTACTCCTGACAACATGGATGCAGCAATAGCAGTTAAAAGCCATTCATTATGGCCCGTGTTTCTGCAACCAGTGTTTTCATTTTGTACCTAAGTGATTAACTGCCACGGAAAACAGCTGATATCAATTACAAACAAACTGAACTAAATTAAATTACTCTTATAGGAGTACATATAAATGATATTTAACCTCATTTTAACTTTGTGTGTGGAACAGATGGTGAATAATGCAGTGCAGTTTTACAGGCTATATGAAAAACATTGCATTCAGAACAAGCACTTGCATGTTTAATAGAATAAATATAACTAATGCCCTACTGATGATCATCCATTACTAGTATTAAATCAAAGTGCAAAATCATTTTGCCAAGATTTCGACTGTCTACAGTTCAAAACTCTGTGGCACATGTAGATCTGCTGAACACTAGCGTATGTATTTTGCATGATCACCTATTGGCTAAACGAATTATGTTGGGCATTGGAGATTTGGGGGATATGGGATATTAAGCTGCAATTAAATACCCAACTAGGCATGGCACTTAAGCATGTGCTTAACTTTAAGCATACGAGTAGTCCTATTGAACTTAATGCAACAATTTATGGGCCTAAGTTAGCTACGCGCTTAAGCAATTGTCAAATAAGGGTCAAGAATAGGGATAGTGCATGTAATAAAAGTAATTGGATTACGTTTTTAGAATAAGTTACCTTGTAAGAAGAAATTGGGAGTTCTGGATAGCCTGCTGACTATTTTCTGTGTTAGATGTGTTGGTTGTTGCTGTAGATTGTGTAATAGTGGTGGTGACACTGCTTGTATTGGTGCGTCTGGTTGCATTGCGTGCTGTCTCCAGTTGTTGTCGTGCTGCCTGTGCATGTTGTCGTTCTAACTGCAGTTGCATCTGCAACTGCTGTAACTGAGAAGCAGAAGGGCCAGAGGAATTGAGCTGTCCTCCTGCAGAACGCCTCACGCCTGATAACTGAGATAAAAGCTCTGCAAAGAAGAGAAAAGTACTACGGTGAAATTTGCTTAAATTGATACTAACAAATGAGAGT
This sequence comes from Gopherus evgoodei, assembly GCF_007399415.2. Classification (NCBI taxonomy): domain Eukaryota; kingdom Metazoa; phylum Chordata; order Testudines; family Testudinidae; genus Gopherus; species Gopherus evgoodei. Next base: position 6,387,775 of record NC_044327.1, on the reverse strand, counting down.
ACATGTATTTCCTGTGCATCAATATCCCCAGCTCTTATTTCTTTCTAAAATACTTCATTACTTATCTCACAGACTGTCATATGGGGGCATAGTGCTTTAGGGAACACTTAAGACACATTCCATTCCCCAAGCTCAAAGCATCATTTATATTTTTCATTTCTTTACTAAGATGAAGAAATTCTCAGTCTGAAATCGTTTGAAAGGGCATTTCCTAGAGATTATGGACTGACTACAAGGTGGTATCTTCAGCTGCCAGTTCCCTAAAGTGTTATCTTCTAGGCAAAATGGGTGCTGCCTCAGCAGCCATTTCAATTTTGGCTTAAGTTCATAGGTGCTCTCCCCCCCATCCCACCCTCACACTATCTCCATGCTATACATGAGGGAAGCTGTGCTGAAGAAAAATGACACTTCTGTCAGTTAGTTTTGGGGAATATTCAATTCAGAACATAGATTTCTACCATACTGTACATTGCGTAAGTTCTGATGGAGTCACAAGATAGGCAGTAAACTAGTTTTCCCTGAATTCAGATAAATAATATACTTACATTTGCCTGGCAGGTGTTTGTATGACTTCCCTCATACTGGCCTAATAAAGATGTCTACTGCTACAAGGATAGTAAAGACCTGCCTAGATAAAGACATGTCTGGCTTTGGATTGGGCTAATACGGAATTGTTCAGTTTTAGGGGGATCAGAGTGGGAACTGAGGTGAGTTTTGTCTGTACGAAAAGGTATTTTCAAAAATAAACAGTGTAAAAAAAAATACTGCCCATATGTTATGATAGAACCTATGTGCATTCAAAAAGTTGGTGGGAAGCCTTAATTTGTTGTGTTTGTTTGGGGAGGGAGGAGGGAAATTTTGTCTTTTGCAAACAATTATCCCTCTGAAATGTTTATACCTTTGCATTAGTCCCAGAAAGATTTTGGAAGTCGGAAGCAAGAGGCATGCTCGCCACTTTGCACTGATTGAAACAATGGGACTCTCCAAGCTCATGAGGGTGGCTCCAAGCAATTGAATCCTGGACTCGATTCACTTCATTTTAACATCGCTCTTTTTAAATTTACCCATTTTGCTATGGAAATGTGCATTACAAAAATAAACAAAGCCTTTAATTCTTGAGATAGAATAATTGCATTACAGGTTTGTTTATTTTAAGTAATTTCTACTGCCCTTTCATATTACAGGTCATAATTTTCTTCCATCTTTCTTTACTGTACTGTCCAGAAAAGGCTGGGCAGTACAGGACGTCCATTTCTGGAGGGGAAATCTAAGACTGGAGGTGTATTAGGTCACCCTGTAATAACCCAGGCTGGTAAGAGTCAGGCTGGCAGGCTGCAGTTACACACACACACTCAGGATGTGGCTTGCATGCTGGAAGGCGGTTCGTTAGTGGGCCAGGTGGGATCTCCTTCAGCAAGGCACTGTAAGGCACCCAAGGCTGCAGGGCGGGGGTGACACAGCTGCATATTAGTCTGGATTATACCCTTGTATGTCACAATCTCATTATAGACAAGTCCCCCCCCCCCCCGAATCATAAAGTGGAACACTAATACTTAAAGGGTATCCGTGTACATCCTAAAAATCCACAAACGTCTATTTGGAACTTAAAAATAAGAGACTTTCCTCTCCCCAAACTCTTCTGAACTTGACCAGAAGCTGCCACAAATGATTACAATTACAACAGGTCATTTTAGTAATCTTTGAAAATTTATTTTAAAATTAGTAAGTCTGCCACTCAGTCTGCAGTCTGAATGCAAACAGATGACATTTTGTAATGTTTATCAATAATATCAAAATGTAGCTCATTTAATCTTGATTAACGCTGAAGTATAGCATTTTTGTGTGGAGTAAAGATTCAGACACCTAATCTTCCCCATGAGTAATTTTATACATGTGACAAATACAAATTAGAAGCACTGAGGTAGATAATGGATTTTCAAAACACTGTTCACTTTTAAAATATATAACAATGCATGCAGGTAGGCTGTCTGAGGGGACTGGACCAGAGACCTTTGGAATTTAAAGGACCAGAGTGTTTAGATTCAATCCTTCAAATCAACCAGGGGCTTGTTACTGAACTTTTGGTAAACTACTTTTTAAGACTCATAGATTTGGAAGCATCGTCTCATATGACAATCTGACTTTCAACTTTACCTTGGAAGAAGGCACATTGATATCAATAAAATCTCATTTGGGGGAAGGAGGAGAAGATCCCAGTGTGTGTGTGTGCGCGTGCACACACACGGACAAGCAGAGCAACCATTCTCTTGGATTTTGTCACTACATATGGAGAGCAGCAAAGAATCCTGGGGCACCTTATAGACTAACAGATGTTTTGGAGCATGAGCTTTCATGGGTGAATACCCATTTCGTCAGATGTATCCAACGAAGTGGGTATTCACCCATGAAAGCTCATGCTCCAAAACATCTGTTAGTCTATAAGGTGCCCCAGGATTCTTTGCTGCTTTTACAGATCCAGACTAACACGGCTACCCCTCTGATACATGTGGAAATAAACTCCAAAAGGAAAATAAGGAATGACGACTTACCAGCTATAGGATCCATAGCTTCCCTATTGCTTGGAGAATATGAACTCTGTGAAGATGAAAGCCCACCAGTGGAACTGCTAGTAAAGTGCATGTTTGATCTACGTGCGCGAGGGCCTCCCAAACCCCGGCCTGGGTGAAACATTCTACGCACATGCCGAACACCGCTGGACTCATCGTAACCGAACAGTTAAGAAAATACCGAATTGTTTGATAGTGTGTTAAATGCGAGAGCTTTACCAGGAGAATGGGCTGTGAGGATGGCACACTATTCTACATACAGGTTTTTCAACTTCTTTGTCAAGTATAAAATAACTCAATCTTAACTATGCAACCAGAACCTGTAGTGCCATAGTACATGGAACTCAAAGATTGCTACAGTTATTTGCACCAAGAGTCACTATTATTCTCATATTCACTATCAGCTCCTCCTTGTCTGCAGAGAATCCTCTCTCTGAGACTTCTTGTTTGCTGTATCAAAAAAGTGTTTTCTAGATAATTTAAGAACCTCTGTTGCTTGTTTGGTTCAGTACTCAACAGATGCATGGATAGTTACAATCCCCAAGTTCTGGATACTGAGTATTGAACATTGATCCAAGAAACTTCCTGGCTGCAGCAGGGAGTGGGGAGCCAAGAGCCTGCAGAGTAGGGGCAGTCGGGCTCTTGGCATGGAACTGCGTTTGAAGCCCGTGCTCTCAGCCCCCCACACTACCCCTCTTAAGTAGGTGGAAGTGCTCCAGCTGAGGATGCACACCACTAACAGAAGGAGGGTAGTGTGGACATGAACCACTGCAGTAATTACCTATAGAGGTCGACTTAAGTTTCTAGTGTAGACACTCAGTGTAAGCTTGAAAGTTTGTCTCCCTCACCAACAGAAGTTAGTCCAATACAAGATATTACCTCACCCACCTTGTCTCTCTAATGTCCTGGGACCAAAACAGCTACAACACTATGTACAAAGGCATCCTAGTCTATTTTAATCACAGCCCCATACTAAAGATCTTCCAAATGATGTAGGTGTCCACTAAGGGATTCTGAGTGCAAACAGGAGCCATGGATTTCACATGCTTGCTTTTTGGTGACAAAAGGCACAGTATTTTGGGAATTAGTCTTAGATGTAAACTGATAATACTGTAAAGCTCAGATCTGGATCTTAACTCTCCCAGAGTCCACAGGTGTTAAGAGCTCATGCTCAGATGCAAGTGTAGCAAAGTAATATCAGGACATCACACAGTAGTGTTTTAATAGCTCCTTGACTTTGATAGCTCTCCTTCCTCTTTTCAACTGCCAACTGCTTGAAGAAATAGATGTTTCTCCTCAATGATCCTCTCCCCTAAGCCCTTAGTTACTGAGCAATAAGGAAAGGGAACCCAAAGGCTCCAGTAAGCCTGCATAATGCTCCCCACGCTCGTGTGTTTGTAAGTGCATCATAAGGCAGTGTGAGCTTCCATCTTTAATTTTCTTAATGTATAACAGCTTCCATATCAGATATGGACTATGCCTAGTTTAGAAACCAAAATATTCATTTTGTAATGGTTAGCACTGCAACCATAACTTAGTATCTTAAAAGCAAGCACTGATTTTTCTGGCTCTTCTTCACTGCTGGTAATAAATATTCTTTAATTGAAAATTAGCAAACAGTTTCATCAATATGTGAGGCAGCCTCAAATACTCTTTAAAACAGCTTGGGGGAAGGGGTCTGGGGGCAGAATACCAAAAGTGTATATTCTAATTCAACACCTCATTCACCACAATAAGTAGTTAATGTCAATGTGTAATTGGGACTATTTAAATGCTAACACTATAGGCAATCAAATAAAATCACAGCAGAATTGCAACTATTACTTCAAACACTATCTACTCTTCCCCAGAACGAGAAACTTTCAATGTTTTTTGAAAGAATATCTAACCTGAAAAAATGGATAAGTGACGTAAATTCACTCCTCCAATTAAAACATTATTAAATTTCTTTTAGAGATATAGAAACATTTTATGATAATTATAAATGCTTTAATCCTATTATCAGCAACTATTCTGTGTGTGTTTCACTGTATAGAGTAATTATAATGAACTCTCAATATGCTGTAGGAAGTTGCCCAGCAAAAAAATTAAATTAGAACAAAATTATCACATTAATTGATGCAAAAGAAAATGAACAGAAATATGTTTCTACAGAAAAATGCATTTTAGCTCTTCAGTCAACAGAAAAACAGGATAAATCCCTACAATCTATAACCAAGCTAATGAAAAATCAGCCCAAAGTTACAAGAAATCTCCTGTTGTCTCTAATTATCATAAAAATGCCATAAAAAAGCATGAAAGTATCCCATTAAAAATGACAATATATAGCTGAAGTAAAATTTTTTTAAAAAGTCATTCCTCAAAATCAACCCACAACCACCTCTCAAACCCTCAAAATATTGTTTGTGGTATAAACTGATTCATCATGTTTGATGTGTAATTATCTGCAATGTACTGATGCATTTATATTACTGCTTTGGACCACTGGTTTTCAACATGGGGTCCGCAGACTATGTCTAAGATTTCCAAAGGAGTCTGTACCACCATTTGAAATTTTTAGGGCTCTGCAAAAAAGGTTGAAAACCACTGCTTTAGATAGATACTGTCAGCAGGCAATTTTATTTGCATCTTTTTGTTGGTTTTCAAAAACACTAGCAACTTAGATTTTTTAGTTGTAGTACATTTAATTCTACAGTAGCTCTTTCATATCTTGGTTTTCCAACAACTAAACTAAGTGGCAGTTCTGAGAGGCTAGCGGAATTAAAATGCCACAACCTGCTTGTAAAATCAAACAAGTAGTTAATGTATGTCATACAATCCTGCCTTTTTACTTGACTTGAGAAAGGATATTAAATCTCTAGGAGCTCTGTGTTCCAGTGTAAGATGTGCTGCAAAGTCATCTGTGACATGATTAGGATCCCCTCCAGGTAACGCCGCACATATTGGACAAATCTGAAATGACAAAAAGTCAGAAAAACAAGTTTAACAACTTCACAAAACAGCAACATGCGATCATCATTCTGGGTTGATCTCTTAACAATAAGAACTATTATGCTTTAATAATCAAATTCTAATGCTGCATATATGTAGCCACAGGTAAAAAGTAGTTAAAGTGTGTTCAACATGCACTATTAGCTTAACCAGTTTTTATTTATTTTTTATATAAATAAATATATATATAAAATGTACGTGTGTGTGTGTTCCCCTCTTAGGGTTTGTCTACACTGGCACTTTACAGCGCTGCAACTTTCTCGCTGAAGGGTGTGAAAGTTTCAGTGCTGTAAAGCGCCAGTGTGAACAGTGCACCAGCGCTGGGAGCTACGCCCCTCGTGGAGGTGAGTTGTTTTGTTTTTTTGTTTGTTTGTTTTTAAAGAAAGTGCTGGGAGAGCTCTCTCCCAGCCCTCTGCCGTGACTACTCAAGACATGTAAAAGCACTGCTGCGGCAGCACTTTAGTGTTGCCAGCATCGACTAGCCCAGGGGTCTCAAACTCAAATGACCATGAGGGTTAGTTCACTGGCCCAAAGGCAGCATCACTGACACTCGCACATACCCTCGCTGCCCCTGGCCCTGCCCCGACTCCACCACTTCCAGAGGGTGCATGAGGGATGTGGCGGGGGCTCAGGGCAGGGAGTTCTGGTGCAGGAGAGGGTTGAGGTTCAGGCAGGGGGCTCAAGGCAGAGGATTGGGGTGCAGAAGGGGTGTGGGATGCAGCACGGGGCTCAGGGCAGGGGGTTGAGGTTCAGGCCAGGGGCTCAGGGCAGGGAATTGGGGTGAAGAAGGGGTGTGGTATGCAGCAGGGGGCTCAAGGCAGGGAGCTGGGGTGCAGGCTGGGGGCTCAGGGCAGGGAGTTGGTGCAGAAGGGGTGCGGGATGCAGCAGGGGGCTCAGGGCATGGGGCTGAGGTGCAGGCAGGGGCCTCAGGGCAGGGGGCTGAGGTGCAGAATGGGTGGGGGATGCAGCAGGGGCCTCAGGGCAGGGGGTTAGAGGTGCAGGCAGGCGGCTCAGGCCAGGGAGTTGAGGGGTGGGGTGCAGGAGGGCTTCAGGCTGGCAGTGGCGTACACCGGAGCCATGGCAGGCTGCTGGCCCCGGCCCTCTCCGGGAAGTAGCTGGAACCGTGTCTCTGCAGCCTCTGGGGGAGGGGGACACAGGGCTCTGCACGCTGCCTGCCACGCCTCCAGGTACCTCCCGCAAAGCTCCCATTGTTCTCGGCCAATGGGAGCTGAGTGCGGGGGGGGGCGGGGTGCCTAGAAGCCAGGGCAACACATGGATGGAGCCCTCTGCTTCTTCCCCCCTCCCCGGCCGCAGGGATGTGATTCCAGCCGCTTCAGGGAGCGGCACGAGGCTCAAGGGGGACAATCCTGCGGCTGTAGTTTGCCCGCCACAGCCTAGAGGTAGGCAGGCGGGGGAGGGGGCGCAGGTTGCCTTGTGGGCCGTGGAAATAGCCCTGTGGGCCGCTGAGTGTTTGAGATCCCTGGACTAGCCTTAAGTTATGTTTTTAGTAACACCCTAGGAACCCAACATGAAATTTATTTTCAAATCAGATTTGTAACTCTCTGATTTTACAAATTTTTCACATGCTAATTTCTATGCCGATAGAGAGGGTTTGTTTACACATGTTGCTAACAGCTCACATGCCCCAAACATGGCGACATCATCTTGTTCATTCTTTGCTCTTGAAAGCCAGAGGCACTCTCTCCTGTTCATTCTATAGGAAGGGTGAGAAGAAAACTACTCCAAAAGGGAATATTTCTAACATATCACTGTCGGATAGCATCTGAACAGGCTGCCTCCCATAACATTTAGAGAGTCCAAGGATCTTCAAACTATCTACCTACTCTAGACTCCTCCCATCTCAATTTTTTTCCCCACCATTACAGCAACAGTGGAAATATTAGCATGTACCAGACACTAGTATTTTACTGTGATTGGTTGGGAGGGAAAACCCAAGGTTGCATACCATGTCTTGTCTACATGAGAGCTCCCACCATTGCTATCAAGGGTGCAGCAGCAATGATGTTAGCAACAGCAGGAAATTTTAGGTAAAAAGTAGTCAAGTATAGAGAGACTCAAAACGTTCTGAGGCAGACCTGAGTTTCTAATGGAAATCATGAGAAACAAAAACCAAGACACAGGCCTCGTACATACAACCGGAACAAGTCCACTTTTTTGCCTTTGCAGGTCAACTTAAATCGCCAGTCTCGTGTGTTTTACCTGCTGAATGCATACATTTAAGAGCAAAATAAAGAATTAAAAATAGACCAGATAAGCTTGCTCCTAGTACAGGGATTCTAAAAAAAAATTTTAAAAAACAGTAAATTTAAGTTGACTGTTTCCAGGGCTTTAAATTGGAGCATTTCTTTTGCACTATGTATATATTAACCAGCTTACGTCTAGACTGGATTGCTCACCTTCATGCTGTTGCATAAGTGGCTGTGCTCAGGAAAGCACAATTAATGGGGGGGGGGGCGCAGTAAATAAAAAACTACTTTGGAAAATAGAAAACTGCTTCAATAAAAACAGCATGAAGCTGCCTGAGTAGCTTAACTGTAGTTTTGTTGCATCATGGAGACCTACTATTTTTACAAGTAATGAAGGTGGGGCAAGATAACAAGAATACCCTGGAATTCTTCTAGCAAGGCTCAATGGAGCATGTACATCTTCAACATCAAGTGAAGTTTTCACTCTACATACTTCCTAGTCCTCAAGAAGATGGGAAGTTAGAGACCTATCCTTGATTTCCACAATCTCAACCACTTTATTTGCAAGATGAGCTTTTGCATGGTCACACTTCAGTAATCCCATCCCTGGAGAAAGACACATGGTTTATAGCTCTCAATATGAATCATAGGACTGGAAGGGACCTCGAGAGATCATCTAGTCCAGTCCCCTGCACTCATGGCAGGACTAAGTATTAACTAGAGCATCCCTGACATGTGTGTCTAACCTGCTCTTAATCTCCAATGATGTAGATTCCACAACTTCCCTAGGCAATTTATTCTAGTGCTTAATCACCCTGACAATTAGGAAGTTTCTTAACGTCCAACCTAACCCCCTCCTTGCTGCAGTTTAAGCCCATTGTTTCTTGTCCTATCCTCAGAGATTAAGAACAACAATTCTTCTCCCTCCTCCTTGTAACAAGCTTTTATGTATTTGAAAACTTATGTCCCCTCACAGACTTCTCTTTTCCAGACTAAACAAACCCAATTTTTTCAATCTTCCCTCATAGATTATGTTTTCTAGACCTTTAATCATTTTTGTTGCTTTTCTCTGGACCTTCTCCAATTTGTCCACATCTTTCCTGAAATGTAGCACCCAGAACTGGACACAATACTCCAATTGAGGCCTAATCAGCATGGAGTAGAGCAGAAGAATTACTTGTCATGACTTGCTTACAACAGTCCTGCTAATACATCCCAGAATGACGTTCACTTTTTTTTTTTGTGCAACAGTGTTACACTGTTGACTCATACTTAACTTGTGATCCACTATGACCCCCAGATCCCTTTCTGCAGAACTCCTTCCTAGGCAGTCATTTCTCGTTTTGTATGTGTGCAACTGATTGTTCCTTCCTAAGTGGAGGAGTACTTTGCATTTATCCTTATTGAATTTCATCCTATTTACTTCAGACCACTTCTCCAGTTTGTCCAGATATTTTGACTTTAATCGTATCCTCCAAAGCACTTGCAACCCCAAAATCACTAATGAAGATGTTGAACAGAACCAGACCCAGAACTGATCCCTATGGGACCCCACTCATTATGCCCTTCCAGCATGACTGTGAACCACTGATAACTACTCTCTGGGAACGTTTTTCCAACCAGTTTTGCACCCATCTTACAGTAACTAGGTTGCATTTCCCTAGTTTATGAGAAGGTCATGTGAGACACTATCAAAAGCTTTACTAAAGTCAAGATATACCATGTCTACCGCTTCCCTCCATCCACAAGGCTTGTTACCCTGTCAAAGAGAGCTATCAGGTTGGTTTGACACAATTTGTTCTTGACAAATCCATGCTGTTACTTATCACCTTATTATCTCCTAGGTATTTGCAAACTGATGGCTTAATTATTTGCTCCATTATCTTTCCGAGTTCAGAAGTTAAGCTGACTGGTCTGTAATTCCCTGGGTTGTCCTTATTTCTCTTTTTATAGATGGGCACTATATTTGCCCTTTTCCAGTCTTCTGGAATCTCTCCAGTCTTCCGGAATCTCTCCAGTCTTCCATGACTTTTCAAAGATAATTGCTATCTCCTCAGTCAGCTCCTTGAGTATTCTAGGATGCATTTCATCCAGCACTGGTGACCTGAAGACATCTAACTTGTTCAAGTAATTTTTAAATTGTTCTTTCCCTATTTTAGCCTCTGATCCTACCTCATTTTCACTGGCATTCACTATGTTAGATATCCAATCACCACCAACCTTCTTGATGAAAACCGAAACAAAGAAGTCAATAACTACCTCTGTCATTTCCACATTTTCTGTTGTCGTCTTTCCCCCCCTCATTGAGTAATGGGCCTACCCTGTCCTTGGTCTTCCTCTTGCTCTAATATATTCATAGAGGTGGCAGGAAAAAAACATCCCGATGTGCAGGAAGAATACTAAATATGGCAGGCAATCAGCTTGGCTCAACAGTGAAATCCTTGCAGATCTTAAACACAAAAAAGAAGCTTACTAGAAGTGGAAGACTGGACAAATGACCAGGGAAGAGTATAAAAATATAGCTCAGGCATGCAGGAGTGAAATCAGGAAGGCTAAATCACACTTGGAGTAGCAGCTAGCAAGAGATGTTAAGAGTAAAAGAAGCGTTTCTTCAGGTATGTTAGCAACAAGAATAAAGTCAAGGAAAGCGTGGGCCCCTTACTGAATGAGGGAGGCAACCTTGTGACAGAGGATGTGGAAAAAGCTAATGTACTCAATGCTTTTCTTGCCTCTGTTTTCACAGACCAAGGTCAGCTGCCAGACTGCTGCATTGGGCAGCACGGTATAGGGAAAAGGTGACCAGCCCTCTGTGGAGAAAGAAGTGGTTCAGCACTATCTAGAAAAACTGGATGAGCACCAGTCCATGGGGCCGGATGCGCTGCATCCAAGGGTGCTAAAGGAGTTGGCAGATGTGATTGCAGAGCCATTGGCCATTACCTTTGAAAACTCATGGCGAACGGGAGAGGTCTCAGATGACTGGAAAAAGGCTACTGTAGCACCCATCTTTAAAAAAGGGAAGGAGGAGGATCCGGGGAACTACAGGCCAGTCAGCCTCACCTCAGTCCCTGGAAAAATCATGGAGCAGGTCCTCAAGGAATCAATTCTGAAGCACTTAGAGGAGAGGAAAGTGATCAGGAACAGTCAGCATGGATTCACCAAGGGCAAGTCATGCCTGACTAACCTAATTGCTTTCTATGAGTAGATAACTGGGTCTGTGGATGAGGGGAAAGCAGTGGACGTGTTATTCCTTGACTTTAGCAAAGCTTTTGATATGGTCTCCCACAGTATTCTTGCCAGCAAGTTAAAGAAGTATGGGCTGGATGATTAGACTATAAGGTGGATAGAAAGCTGGTTAGCTCGTCGGGCTCAACGGGTAGTGATCAATGGCTCCATGTCTAGTTGGCAGCCGCTTTCAAGTGGAGTGCCCCAAGGGTTGGTCCTGAGGCCAGTTTTGTTCAATATCTTCATTAATGATCTGGAGGATGGCGTGGACTGCACACTCAGCAAGTTTGTAGATGACACTAAACTTGGAGGAGTGGTAGATACGCTGGAGGGTAGGGATAGGATACAGAGGGACCTAGATAAATTAGAGGACTGAGCCAAAAGAAACCTGATGAGGTTCAACAAAGACAAGTGCAGAGTCCTGCACTTAGGACGGAAGAATCCCATTCACTGTTACAGACTAGGGACCGAATGGCTAGGCAGCAGTTCTGCAGAAAAGGACCTACGGGTTACAGTGGATGAGAAGCTGGATATGAGTCAACAGTGTGCCCTTGCTGCCAAGAAGTCTAACGGCATTTTGGGCTGTATAAGTAGGGGCATTGCCAGCAGATCGAGGGATATGATCATTCCTCTCTATTCGACATTAGTGAGGCCTCATCTGGAGTACTGTGTCCAGTTTTGGGCCCCACACTACAAGCAGGATGTGGAAAAACTGAAAAGAGTCCAGCGGAGGGCAACAAAAATTATTAGGGGGCTGGAGCACATGACTTATGAGGAGAGGCTAAGGGAACTGGGATTGTTCAGTCTGCAGAAGAGAAGAATGAGGAGGGATTTGATAGCTGCTTTCAACTTCCTGAAGGGGGTTCCAAAGAGGATGGATCTAGACTGTTCTCAGTGGTACCTGATGACAAAACAAGGAGTAATGGTCTCAAGCTGCAGTGGCGGAGGTTTAGGCTGGATATTAGGAAAAACTTGTTCACTCAGAGTGGTGAAGCACTGGAATGGGTTGGAATCTCCTTCCTTAGAGGTTTTTAAGGGCAGGCTTGACAAAGCCCTGACTGGGACGATTTAGTTGGGAATTGGTCCTGCTTTGAGCAGGGGGTTGGACTAGATGACCTCCTGAGGTCCCTTCCAACCCAGATACTCTATGGTTCATAGAACGTTTACTTGTTACCCTTTATGTCTCTAGCTAGTTTGATCTCCCTTTGTGCCTTAGCCTTTCTAATTTTGTCTCTATATACTTGTGGTGTTTGTTTATAGTCATCCATTGTAATTTGATCTAGTTTCCACTTTTTGTAGGACTTTTTTTGATTTTTAGGAGGAGGACATTTTCTCAGCTCTGTGATGGGCCCCACCCACTTTCAATGCAAGGCACATCCACTTAGCCTCGCTACTGTACCCAGAGCCTTTATCAAAGTCTTTCTGGTAGCAACAGCTCATTTCAGATGGAACGGCTTTACTGTTTTCCCCTACCTTGATGATTGGCTTCTTGTTGTCACAACACACCTGGAAGCCTACAAGCTGACCTCATCAATGCTTCAACTACTTTCTTCCCTAGGAATAAGAGTGAACTTGGAAAAGTCTGTCCTCACTCTGATGCAGACAACAGACTTCATAGGGGCCACCCTAGATCCAGTCACGGTGAGAGCTTATCTATCAAGGGATAAGTTTCACACCATGAACAACCTAATAAATCAGGTTACATGCAACCCTTGAGCTCCAGTCAGAACTTGTCTCTACACATGGAACAGTCTATTTTATGAAAATCCAACAGCAACAATAATGGTTAACATATGAGTCAGAATCCTTTGAACTTGGCAAGAGGGTCCAAGCAAGACTGCCCTTTAGAATATGCACTAGTCATTCAATTCCTGACCACTGCCTTCGATTGTCTTCATCTATTGAAGAAATTAAAATTGACAACCACTAATAGATTTAACTTCTCACCAAAACTTTGTACCATAGGTATGAAATCTGTTCCGTATTTTGAGGAAGCTGTGCAGTCTAAATTTTGAAAATATATAACAAAGATATTACCATATATTTTTCAAGTATAATGAGCACATAATAAGCAGAGCAGGTCAAGAATTTTTCAATAATTTGGGGGTGGGGGGAAGAAAGGCTCAGAACTTGCTGATTCATCAAAATGCATCAACTTTGACAAAGGTCTTGTTGGGAAGATCCAGGATGGAATTTTTGGTGAGAGAGCCCAGAATAGCTAATAGCCTGGTGCTTTGGGTGCTCACCTGGGATGTGAGAGATCCAGGTTCATGTCCCTGGTCTGAATCAGGCAGAGAAGGGGACTTGAACCTAGGTCTTTCACATCCCTGGTGAGCACTCTGACTATTGGCTATTTCAGTTGGGGCAGGTGGGTCTTTTTGGGGGGGTGTGGGGGTTAGGGAGAGAGGGGAGGAAACAACTTGAAAGATGTTGGCTTTGTTCCACATTGGAATGAAAACAAATTCTGAAACGCTGAACATTTTTCATGAAACAGAACTCTTGTTTTCCAGCCAGCTTCACTACCAAGTTTAAACACCAAGGGGTAATACCACCAATTATTACAATACTACAAATGTCCAAGGAAACTGGGGGCAGTGTTACCCTTCTGAACTGGAAGCTTCCAACTATGCAATCACTACATATAAGGAAAGGCAAAAACTTCAATTCTAGCCAGTCATACACGTTAACACGGCAATGTTTGAACAGGATCAGATTTATTCTGTTGAACTGATTTCTTTAACCTACTGCCCAAAAGAAGAATGACCAGATACAGGTAAAAACAATTCAATTAGCCCTGCAAATCTGGCTGAAAGTCAGAAAGCTTTTATATATACACAAGCATATTTCGATTACCATTGCTTAATGTCAGTATCTAAGCAAGGATAATTGTTTCAAAACATGGGCTCATAAAGCCATTATAAACCTGAATGTGTCTCTCCTCAGTCATGTGCTCATATTCTCTGCTCAACTGCAGCAATACTACAATATTGAAACAAACAGTTTTATAAGTACCTGCAATGAAGAGACTTTATAACCAATGCTAAATTCAGCTCTTTACTAACATATCATGCAAATATGCACCAGTGCTATGAATAAAGTACTGTGAGTGAAAATATCCATCACCACAAGCTAGGAACAAAGATATGGATATAAAAATACTGGAGACTGATCTGCAAATAATGAATAAGGATTCCCTTTTCAGACAGGTGGAAAACCACAACTCTCACTAAAATCAACAGAGAGGCAGGTGCTCAATATTACGAACTTTGGCCTCAAGTGCCAATGAAAAAAAGACATTTTTAAACATGGCTGCAGCCCAAAATGTGACAACTGGAGAAACTCAGAATCACACAATAGTCTGTATCTGCAAAGTTTCACTGACATCAAGTGGCATGAATCAGAATTACATCACCACACCAATGACAAAAAAGCATCCAAATTTAGAGGTTTTATTGCAATGTATCAATTAAAGCTAAACCTGAAATTATCTAAAAGAGGAGGCACAGCAAGAAGCAAGTGATGTGCACCTGCACTTGATACCAGTGTCTAGGTCTAAACAGATTCAACACCCTCATTCTAACTCTCAAATTCACCAAAGGTCAAATGTGTTACATTCTTCTTCGAAATGTGAAAAAATAAAATAAAATAAAATAAAGGAGTCAGAAGAGAGGAGGAAATCTAAAATGATGAGAGTCATTTCTCTAGTGTACATTAGGTCTGATGTAATCTGTTTCAAGCTTTCATATTTTTATATCAACCAACAGCAAACAAAGATAAAACTGAGCACCATATACATTCACTCATTGTCCCACATACTCCTGAAGCATAAAAAGCATCCAGACATGAAGCTGGGGAAGATTTCTTGAACTGTTTGATTCCAGAGAGAACTTAATCTAGAATAGTTTAAGAACTGTGCAGGCATTTCTAGTAGGCATTTTTGTTTAAAATCAAGTAGTGAAGAAGTGTGGACTTTTCTAAGACAAAAGTAATCTAGAGCGCAACAGTTCCTAAATAGCTGAGATGTATAGTCATTAGTGTCAGGCCATCACAATAAAGGTCAAGAATAAAGCATTTAAGGCATCAAAGACAGATTGCAAACTGTTCTTGAACAGAGCCAAGCCTTCCTAGACATAGTAAAAAGGGGTATTTCCTGTGTTCAGAAAAAGTTTCAGAGACAGTTAACATCTACAACTCTATTGTATAACGCGGAGTTGAATACCACAGGGTAGGCCTACGCTAGAAATGCTAGACTGGCCCAGGTCCAGTTGCAGCAGTTAGTAGGAAATCCACCTCTCTGAGAGGTAGCTAGGTTGATCATAGAATTCTTTCCCTGACCTAGCAGTGTATACACCAGGGTTTCACAGTCCTGAGCAATGTAATTAAGCTGACCTAACTCTGTAGTACAGACCAGCCCCAGCTGCTGTGAACAGATTACTACTATTGAAATCACCAGGAAATCAAGTGATCAATAACAGAGAAAAAGCAAAACCCACCTTACAGGACCAATATACCATAGCATTTTAATTTTATGGACCACTGAACAAGTGATAGTCAAATCCAAAGTTCCTCAGCAGGATCCAGCTACCCCTTCCTTGATGGGAAGGAAACACTGGCTACATCTACACTGGAAAAACAAACAAACAAAAAAACCCAGCCCCACGCAACCTCAGCAACAAGTCTCAGAGCCCAGGGCAACTAGCTTCAGCTCACATACAGGGCTAAATTTAGCAGTGTAGATGTTCCCGCTTGGGCTGAAGTCTTGGCTCTGAAAACCAACATCGAGGGTGGGTCTCAGAGTCTGGGCTCCAGCTTGCATGGAAACATCTACACTGCTATTTTTCAGACCCATAGCATGAGTCTGAGCCAGGTGACCTGGGCTTTGAGACTCTGCTGGTTTTTTTCTTTTCCCAAACAGTGTAGTGCGTACCATTAACCCTATCTTTGTAAGAATGAAGCACTTTAAGACTCTGTGCATATATACAGAAATCTCAAGAGCAGTCATTAGGTGGTATAGCCTTTTTCTGGTAATGCCTGGACTTTCAGAAAAGAAAGGATGCCCTAGATGATTCTGGAGTTAGAAATCCAAAATGTGCCATACTGACTTGACACTGGGAAAAAAAAATGGTTACCCACCTTTTAGTAACTGTTGTTCTTCGAGATGTGTTGTTCATGTCCATTGCAAGTAAATAGGTGTGCACGCACTGTGTGCAAGCTAGCCAGAAGATTTTCCCTTAGCAGCATCCGTAGGGTTGGCCCAGGTGCCCCCTGGAGTGGCGCCACCATGGTGCCCTATAAAGGGGCCCGCCGACCCTCCATCCCCTCAGTTCCTTCTTGCCGGCACTCCGACAGAGGGGCAGGAGGGTGGGTGTTGGAAAGGACATGAACAACACATCTCAAAGAACAACAGTTACTAAAAGATGGGTAACCATTTTTTCTTTTTCGAGTGGTTGTTCATGTCCATTCAAAGTAGGTGACTCACAAGCCTAACCTTAGGAGGTGGGGTCGGAGATCACTGCTGACTGGAGAACTGCACGCCCGAAGGCTGCATCCATCATCCCTCGCCTGGTGCGTGATGGCATAGTGAGACGAGAACGTGTGGATGGAGGACCACATGGCTGCTCTACAAATCTCCCGAGTCGGAACCTGAGCCAGGAAAGCCGCAGAGGAGGCCTGCATCCTAGTGGAGTGGGCCGTGACCGGAGAGACAGGGGTCTTAGCTATGCGGTAGCATTCCCGGATGCAGGTCGCAATCCAAGAAGAGATTCGCTGAGAGGAGTCCGGGAGCCCCTTCATCCTTTCTGCCACTGCGACAAAGAGCTGGATGGAGTGTCTGAACGTCTTGGTACGCTCTATGTAAAAAGCTAAGGCCCTGCGGACATCCAGGGAGCATAGCCTCCGCTCTTCGTTGGAGGCGTGTGGTTTCGGATAAAACACTGGGAGAAATATCTTGGCCCATGTGGAACTGTGAAACGACCTTGGGTAGGAAAGCCGGATGAGGTCTAAGATGGACCTTGTCCTTGTAGCAGACTGTGTACGGGGGCTCTGACGTTAACACTCGAAGCTCCGACACCCATCGGGCCGAGGTGATTGCCAGCAGGAAGGCGGTCTTATACGATAGGTACAGCAGGAAGCACGAAGCCAGAGGCTCAAAGGGAGGCCCCGAGAACACAGAGGACCAGATTCAGGTCCCAAGCACGGGTCGGCTGACGCACATGCGGAAAGGGCCTGTCCATACCTTTGAGGAAACACTCAGCTAGTGGGTTCGCAAACACTGAGGTACCCCCCTCTCCCAAAACGGATATGGCTGCCAAGTGAATGCGAATGGAGAAAAAGGGAGAGGCTCAGCTGTCTTAGGTGAAGCAAATAGGCAAGGACAGAGGGAATTGGTACCCCTAGCGGGTCGTGACCCCGCTGATCCGCCCATATGGAGAAGCGCTTCCATTTAGCCAGGTAGGTGGCCCTGGTGGATGGTTTCCTGCTACCTAGCAGCACCTGCCTGACCTACTGGGAGCACTGCAACTCCACCGGGTTCAGCCATGGAGCATCCAGGCTGTGAGGTGAAGGGACTCGAGGTTTGGATGGTGGAGGGAGCTCTGGTCCTGCATGATCAGGTCTGGGAGTAGAGGCAGCATCAGGGGCACCTGAACTGACATGTGCAGGAGTGATGTGTACCAATGCTGGCGTGGCCACGCTGGGGCTATCAGGATTACCCTGGGGTAATCCCTGCAAATCTTTAAAAGCACCCTGTGTATCAGGGGGATCGGAGGGAAGGCACAGAGCAGACCGTCCTCCCACGTCTGTAGGAAGGCGTCCGACAGAGACCCCTGACTGCAGCCCAGGAGGGAGCAAAACCGTCGGCACTTCCTGTTTTCCTTTGAAGCAAACAGGTCTAACCGGGGAAAGCCCCAGAGCTGGAAAATTGAGCGCACCACATCCCATCGGAGGGACCACTCGTGACCCCGGAACGAACGGCTGATGGTGTCCGCCAAACTGTTCTGCTCCCCCGGAAGATAGAACGCTGTCAGGTGAGTGGCATTGTGAACGCAGAAATCCCACAGCACAAGGGCTTCCCTGCAGAGGGGAGAGGAGCGTGCACCCCACTGTTTGTGGATATAAAAAACTGCCGCCGTGTTGTCCAAAAGGACAAATGCACCTGCCGGCCAGGTGAGACCGGAAGGTCAAACACGCCAGATAGACCGCTCTCAGCTCCCTGACACTGATATGCAACTCGAGGTCCTCCGGCGACCACAAACCCTGCATCTTGAGGCATCCCAGGTGAGCTCCCCAACCGAGGCCTCAGTCACCAGAGAGAGGGAGGGTTTCAGGGCAGCAAAGGGGACACCCATGCAGACTTCCCACAGGTCAAGCCACCACTGTAGCGAGCTCAGCACTAAGCAGGGAACGGACACCACTGAGTCCAGGGGGTCCCTGACCGGGCGATAAATTGTCATCAACCAGGACTGCAGAGGGCGAAGCCGGAGTCTGGCATGGACCACCACATAGGTGCACGCCGCCATGTGGCCCAACAGCCGGAGGCAAACTCACGCCATGGTAACCGAGGATGAGCTCGGAAATTGCACGGAACCTGGACTCCGGCAGGTACGCTTTGGTGTGGGTGGAGTCCAGAACTGCTCCTATGAACTCTATTCGTTGCGTCGGAGACAGGGTGGATTTGGCTTCGTTTAAGAGGAGACCAAGATCGAGAAAGGTCTGCCTGATGAACAACACCTGGGTCTCTATCTGCTCCTTGGAGCGGCCCTTTATGAGCCAGTCGTCCAGGTAGGGGAATACCTGGATGCCCCACCTGCGCAGGAAGGCCGCCACTACCGCCTTGCACTTTGTGAAGACCCTCGGAGCAGCGGACAGGCCAAACGGGAGCACCGTGAACTGCAGATGGACGTTGGCCACGACGAATCTGAGGTACCGACGGTGTTGTGGAATTATGGCAATGTGGAAATAGGCATCCTTTAAGTCGAGGGCGGCATACCAATCTCCTGGATCCAGGGAGGGGATGACCGAGGACAGGGAGACCATCTGGAACTTGAGTTTTCGCACAAACTTGTTCAGCCGCCACAAGTCTAGGATGGGTCTCAAGCCCCCTTTTGCCTTCAGTATTAGGAAATGCCGGGAGTAGAAGCCTTTGCCCCTGAGCTCCTGCGGGACTTCCTTCACAGCCCCTGCCTCTGTGAGAGACTTCACCTCTTGAATTAGAAGTTGCTCGTGAGAAGGGTCCCTGAAGAGGGACGGGGAAGGGGGTTGGTGGGGCGGAAGGGAGGAGAACTGGATAGAATATCCCCTCTCTACCATGCGGAGCACCCATTTGTCCAACGTAATTCGGGACCAGGCACGGTAGAAGTGGGACAGACGTGACCCAAAGGTAGGAGTGGAAGGATCCAGAGTCTCTATCGGTAGGTCGTCCTCGATCGTACCATCAAATAGGGGGTCTAGGCCCAGATGGTGGTCTGGATTGGCTAGACTCCTAGCCGAAGGGGTGGCACTGGTGACACCTCCTGCCATTTCTGCTCTGCCTGAGCCCCAGCTCCTGGCAAGTCTGTGGCTCGTATGGGCGAGGGGCTGCCTGCAGCCTAAACTGTCTGTGCTGAGTCACGGGGGTATGCAAGCCCAGCGAGAGAAGCGTGGCCCTCGAGTCCTTTAGGCTATGGAGACGTTGGTCCGTTTTCTCTGAAAGCGGCATCTGCCCTTCGAAGGGGAGGTCTTGAATCATCTTCTGGACCTCACAGGGCAGGTCCGAGACCTGGAGCCAGGCTCCCCGCCGCATGACCAGCATGCCAGGGTGTGCGAGGCTGAGTCCGCCGCATCTAAGGCGGCCTGGAGGGAGGCTCGAGAGATCAGTTTGTCCTCCTCCACTAGGGCCGAAAACTCTGATCTCGAGCCCTGGGGAAGGAGCTCCACAAACTTCGACATGGTCGAACAGGTGTTGTGGCCCATCAGCTTACTATTGCCTGTTGATTGGCAATGCGGAATTGGAGACCCCCCGTGGAGTACACCTTTCTACCAAAGAGCTCAAGTCTTTTTGCATCCCTGCTCTTCGGTGTTGACCTCTGAAACCCTTGACGCTCCCGCTGGTTAGCCGCGTCTACTACCAGGGAGTCAGGGGGAGGGTGGGTGTACAGGTGTTCGTGCCCTTTAGAGGGGACGAAGTAGCATTGCTCCGTCCTCTTGGCAGTAGGGGCCAATGAGGCTGGTGTTTGCCATAGGGTGCGGGACGTATCTGCTATAGTCTTCATCAGCAGGAGGGCCACCCCGGATGGCCCTGAGGGGGCCAGAATGTCCACTACATGGTCCGCGTCCACCTCGATCTCCTCCGCTTGGATTGCGAGATTTTGAGCTGCTCGTCGAAGCAATTGTCGGAGGATTCGAGTATCCTCTAGGGCTGGTGCCGCAGCCGTGCCCGAGACCGCCTCGTCCGGGGAGGACGACTAGGAGATCACATGGAGCAGCCTTTCCTCCAGTGCATGCGGCCCCTCGGGATCCTGCGGTACACGGTACTGAGGTTGCGGTGCCGGTTCCAAGTCTAAATGCAGCACCGCAGCCAGTACCGGGGTCGCCAGTGAGCAAGTTGGTGTATCATGTGGTGCCAGCGGAGCCCGAACTGGAGCCGCTGCTGGTGTCGCTGCCTGGTAGGGGGTGCTGAACTTGAAAATGGCACACCCCTGCCCGGTGGTGCCAGTGGCGGAGGCAGCTGCGTCGGGGCCACCGACGTCGAGGACACCGAAGTTGATCATGACAGAGGGCCAAACGCCTGGCCTACTGACTGATGGTAGGCCCAGGGAGTCCAAAACAGCCACTGCGGGTAACGTTGGTGGCTCACCCCCGAAACCAATCTCCTGCTCCGCGACCGGCCGGAGCGATAGGAGTCTGCCTCTGAGTCTGAGGTCTCTGAGTCTGAAGGCCTTGGGGGAGCAGCGCCCAGTGCCGAAGGAGAGCGGTGCGGAGGGGAGCCTCTCTGGTCCGGTGCTGCCTTCACAATGCAGTGCGGGGAGGGAGGCGACAGCATGGCCGGCTTGCCTCTAGACTGTACTGGTGGACGGACCACAGTAGACAACTCCCTACAATGTGGGGAGGCCGGTGCCGGGAGGCCCATTAGGTCTGAGGCCGCCTCGAACACCTTCGGCGTCGACAGGGGGCGTATGTCTCCACTGAGTTCCGCGGAGTTAGGCTGGTCCGGACTTGACTGCCCTCTCTGCAGTGCGGGAGTCGACGGAACCGCGGAGGGCTGTAGCCCAGCCTGTCTGCTTACACCCGCGGACGGCATCGGCCTTGGATCCTGGTGGGGTGACCGATCCCTCACCGGCTTCTTTCTCTTGGCGGGCACCGGTGAAGGTGAGCAGTGCCGCACTGAGGCCGACTTCCTATGACCCGACTCCGTCTGGTGCCAGGTTTTAGACGACTTGGGCTGGGCCCTAAGTCCTGATGTCGGTGCCGGTGCACTCTGCACCGAGGACGACATGCTGGGCCCTGCCTCGTCCCGTTCTGGGTCCGAGGGTGGTCACAGGGCCGCCTCCATCAGGAGGACTCTAAGTCTTTGAGCCCTGTCCTTAAGAGTTCGCGGGTGGAAGCCTCTACAGATAGAGCACCGGTCCTTTCGGCGACTCTCTCCGAGGCACCTCAAACAGGCAGAGTGTGGGTCACTCTTGGGCATGAATTTCCCGCAGTCCTTGTAGAGTTTGAACTCGGGGGACCCGGGCATGCCCCAGCGAGCGACGAAGACTCTGGGGGGTGGGGGGGAACCTTCAACTATGAAAAACTATAATATGACTGAATACACAGACTAAATAGTAAGGATAGGACACTGCCAACTTGCTACGCAAGAGAAGATCCAGCTAGCCGTCACTGGCAGTAAGAAGGAACTGAGGGGGTGGAGGGTCGGCAGGCCCCTTTATAGGGCGCCGTGGTGGCGCCACTCCAGGGGGCGCCCAGGTCGACCGTACGGACGCTGCTAAGGAAAAATCTTCCGGCTGGCATGCACACAGCGCGCACATACCTACTTACTTTGAATGGACATGAACAACCACTCGAAGAAGAAGAACAGGTTAGATAAATACCTGTCAGGAATGGTCTTGTTATTACTTCGTCCTGCCTTGAGTGTAGGGATTGGACTAGATGACCTACTGAGGTCCCTTCCATGGCTCTATGGAATTGTGCTATCCATTTTAACAACCAGAAGAACGTATCTGATAACTTTTAATATGTATTAACTGAACAACTTTTTATATACTCCATCTTAAGCCGGTTCGTTTATAAGCCGACCCCCCCCAAGTTGGATAAGTAAAAATGGAAAATTTTTATGACTTGTTCATAAGCCGACTCTCAGGGGTCAGCAAACTTTCGATCCCGGGCCATCAGAATAAGCCACTGGTGGGCCGAGATGGTTTGTTTACCTCAAGTGTCTGCAGGCATGGAGGTAAATCTAAGTAAACAAAGTGTCCCAGCGCGCCAGCTGCTTACCCTGACGGGCTGGGATAGCAACTGGTGGGGAAATTTTTTTGGGGGGGAGAAGCTGGGGGTCAGGGGAGTAACCCCTGTGACCACCCCCCACGACCCCACCCCTAGCCCAAGACCCTCACAGTGTCCCCATCCCATCCCTTCCCACCTTATCTGGGGAGAGCCAGGGGAGGATGTCTCTGACGTGGCTTGAGCTGCTCTGACAGGCTGGGCAGTGCGGCCACAGCCAGCTCCGGCGGGTCAGACCAGGCAGTGCGGCTGCAGCATGTTCCAGCTGGGACGGGTAGCACAGCTGCAGCGTGCTACAGTGGGCTGGGCAGCTCGGCCACAGCCTGCTCTGGGGGTCAGGGCTGAGTGGCACGACTGCAGCCTGCCAGCCCTGGAGCTGCCGCTGCTTCAGAGGCTGGGGGGAGAGCAGCGGGGCCAGAAGTGGAGAGACTCTGGCCCTACCTCTTCCCTTCTGGCTCTGCTGGCTATGCAGCCTCTCCTTGCTCCCTCTGTTGGGGGGAGGGGCTGTGTCCCACCTCTCCTCTCTATACCCGTTCATAAGCTGACCCTTTTCTCTGGTGCTTCCCTTTTTTACTAAAAAAATTCGGCTTCTGAATGAGAATATACGGTATATCTACAAACAATGCCAGCTTCACTGAAAAGAGAAAAAGTAGCTTAAAATAGGCAATTACAAGTCATTTGAAAACCCCTGCTCACCTCCCAATTCCACAGAATAAAAACCATACAGCTACTCCAGTCTACAGGATATGGACAGTGTGCTGATTTGGTGACTGGGCTGAGAGAAGTGCTGTTGGGACAATTAACATGCGGCAGGTTCTAAATGTCCCATAATATGCATCAAGAACACCCCCTGCACCCCACCTCCCAAAAGACAGTCAACATTAGGAATCAGAATTCTGGGAACAAAAAGTAAATTCCATAATATTAAGCTCTCTCCTGAGTTTTTCTGCATTTTACAATATTCAGCAATTTCTAAGCTTTCATTTTAAAAGAGTTAAGTTCATCTTTTCTATTGTGAAGATACAGGTAGCATAATGTAAGCCTGATAGAAAACCATATCCAACCAATACAACATCAGCAAAGATTGCTCACTGCTCAATTATCCAATTCTCCTTAACTTTAGAACTTTAACTAAAACAATACAAATATTAACTTAATTTTTAAAAGACTTTTTCTCTGCCCCTTTCATATTTAGAAAGAAATAAGCTATGTAGAAAGTAAACACAAAAAACTATGTTAATACAACATTAAAGCTGGCTGGTTAAAATAAAGAGAGTCAGGTAATGCAACAGTTAAGGCTCCTACAGCAATAGTGCCTTGATCATGTTGCATATATGTAGCTTAGTAAAATCACTTACAAGAACACTTCACTCAAATTGTTTTTAAAATATGACAAACATTCTAATCTCTCAAGTGTCTGTGTGTGTACACACTCACATCATTTTTAGAACACATACACAAACTAAAACGAAAGACAGAATAGAGCTTTAATTTCTCATGTTTTCACCATAATTCTAAAGCAATACTGATTCTCCTTACCACTTCCGTTGATGTTTCTGCATGCTCGGAAGTAACATGTTCTTGAAGAGATGTTTCCGTATAACCCATTTTTCCACAATAAGGACAAGTAAAAGACTGTGGCTGCTCTACAGAGAAAGCTTCTCCACCATAGTACAAATCTGGAAAAGAAAAACAGTAGGCAGACTTCACTCATGAAGAAGCATTACTAGATACACTGGAGTTAAAATATGTATGGTACAGTCATCTCCCTTAAAGTAGTCCTTTGGTCAAGTGACATTTTAACTCAGGCACTTGGTTATATGTCTGAAAACATAAGGAGACATTGATATTTACAAAGGTGTTCAATGAAATAAACCCTCAAAGAAATAAATGGATTATGCTAATTTCATGCTACCAAATAAAATAAAACAAAACATTAGCATCCAGTAACTGCAAGTGCCTCATGTGTCACTTTCTACCTGAGCTTGTCCTCTCCAACTCCACCCCCAAATCATTTTCCCGGCTACAAGTTCACTACAGTAGAAATGTTGGGGTTGGCAGGTCTCCAGTAGGTTACCTTGGTCACCGCAAATCTACACAAAACAGTATTTAAATGTGTGTTGTCTACAATGGCACTCCTTCTACCACTGTTGGGAATGAACCAACATTAGCAACAATGGGAAATTGTAGAGAGAAAAAGCCTAGTCCAGACAAAGCTCACACTTGGTCTATTTACCGAAGCAAGGAACACTTGAAAGCTGTTATGGTCTAGTTTCCTTTTCAAGCACCTACACCTGTAGAATTTATATAGTTTGACTCCTGAACAAACAAACAGCTACATTAAAATGCACCCTTGCGAACCTGTCATGAAAATTTAACCACCTCTACTAAAAACAAAAAACAAAAAAAATCAACTCGCTCCTTCTTCACTATGATGACTACAAAACAAATAAAACTTGTTATTTACTTGCAAGCTTAAAAGAGGCATTTTTTCTGAGCACGTAGTTTCAACTCTTTTCCACCATTCTTCTTCCTTGGGCTTGTTGATAGTCAAAAAATGATTGGACATTTATATGGATAAAGAATATACAGTTCTAAATAATAAAGGATTGAAAAACTGAACAAGTTTTGGAAAAAAATATAAATCTTCATGCTCCAGGACATAAGCCAACCTCAAAATGATGGAGGTTACAGAGGAACTTCCCTGTGGGCACATACAGAGTTTCCTGCAACTTCCTGTACTGGCCTCTGTCAGACAGGATATGGGGCTAGACAGAATGGTTTAGAATAATTTAGAAGCACATGCACAGAGCCTCACTGCAGGAATCACACACCTAACCCCACATGCACTGAACCATTTCTGAACAATAATTAGCAGTTACAGTGTGTTTGCATACCCTAGAGCCCAATATATCAAGACCTATGGCATTAAAAAGGAGCCTCCTCTACTGGTCTTTCTATTCCTGACTGCTTCATGAAGTCTTATTTGCAGATAGTTACGAAGGAGAGGTAAAGACGGAGGGTCAGTGTTGCTCTGTGGAAGCAACATATTGCAGAACAAGAGTCTGACTGTTTACCAAAACATCTTTTTCTAATTCATGACACTGTTCCTATAGGGCTCTAAGTAGGAGGCTAAGAGAAAGATACTATTTTCAAAACATTCACTGCTAGCATACACTACAGGGACTTTTCCTTGCTGGAAAGGAAATCCTGTCACAGCCAAACTGTGACTATTTGGTTAGTCCACCAGATTCAACCCTCTTTGAAAGAGCCACAAAGACGCAGACTGCCATCAGGCCTAGGTGTCAAATAAAACTTCACTTCTACCCTGCATCTGGCTAAACTCATTGACTAAAACAGATCTTGGAACCTGTCTCATAGCAACCAAGCTAGAGCCTGGTGAAATCTAAGGTGACCCCTATGAAGGTTAGAATGGGGAACAAAGGGAACTATCACAGGGTCTCTCTCCACCTGCAGGCCCTGATAATGCTGATGAGACACAACCACAGCAAAGAACATGGCTGCTTCTAACCTAAAAGTTAGTACCTCTGTCTAGTAGCAGCTGCTGCCTTCCACAAACCTGAGGTACGTATGCTTTAACCTTTCTGAGATGTGGAAGTAGGCATTTTGAGGGTTAAGTTCACCATATTCACTCAGAGCTGAAAGCAGGGATTATGGTGCCCAGAAACAGAAGTAATCTATTCAATATTAAGAGATGGAGAACAGGCAACAAAGTTTCCTTTTGGAATAAGAAAAGGCTAGGAATGGAAGCACTTTGAACATAGAATATCAGGGTTGGAAGGGACCTCAGGAGGTCATCTAGTCCAATCCCCTGCTTAAAGCAGGACCAACTCCAACTAAATCATCCCAACCAGGGCTTTGTCAAGCCTGACCTTAAAAACATCTAAGGAACGAGATGCAACCACCTCCTTAGGTAACCCATTCCAGTGCTTCACCACCCCCCTAGTGAAAAAGTTTTTTCTAATATCCAATTTATCCCTCCTCCACTGCAACTTGAGACTATTGTGCTGTCATCTGGAAGCAGTGAGAACAGTCTAGATCCATCCTCTTTGGAACCCCCTTTCAGGTAGTTGAAAGCAGCTATCAAATTCCCCCTCGATCTTCTCTTCTGCAGACTAAATAATCCCAGTTCCCTCAGTGTCTCCTCATAAATCATGTGCTCCAGCCCCCTAATAATTTTTGTGGCCCTCCACTGGACTCTTTCCAATTTTTCCACATCCTCCTTGTAGTGTGGGGCCAAAATCTGGACACAGTACTCCAGATGAGGCCTCACCAAAGCCGAAGAGATGGGAATGATCATATCCCTCGATCTGCTGGCAATGCTCCTACTTATACAGCCCAAAATGCCATTAGCCTTCTTGGTAGCAAGGGCACACCGTTGACTCATATTCAGCTTTTCATCTACTGTAACCCCTACATGCTAGTTTGATTACTTCTACTTTTTGGTAGGTCTTCCCAGACAGTGGATAAATATCTAACAACTGAATGACAGGGAACCCCTTCCCTTTCCTCCCTCCCACACAAATTTTATGTCAGATCCAACTATAAGGGCTGTTTCCAGTTTATCAATCCAGTTCCAGAAACTTCCCAAATAGTAACACTGTGTACACAGATCTTGCGACAAATAATTAAACAAAAACATGAACAGTAAATTAATCAGAAGGACAAAGTACAGTAGAAAAAAGGGAAGTCCACACAAAACTCCCACAAGCAGCAAGATGTAAGCGAAAAAATAAGTATATAAGAAATGCTTGCTTGTTACAGCTGCCATCTATAAAACAAATTTCAAAATCAAAAGTATTTAACAAGAGGGAGGGAACTCAGTGACAATTCCCAGGTTTTCAGTTGAGCTAACTCAGACCTGGGTATCTGGACCTATCTGAGATTAGGAAAAATCAAAATCTGCCCTACATGCCAAAGCTGTGTCCACAGAGTGAAAACTCCAGCAACAGTACCCCACGTCCTGACATAAACAGGGGGACAGTATTGAGATAAAAGAGAAGATTCAGCACAAATGCCATCAAATCCAAGCTTCCGATCCTCATCTTCAAGACTGTCTAATACAGCCCCTACATGAATCCCAGCCCTCCCTTGGGAGGTGGGAGGGTCCCAGCGCCCAGGCTCCAGCCCAAGGCTAGAAGTCCACACTGCAGTGAAACAGCCCCGCAGCCCAAGCCCTGAACCCGAGCTGGCTGGCATGGGCCAACACAGACCAACCGTGTCTAGTTGCTATATAGACACACCCTAGGATTGCTCAGACAAAACCAGTCTTGCTATAATGGATGAATGTAAAAAAACAACAAACAGTGAGACATTTTCTTGCCTTCATCTACTAGTATGACAACATAATACTTTATCTGCACTGACCCACAGGACATAGAAAAATAAAATAAAATGTAAATTTCCCTTAAGTTATTTTTCTGAGTGTTGTAAAGAAACGCGCATGTAAATTAAAATTTTGCCACTGAAGAGATAACAATATGATGTTGGTTGTCAGATTGTTACATTGACATTTGACCCAAAGGATCAAAAAGTAACTTTCTTCTAACACTTATATTAAAGAGCTTTATTAGAATAAGGCAGTGTTATCACTAAAGACACACTTCCTACTTCACTGCCGAGTTATTGGCTAAAACCTTCCCAGCCCTCCTGCCTGGATTCCTCTTACAGACCTAAAGAAGAAACATACATGCCCTTATATCTTCACTCCTCACTATATTTGTGTGTGAGAGAATTATCTGTAAGAAAAATATTTAGATTTGGGTGTGTGGTGAATCTTTATTTCTAATCTTGTGGCTTGAGAAGGACTTGTCCAGTTGATTAATATGAATAAGCAAATCCCAAAAGGAACAGACTCTTATTCAACTTGTTTAGGACTGTTCTTGAAAGGAGATAATCCTGTTACTAAAGCACTGGTACAAGTAACCACTGCTACTAGAGTCATATGCCAACAACTAGATTTGAAACCAGTTGAAGATGTTGCCACTTTCTTCTATACTGATCACCTATCAACTTCATTCATGTAGGAGGATCTCTGGGTACAGTTATGTCCACTGGCAACAGCCAGTATTGTTCTGTATTGTTGTCCATCCAGTTTGATCAGCTTCTGTCCTTCTGGTTGTAGCTTGGGTAAGCTTCAGGGTGAAATCCAGTTACTGAAGCTTGAGACTAGAGTTTTGTATCTCTGCAGCTTTGTCTACACTACAGCCTATGTTGGCATAATTTACGTCACTCAAGGGTGTGAAAAAACAAACGTGCACAGCGCTATGTTGGCAGGAGACTTTCTCCCGCTGACATAGCTTCTACTGCTCCCAGAGATGGTTTTTATTATGCCAACAGCATAGAGCGTCTTCACTAGAAGCTCTGCATGGGCATAGCTGTATCGGTACAGCTGCTGCGCTGCACATACAGACACGGCCTAAGCATCACATTCTTTAAGCAAAGACACTCAGCATAAATGGTAGTCTTGAAGGTTGGCAGGATTGTTCGGATCTGTTGCTCCATAAGCATCCGAGCTGAGATTACCCTGGTGATTGATGTGACAGTTACCCTACAGCTCAGCACAGTTAATGAGAGAGATTCTTGTTGTAGAATTCTATTAAGAATTTATACCTCTCCCTCTGCAAATCCATTCCCTCGGGTTTAGATGGGGAAGGGGGCTGGGTGGAATTAACATGCTTGAAATCACAATGCATCCTGAAAACTTGGAATTCAGCAAGTGGTGGCGAAAAAGTTAGGTCAACCTAGCTATGTCACTCAGGGGTGTGAAAAATTCACACTCCTGAGCAACACAGTTAAGCTGACCTAAACCCCAGTGTAGATAGAGCTAAGTTGATGGAAGAATTCTTCAATCTCCTCAAGAGCTGGCAGCTAGTTCGGTGGAATACCCAGACTGACGAAGAACTTCTCCCTTGGCACAGACAGTGTCTACACTGAAACACTACAGCTGTGCTGCTGAAGCATTTCAAGCATAGACAAGCCCTTGATGATCAGCAATTCTCTCTTCTGGAATGCCAAAATGAGGAAATATGACTTTAAGATCTAGTAAGCAGAATTTCTACAATCTAAAAAATAGCTAATGACTACCAGACATGCACATCCTCCTCCTTTACACAGGTCTAGTGTTATTCTCTTCTGAGGCCTCTCATGAAATAGATTCTTTCAACTGTATTTGTCTGGTCTTTTTTCAAGACCTATGTGATTCCACCTTCTGTTTCAAGTCCTTGCCCTATGCTGGGCCAGTACACAGATGGCTGGACTCACTCTCAGCATTTTAAGGCTCTGGTGTCCATCAAGCTTCCTTACCAATGTCATCCTGTAAGAACTGAAGAACAACAATACAATTGCCATAGGTGATCATCTTCCGCTTCAGAAAGTTCACCTCTCACTGAAAAGAAGTTCCAGGTTGCCTGTGGCACCTTTGAACAGTAAAAGGGGCAACCAGACCTTATAAACTTGAACATCGTGAATTAGCACTAGTGTCTATCTTATTCAGTTCTGATGCCTCTGATGTGAGCTTCCATATCATCCTGAGTCTCTGGAGACTCTGGATGATCAATAGGCCATAAAGATATCAGGTGCATATTCTGCAATACATTAATCTCTTATGAATGAGCAATCCCTGACATCCAAGAGCACTGTATCCGTGTCTTTATTTTTCATTAATGATACGTACGGCTTGTCTGGCAAAAGTTTGAAGTTGTGCACGACCTTGTGAATGTCTCACTTGGCAGTGTGGCCTAAGACTAGAGCACTGGACGGGAAATCAGTAGACTTGGGTTTTATTTCCAGCTCTGCCACCAACAGTCGGGAGATCTTGGTCAAATCACTTCATTTCTGAGCTTCGGTTTCCCCATATGTAAAATAGGTATAGTACTTTTTCCTTTGTAAAGCGCTTTCAGATCTATGGATGAAAAGTGCTCTATAAGAGCAAGATATTACTACTATATGCTCACCAAATGAGGTATTACTACCATACAAGCTCTGCTTGGGTGTAACTTGTCTGTCTGAAAGTCATCAGAAAAATATACAAGTCATAACCATGTAATCTAGGTATTACCCTACTCAGACCACTGCTGCTAGCATCTGCTAAAATGGCTATAGACTTGAAACAATGAAATGCCACTTCAGGGAATGTGGGCAGTAGATTCTTTAATCCATAAAAATGGGTTCCTGCACTTTTTCTCCAAATCCACAGAGTGCATTTTAAGTTGGTCTTTTTTTGGCTACGTCCATATCTGATAAGTCTAAAGTTGCTCAATGAAGCAGTTATATGAGAGTTTTATTTTTTCCTTCATGGAGCGTCATCTCCAAATGAACTAGTTCAGCAATGTTATTTCTTTAGATTAAGTTAATGGTTTGGGCAATCACATTTTCACACATACCATTGCTTTTTGGAATGTCAGGCTTAAACATTTTAAGCAGGTCATCATAGTTCTTCCTCAATCCCTCTGAAGTGAAAGCAAAGGACTTGTAAATACTGCTTCACTCTCTAACGCACAAATTAACGAGATGACCTGTACTTGTATTGTCTGACAATAAGCTTTGTTATGATTCAAAATCCAGTGATGTGCTTCTTCCATTCAGGCTGTTCCGTGGGTTTAATCAAATCAAAAGTCTTGCCACGGGCTGAACTTCAGTATTTTCTTTTCTTATTCATATTAGTTCTAAAAGAGTCATCTTCTGACATCAAATCACATGACAATGGTAAATAATCACAGAAACTTGCTTTTTGCTAATTGTAAACAAAAAACTAAGAGAAAAGAAAATGGAGATATCCCTAAAGCTACTCTGATCTGTGCCTCTCTCTGCTTCACTGTAGCATTTCTGCCTCCAACAGACTCCAGCCCTCCTCCTATCTAGATTTCTGGTACAGAGTTAAAGAAACTAACAGAGTACAGTAACCTAAAAATGTGGTTGCTTATCAGAGGGACTTCCAAAGAAGCCATTCCAATTTTAGGGGGGCAAAATGTACTTTAAAGGCTTAAATTTAAAAAAAAAAAAAAAAGTCCAGGTGTTCTATTTATTTATTTATTTAAAATAAAGCTCATACAAAAATTTGTTTATATAAATTGCTAAAACCTCAGATATAACAATCAGGAAATTTAAACTTGGGAGATCCACGCCAACCATAACTCAGCCTTGTTGCACAAACACAGTCAGACCAAAATTTACACTAGGCTCACATGAATATTTTAATCTATATGTGCAGTGTAACAGAGTAATGGCAGCTGTTGAAATTATGCTACATATAATATAAATATTTAGTTATATATAAATTATGTTTATAAATGGTCAACCATACCACTGAAATAATGTAGTGTGGTGTATTTAATTTTCCCTTCCATTAGAAAATGGAAACTAAATAACAACACAATCAGGGAAAAAAGAAAAATATGGAAGTTATAAGATGCCATTGGATTTGAGAGCATGTTCATTGTTAAACACTTTAATTTCAAACTTTGGATGCTAAGACATGTCACTTTCTTGGACCACTGTAATGGAATCTTCAAACTACATAGAGAACTGATGTTGTGATGGGAGTGGAATTACTTCTAGGCTCACCACATTACTTCTAGCCAAGTCCTGAAGAAGCAAAATTTATATTTGTATACGCAGCAAACTGCATTTTATTTTAAACTGCAGCAAGGGAGATTTAGGTTGGACATTAGGAAAAAGTTCCTAACTGTCAGGGTAGTTAAACACTGGAACAGATTGCCTAGGGAAGTTGTGGAATCTCCATCGCTGGAGATATTTAAGAGTAGGTTAGATAAATGTCTATCAGGGATGGTCTAGACAGTATTTGGTCCTGCCATGAGGGCAGGGGACTGGACTCGATGACCTCTCGAGGTCCCTTCCAGTCCTAGAGTCTATGAGTCTATAGCTATCTGCTCTCTGTGAGCACCGAATCTATAAGGAAAGTAGCGTACTGCACATGTGCAATACAACTCAACTCATGCATAACTTTATTATCTAATTGTAATTTTTCAAACTTTACACTATTCAGGAGTTTTAATTCCAATCCATTTGAGTTTTCCAGGCTCAAGAAAAGCAGCTGAAAATTCACATAAAGCTTGAAAAGACTTTTCATGTTTAGATAATGGATAACAGCCAAGTGGAATTTCATCAAATTATACAAAATTTACTCTGAAGGTTTAGAACAAGCCTGAAGAAGTTAATCCAAAGAACATGAAAGTACCTCCTTAGCCATACCTGTAGCATTACAAATATGGTGCTATGGAATCACGATTGTGAAACAAAGGAACAGAAGCCAATCTTTATATTTAATGGTTTTGTACTTAATTAGAATAGTTGTATTCAACTATATTCCAAGCAAAAGGACTTGACGCTAATTTTCCAGTATTCAGCAGCAACCTAGCATTGCCACAGGGCTGGCCTACACTGCGGAGGAAAATCGATCTCAGATACGCAACTTCAGCTACGTGAACAACATAGCTGAAGTCAAAGTATCTAAGATCGAATTACTCAACATCCTCACGGCGCGGGATCGATGTCCGCAGCTCCCCATGTCGACTCCGCAACTCCATTCGGGTTGGTGGAGTTCCGGAATCAATATAAGCGCGTTCGGGGATCGATATATCGCGTCTAGATGAGACGCAATATATCGATCCCCGAGGAATCGATTGCTACCCGCCGATACGGCGGGTAGTGAAGACATAGCCTGATGTGTTAACAACCCTAGAGAAGCAACCAAATATGACAGCCCTCCCCATCTCATCTTTGTCACTACATTACTTCTAGCCAGTGACACTTTACAGCAGAGTATTAACTTTTTCATTTAGCCTTGATATAACTTGTCATAAAATTAAGTTTGTTTTAAACTGATAGATGTCCTTAAGAGATGTATTCAAATATCTGAGCAGATAACCTAAGAGTCAAATGAAGAGAAAGCAGAAATAAAGACTCTCTCAGAAATTAAGTTTCACATGCTGCCACCAAAAACAAGCCTCAGTAGAATGTTTTTAAAAGAAAAATTCTGTAGACTCATTTTTCAGTGATGCTGCTCAAAACACCATGTTGATAAACAGAAAATGACAATTCTTAGATATACTTCTACATAAGAACCACAATTTCAATGAGATATCACTTACCAAAATCTACCCTTGTTAGTATGCACTGCATTGGATGGTCAGTTGTATGCCTTGTTGTAGTTGCACCACTTTCATAACAAGATGCACACAGATCGTAATCGTAGCAAATTAAACACTTGTATCTGCGACCTCGAAAATTTCCTTTTAAACATGCATCGCAGCTGACACCTGAAAACAAAAAAAAATGCTCATGAACAGCGGTAATTGCACTTTCTTTGGAAGGAAAGCAGGCTTGTCGCTATTTTTCCTCAACCTGAAGGCAGCACCAAAAAAAAAAAAAAAAAAACCACACACACACACCCCCCCGGAAGGTTTTATGCAAATAAAACGTATTATAAGACTAAGCACATTTACTCCTCAAACATAAAAAGGCACATACTGTCCAAAATGAAAAGCCTGAATTCTGCAAGTGAAGCACAAGAACACGATCAAATCATCATTTATTAACTAGTTAAGATTACAATAGAACCTCAGAGTTACGAACTGACCAGTCAACCACACCCCTCATCTGGGCCCGCTAGTACACAACCAGGCAGTAGCAGAGAGATTAAAAAAAAAGCAAATACAGTAACTCCTCACAAATTTGTCTGGGTAATGTTATGTTGCTGATCAGTTAGGGAATATGCTCATTCAAAGTTGTGCAATGCTCCCTTCTAACATCACTTGGCAGCCACCTGCTTTGTCCACTGCTTGCAGGAAGAGCAGCCCATTGCAGCTAGCTGGTCGGGGCCTGGAATCAGGGTGGACTGGCAGCCCTCCCCCACACCTTCCCTTAAGTTCCCTGTGCAGCAGCTGCCTAGCAGGCCGACAGTTCAGCTGTCCCTCCCACCACTGCCACATGCTGCTCCTGCCCCTCTGCCTTGGAGCTGCTCCCCGAGACTCCTGCTTCCTGTGCGGGGGAAGAGGGGAGAAGAAAAGGAAGAGGGGGGCTGTCAGGATGTCCCCTCCCCCTCCCCCTTGCTCCTGCACCCCGCACTTACCCCATCTTCCATAGAGCAGGGGGGACATAAGACAGGGCTCAGGACGATCTAATTAACAAGGCAGTGTACTTAAGAGTAGGGTCAGCCTACTTAAGGGGAAATGAACATCTCTCTCACACACAGTGTGTGTCTCTGTATGAGATGCTGTCTCCCCTCCCTCCATTCCTGCTGCCTTATAAAGTGTGAGAGTTAACCCTTGAGGACTCAGCCAGTCAATTGCTAGTTCATCATTTAACAGTAAGGCATTCCCTGGGAAATATCCCACCCTGACTCCTCCACCTCAACCAAGCTTCACAATCATCATCATGTACTTTTGTTTAAAACTTATAGTGTGTGTGTGTGCGTGTGTGTGTGTGCGCGCATTTTATATATATTATATATATATATAAAATAAGAGAGACAGACAGATAGACTTGTTTAGTGAAAAAAATTTCCCTGGAACCTAATCCCCTCTTTAAATTAATGCTTATGGGGAAACTAGATACACTTAACATCATTTTGCTTAAAATCGCATTTTTCAGGAACTTAACTACAGCGTTAAGTGAGGAGTTACTGTATAGTACTGTACTGTGTTAAACGTAGACTACTAAAAATAAAGGGAAAGCAGCATTTTTCTTCTGCATAATAAAGTTTCAAAGCTGTATTAAGTCAATGTTCAGTTGTTAACTTGTGAGAACCACCATAACGTTTTGTTCAGTTACGAACATTTCAGAGTTACAAACAACCTCCATTTCTGAGGTGTTTGTAACTGAGGTTATATTGTACAATCTTTTGTATGTGCTTTTAAATAGACACAATTTTAGTAATTTTCTTTTCAGAACACTGCCTGTAATGAAGCTTTGACTAAAACAATCTAAAGATGCTAAAAATTACAGTCAAGTGATGATGTAGCTAGTCCAGAATGTAGGTATTTTAAAAATTGACAAAATCCTGAATTAAATCATTCGCTGTCTTTTGTGATTTTACTTCCACAATTTTCCATTTTTTTTTATGTAACAGTTTGACAAAATCATCTTCACAAAACATATCTGCAGTAGCCATCTAGATCTCCTATTTCAAAACACTTGGAAAGAAGAAAAAAATAATCAGGATTATGTTTCATCAGCCACTTTTCAGTTTCTTCCTTATTCTGAGCTCTAACTTTGTATTTAGAATTAGTCATGCTGGCTATGTCATGGAAAGGTTTCATAGCTTCTCCTAAGCATTTTGTGATGTTGTCCATGTGATTTCAATTCTTTGCTTTTAATTAGATAAAGTCACAGACTGCAACAGGAGTGTCATCTGCTTGTAATCTGTCAAATCTCTAAATTTCCTTCAATTGCTTTTGTAAATTACAGGATTCTATAGAAAGGAACTAGTGTAAATGTGTGCCAAATGTTGATCAAAGTCCTTTTCATGCTCAGTGCAAATTTGCACATGCTTTTCATAGTCGGCTGCAAGTGCAGCCACCAATTTCCTGGGAGTTCCACCAGGAGTCATTGGGAAAGCTGGGACAACCAAATCATACTATCCATAACAATGATGGTGCCTGCTGAAGAATGTTTGAATTTCCAGTCTGTTTTAGAGCTCTGTTAGGTGTTACTCCATGCTCAATCAGGTTTCAATAGCATACATCGGAATTTTAGTGCAACAGCACTTCAAAAGCTCTTATCTTATTTTCATTGTCTAAGCAAATGGCAAAGATCTCCTTGTCAGACTCTTCTCTCAAGTGATGTCTTCAACAACGTAACCATCATTCTGTGGTTTTCTTTCTAGATTCAGAATCAATAGGACTGAATAGGAAAGGATTTCCCCCTGTATGGATACTTGTAGCCATTATCTGGTCATTTGTTTGACATTGTGTAATAGCATGAATAGTGATTCTTTTAGTTCTTCCTTTAATCTTTCCTTCATTTCTTCACTTGCCACATTCTACTATTGGACTTGTGAATTTAAATCTGCCTGGAGGAGTATATCCATGGGGAAGTGCTTCAATCATTTTTTTAAATTGCTCATGGACTGGAACAGTGTTTAAGTGTTTCATCATATCTATATTTCAATGAAGATGATGGTATCAATGTCTCACTTACAGTATCAAACTCATGAATATTTTGATTTTCCCCATCAACAGAGGAAATCCCATTCAGTGGTACATTTGATCTTGAAGGAGCTGAAGAAACTTATTTCCTGCACTTTTTGAGACAAACAAGAATCTTTTCAATATTGCTATTTAACTTTTGATAATGTTTACACAATGATTGTGAAGAATCATCTGTTTTCATTACTTCAGTTCACTCAATTGCTTGCTTCCTACCGCTTCCTTCAATTTCAGGTACATGCAGTCAGATAAATTCACATCCTGATGTTTGATGATCACTGAACACAAAGCAACCTGTGGCATTACTATCAGTACCTTTAACACTTAGCACAGTTAGAAAGATAAGCTACCACCTTCCGAGTTCAATACAGTGAAGAGTGAAAAATATAGAAGACAGCCAGCTTTAGAGAGAACCACATCATCAATTGCTCTGCCCATGCCTCTAAATTTTAAGCCCAGTCCCTCCAACAGTTCATAATTTCATTCGCTTCTCCTCCTTCAACATTCAATGACAGTTTATTCCACCCACCAGATATGCACCTCTCTCCAATCACCAAATGATTCCACCCATTACCCTTACCTTGTAGGCTTTTAGACAGTTCTGTCACTTCCTTATGTCATAATAAGAACTCTTAAGTTATCACAGCCTTTTTAACTCTTTAAAGTATTCATTCACAGATTTAAGTTGGAAAAAAGCTTTCTAGTGTCAAAAACTGTTTTCTTCACAAAATATTTCAGAATGACACACAAGTTCAAATTAAAAAAAAAAGAGAAAACCCACTGGGTATTCTTTCTGGGAAAATAATGACAACTCTTAATTGAGAATATAAACGAAAACACAGCTTGTGTTTTTTTTAAAGCTTTGTTAAAATATTAAATACACATGTATGCACTCAAAAATGTTTATATACCACAACATTTTCAAATAGCATGTCCCAAAGCTTTTTATGATCCCTTCATAAATTTCAACAACTACAAAATGTATATACTAAAGCTGCAAAAAATAAATAATAATTCGGAAGACTTGTATCACATCACTATTACTTGCAATTCTAGGTCCAGAACACAACATGGACAACAGGGGATGGATCACATGTTTTGTTCATTCCCTCTGAAGCACCTGGCACTGGTCACTGTTGGACAGGATACTGGGCTAGATGGAGCTTTGGGCTGACCTAATATGGCCGTTCTTATGTAAACATTACATCATCCAAAACACAGGTCTCTCCACAACTCTGCATGCCAGTATTTCACTTCACTTCACTCCAGGTCAGTATCACCTCATTTTTCTAACACAGGGATCAACAACCTTTGGCATGCGGCCCGCCGGGGTAACCACCCTGGTTTGTTTACCTGCCACGTCCGCAGGTCCGGCCGATCGCGGCTCCCACTGGCTGTGGTTCGCTGCTCCAGGCCAATGGGGACTGCGGGGAGCAGCAGGGGAAGAGGGATGTGCTGGCCACCGCTTCCCGCCGCCCCCATTGGCCGGGGGCAGCAAACCGCAGCCAGTGGGAGCCATGATCAGCCAAACCTGCTGACGCGGCAGGTAAACAAACCAGCCCAGCCCTCCAGGATGCTTATCTTGGCGGGCCACGTGCCAAAGGTTGCTGATCCCCGTTCTAACACATTGCAACCAATGGTATAACATTACTATTTTTATCTCTCTTAGTTCAATATTTTTCAAATGAGAAACTAAAGTCGGAAGCCTAAGCCAATATTTAATCACCTAAATAAGTGCTGAATACCCAGAGCTCCCATTAAAACCAGCCAGGTGCTCAGCACTTTTGATAATGAGGTTATTTAGGCTCCAAAATATTGACTTAGAGACTCATTTTATGCTCCGTTTTTAAACTCTCTGCCCTGGATTTGGATCTTCTATGATTATTCCCATTCTTGGTCAAAGCCTACCACAGAACAGCCCAAAATCTCACAACCCCAACCCACCGATATTGCTCAGATCCTCCTGCAAACTATTATCCTCCTCACAGCAACCACATTCCCTTTCTTGTGAAAGTCTTAAGAAAAGTTTGTCAACTTTTGGAGATCAAAAACCTGGTTGTGCTAGCAGCTTAATTTCTTGGATTTTTTTCAATTTTTAATCCCCACAATCTAGTAACAGATTTTTGCACTGCATACTGAAATCAACACTACATCCAGACCACTCTATTTAAAAAATCTTAATGATAACGTGACAGGAGAGTGAGCACAGCAGGTCTGCCATCTTATCTCCTGTGTCCAATCCTTTTCCCCATTTACTTTAAACATTGCAAACAAATTCTCAGAATACAAATTTGACATTTACAGAGAAAATGAGCGTGGGGAAGGGTCCCAATATAAAAGAGGACAATAAGAGGGAAAATTTTGTAGACCAGTGGTTCTCAACTAGGGTACACGAAGAGGTCTTCCCGGGGGGATGTCAACTCATCTAGATATTTGCCTAGTTTTGCAAGAGGCTACATAATAAGCATTAGTGAAGTCAGTACAAACTAAAATTTCATACAGTGACTTGTTTATACTGCTCTATATACTATGCACTGAAATGTAAGTACAATATTTATATTAGAGTTGATTTATAATTATATGGTAAAAATGAGAAAGTCAGCTATTTTTCAGTGATAGTGTGCTGTGACACTTCTGTATTTTTATTTCTGATTTTGTAAACAAGTAGTTTTTAAGTGAGGTGAAACTTGGGGGTACACAAGACAAATCGGACTCCTGAAAGGAGTAAAGTACTCTGGAAAGGTTGAGAACCACTAGACCACGTATGGCAAGAATCTAGATACCCTGAAAGCAATTCTGATTACGCTGCTTTTGGCAGGTGCCTCAGTGTCAAAGGGTGCTTGATGTAAATGCAAGCAGACCCTCTAACATTAATGTCCGTCTTTTTTAAATACACATTTATGAATCTTCACCTGAACTGAAAATTGTCCTTCAGTATCCTCCACTGTATTCCCCTGATAGTTTACAATATGTCTCTTTCAGTGAGACAACTGGAAAGTACTGAAACAGCAATTTTAAAACTATTTTCAAAGCATTTTATAAATTTATATTAACAGGAGAGCAATTGTAGATGTTTTTCACTTTTAATTGGGTGGGCTGAGCCAAATGAATAAAGTTTTTTTTAAAAAATCACTATGTCCTACTATATTATTACGAAAATATGAATTTGCAATGAGAGCAGGTGCAAAGAGAGTTACATTCCAGTTTGGAATGTTACCGACACCTCACGAGCACATACTTCTACTCTCCTACTAAATTCTCACTGCTTAAAGGCAAAGGAAAACAATTCAAGTCAATTCCCCTCTTAGTCTTACAGCTGGGATCTTTGAATCGGATTCTTTTAACTTCTGAGACCCTAGTCTCAACTTCTTGTTACTTTTTTCAGAATCAGAATTTGCTCTAATCTAGTCTTACCTCTCTTCTCTCCCTTCTGCTTTATTTCCCACCCCTGCCCTTTTGACAATCCAATGGAAATAGGACTGTCTTTTTTTAACACAAGATAGCTCCACTAGAGGGCAGCAGTGTGCTAAAAGCTTAAGATAGTACATATAATTGATTAAACAGTAGTCCTAAACCTTTTTTTTTTGGGTAATGCTTTACCTCAGCAGCAATCCTCTCAGTTCATAAAAGGTTACAGTTTCTTGATATCTATTAATACTACTAACACAAAACAGATTTTTTTAATGAGACAAATCAGAACATACCATATAGCATCTACGGACAAAAAAAATTGTTCCCTCCTTCAGTATAAAGAAAGCAGTATTTTCACATAACATTTTTTGCTTATTGATGCATGAAAACACTTTACACAAGAAATTACTACACAAATATTTTAACATAGCTATTTTAGATGAAAAACTATGCTGAGGCTTACACTATTTTTAAAATGCCACTTTCACATTTGTGACTGTAGGTTCCTCTCCTCCAAATCAAGTGAGTCATAAGTAAAATTCCTCCTTCTTTTATGGAATTCTTTCTACTAGGAATTAACCTACAGAAGCAACACTCATAACAGGAGAGCTAAGCAGTATTTAACTGATGAGA
Organism: Gopherus evgoodei; assembly: GCF_007399415.2. Classification (NCBI taxonomy): domain Eukaryota; kingdom Metazoa; phylum Chordata; order Testudines; family Testudinidae; genus Gopherus; species Gopherus evgoodei. The sequence goes on along the minus strand of NC_044327.1, from coordinate 6,347,080 downwards.
CTGAAGCGAGCATGTCATAAACAGAAGTACTTCATATCTCTTTTGCCTGTAAAGGGTTAAGTTCAGTGAGCCTGGCTGTCACCTGACCAGAGGATCAATCAGACGACAGGATACTTTCAAATCTTGAGCGAGGGAAGTTTTTGTGCTGTGCTGTTAGTTTTGGTTGTTGTGCATTCTGGGGGCTCAGAGGGATCAGATGTGCAACAAGGTTTCTCTCCAATCTCTCCGATACAGGCTCTTATAAGTTCAGAATAATGAGTACTAGGTAATAAGGTGAGTTAGGTTATGTTTGTTTTCTTTATTTGCAAATGTGTGTTTGGCTGGAAGGAGTTCAAATTGGTATTTTGCTGAAAAGATTTTAATTTGTACTTGTATACTTAGGCTGGGAGGGTATTCCCAGTGTCTACAGCTGAAAGACCCTGTAACATATTCCATCTTAAATTTATAAAGATAATTTTTACTGTTTTTCCTTTCTTTAATTAAAGCCTTTCTTGTTTAAGAACCTGATTGTTTTTTTATTCTGGTGAGACCCCAGGGGACTAGGTCTGGATTCACCAAGGAATTGGTGGGGAGAAAGGAGGGAAGGGGGGGAGAGAGGCTAATTTCTCTCTGTGTTACGATTACTGTCTCTCTCAGGGAGAATCTGGGAGGGGAAGAGAGAAGGAGGGGGGAAGGTGCATTTTCCTCTCTGTTTTAAGATTCAAGGAGTTTGAATCACAGTGATCTTCCAGAGTAACCCAGGGAGGGGAAGCCTGGGAGAGGCAATGGTGAGGGAAAGGGTTTACTTTCCTTGTGTTAAGATCCAGAGGGTCTGGGTCTTGGGGGTCCTCGGGCAAGGTTTTTGGGAGGACCAGAGTGTACCAGGCACTGGAATTCCTGGTTGGTGGCAGCGCTACAGGTTCTAAGCTGGTAATTGAGCTTAAAGGAATTCATGCTGCTACCCCATCTTTTGGACGCTAAGGTTCAGAGTGGGGAATTATACCGTGACAGAGCATCTGATCTGATTTCAACAGAGGAAGAAAATGCAAGATAAAAGTATGGTTCAAATGCCACCTGACTACCTACCAAATTTGGGTTTTGAATTAAAAAAAACTAAAAAAAAACCACACACAGACAAACTGCTGAGGCTGTCACACATCTTGTAGAACGACCTGAAGTTCTCTCTGAGAATGAAGAATAACTACTCTGGATACACAGAAATAGCCACTTGGCCTGTCTCTGAAGGAACAGACTCCCCGTTTGAGTTCTCTCCAAATGCAATGAACAACCAGGATGATCTATGAAAAAGCTTAGTCCTGCCCAGATAAATGTAACCTATTTCACATTCAATTTATGTAGCCAAGCCTCATCAAACAAATTATGAGATCTCAAAGTGTAAGATCGGAAGGGGCAACTGTCTATGTGAGATGAAATTTGTAGACCAATTTGGGTAAGAAGTTCTTAGATAAACAGCAGTGTCTTATTTTTGTGAAATAATGCAAAGCAGGACAAAGGGAGTCTGAATTTCACCTACTTGTCTGGCCAAAATAGGAGTAACCAGAAAAGTCACTTTAAAAAGAAATATAGTTTACACCCAAAATGGTTCTTGAGTTTACTTAAAACCAAATTCAAATCCCATGAAGCAGTGAGATGTCTAATCTGAGGGTTTATATACAAAATCCCTTTAAGTAGATGCTTCTTCAGTAAATGAGTAAAGACAGATTTTTTTCAATCACACAAGTGTGGTAAACCACAATTAGCTCCAAGTACACTTTAATACTAGGGATAGTTAACAGATTTTATTAGGGAAAGTAACAGTTTCAAAAGAGAAGGTAGATAGCATACTCAAGGTAATCCATCCCTACAAAACCAAATTAAAAGACATGCCTGTTTCAGTGGATGACTCTCAAAAAAAGAAAAACAAAAAGAACCTAGCAAGACTCCAACAGCACCTTCCAGACTTACATGACACAAACTATGTTATCTCACGTTAAGAACCTAGGTAGGATTCCAAGTTACCAGGTGCAGCAATTCTGTATCCAGGTGAAGCAGCAAGGTTTGGGGGTCACAGCTAAAAAGGAAAGATCCCTCTCAGTGTGATAGTGTAAACATCATACTGAATGAGAATAAGACAGGATTGTGAAACTCATAGGAGCTACTTGTCATGTCACACACAATGTGAAATAGGAGAAAAAGCATACAGCTTCACAATGGAAATGGAATGGATTCAGTAGGGCAGTGATCTCCCAACTTTTCCCTACCAGTAATGGAATGTGTCTGTGCTCCCCCAGGCTGGGACTTGGGAACAGCGCTGCAGCCAGAGACCAAGAGTGGTGGCTGGCAGCCAAGCTGTAGCCAGGAGTGAGGGCCAGAGTGGAGCTAGGGGAAGAGCAGGGCTGCATGGCGCTCCTTCCCTGCCCTGCCCCCACATGGACATTCCTCCACACCTGCCTAGGGGCCATGCCCCACAGTTTGGGGACCACTGCAGTAGGGCTTCTTGCTCTCTGTCTCAACCGGTATTAAATAGTAGATATTTGGCAATGTTCAGAGATGCAAAGAGCCCATTTATAAAAAACCCACCAAAGAAAAGATCCTCTACTGATCCCTGTAAACCATTTACAATGGACATGACTCCTCTGGCTGAAGTACTTAGCTAGAAAGCTTTCCTTGCCTGTCAGGTGTAATGAAGGCAAGGTCTGGTTAATAGCATATTGCAGCAGTGATGATTGTGGATAACCTCACCATTTTAACATTTGATAACTGACAATGCTATCAGAGCTAGTCTTCCGGACAAAACTGAAGCACAGCTTAAAACTCTTCCTCTGTCTGTATCAATGAATGAGGGTAATTGAATCCTTGTCCTCCTACTATCCCTTTACATATCGTAGAACCATCTCTCTCTCAGCATTCCCTTCTTTAGAATGAACATGCTCATTTACACCAGCTTTATTTCATGAGTCATATGTGGTGCTACACAAATTTACTTGACATCTACTAACCTACAAACTAAGGCCATGTCTACATCTAAAATTTTGCAGCGCTGGTTGTTACAGCTGTATTAGTACAGCTGTATAGGGCCAGCGCTGCACAGTGGCCACACTTACAGCAACCAGCGCTGCAAGTGGTGTTAGATGTGGCCATACTGCAGCGCTGTTGGGCGGCTTCAAGGGGGGTTCGGGGAACGCGAGAGCAAACCGGGGAAGGAGACCAGCTTCGCCGCGGTTTGCTCTCGCGTTCCCCGAACCACCCTGCAAACCGCAGGGAAGGAGACCTGCTTGTTCGGGGAACGCGAGAGCAAACCGGGGAAGGAGACCAGTTTCGCTGCGGTTTGCTCTCGCGTTCCCCGAACCCCTCTGCAAACCGCAGGGGAGGAGACCTGCTTGCTCGGGGTTCGGGGAACGCGAGAGCAAACCGGGGAAGGAGACCAGCTTCGCCGCGGTTTGCTCCCGTGTTCCCCGAACCCCCCTGCAAACCGCAGGGAAGGAGACCTGCTTGCACGGAGGTTTGGGGAACGCGAGAGCAAACCGGGAAAGGAGACCAGCTTCGCCGCGGTTTGCTCTCGCGTTCCCCGAACCCCCCTGCAAACCGCAGGGAAGGAGACCTGCTTGCACGGAGGTTCGGGGAACGCGAGAGCAAACCGGGAAAGGAGACCAGCTTCGCCGTGGTTTGCTCTCGCGTTCCCCGAACCACCCTGCAAACTGCAGGGAAGGAGACCTGCTTGTTCGGGGAACGCGAGAGCAAACCGGGGAAGGAGACCAGCTTCGCCGCGGTTTGCTCTCGCGTTCCCCGAACCACCCTGCAAACCGCAGGGAACGAGACCTGCTTGTTCGGGGAACGCGAGAGCAAACCGGGGAAGGAGACCAGCTTCGCCGCGGTTTGCTCTCTCGTTCCCCGAACCCCTCTGCAAACCGCAGGGAAGGAGACCTGCTTGATTTCCAGACGCTTCCTCAGGTATGCTGGGATACCTGCTTATTCCACGGAGGTCAAGAAAAGCGCTGGTAAGTGGCTACATTTGATTACCAGCGCTGGATCACCAGCGCTCGATCCTCTACACCCGAGACAAAACGGGAGTACGGCCAGCGCTGCAAACAGGGAGTTGCAGCGCTGGTGATGCCCTGCAGATGTGTACACCTCCTAAGTTGCAGCGCTATAACCCCCTCACCAGCGCTGCAACTTTGTGATGTAGACAAGCCCTAAGACTGAGCACTTCAAAAGGCAAGTTGGGTGGCGAAATCCCTTTGAAATTCAATAGGACTTGGCCATCAAACTCCCTCAGGCCCCTTTGACTATCCCAGTGTAAGCTTACAAACCAGAATTAAAAAAAAAAAAAAAGCTGTGCTGGGCTTAACCCCTCAAAGCCACAACCCTGCAAAAACACCAGTCTGTATTGCATTTAAATGTTAAATTCTGGAGAAAGTTGTAGGCATGGCTGGTAGTACCTATCTACCCTGACACTTCCCTTTAAAAGACCCTGTTTTTATTTGCTTATAACATCGTCAAATGTTAACCACGGGGCTGAAACTTCCCCTGCTGGATGTCTGCCTCAGGCTGAAGGATAGTTTTTTTTTTAAAATTGTAGCCAAAACAATTCAGCCGTGTCAGAGAACTAGGCTAGAGAAAAATAGGTTTACAGTGTCAAAAAAAATTCCGGTAACCTTTTCTTTGAAAAGTTCTAGGAAAATCAAGCACTCCAAAGTTAGAAAATGCCAGAATTAAGGTTGTCCATGTAACCTTAATTCGGACCCTTTATGCATATGTGATAGAATAGGAAAATGTAATTAAAGACTATTTTTTACACAGGACTCTCCCCGCAGCACAGGATGGACCCACTGTGAGGATGAATCAGGGCTGTGTAGTAAAGGAGAACATCAGGACAGACTGTTGGTCTGACCCAGTATTGTCATCTAGCCTAGTATGCGGTCTTCCAACAATGGCCAATGCTAGACCGTTTAGAAGGAATAAATGGAACAGGGGACAATTATCGAGTGATCCACTTCCTGTCATACAGTCCCAGCATCTGACAGAAAGAGGATTAGGAACAACCAGAGCATGGGGTTGCATCCTTGACTATTTTGGTGAATAGCCATTAATGAATCTATCCTCCAAGAACTTCACTCATTCTTTTTTGAACCCAATTATACTTCTGGCCTTCAAAACACCTCCTGGTAATGAGTTCCACAGAGCTGACACTGTGCTGTGTGAAGAAGTACTTCCTTTTGTTTGTTTCAAATCTGCTACCTATTAATTTAAATCAGGTGACCCCTAGTTCTTGTGTTATGTGAAGAGGTAAATAACTTCTCCATATCATTCATGGATTTTTACAGACTTCTATCATATCCCCCCTTAGCTGCCTCTTTTCCAAGCAGAAAAGTCCCCGTCTTTTTAATCTCTCCTCATATGGAAGCTCTTGTAGACCCGTACTCCTCTGTGTAGCCCTTCTCTGCATCTTTTCCAATTCTAATATATCTTTTTTTAGATGGGGCGACTAGAACTGCATGCAGTATTCAATACCATGGATTTACAGTGGCATTATATTTACTGTCTTATTATCTATCCCTTTCCTAATGGTTCCTAACATCGTTAGCTTTTTTTCACTGCCACTGCACACTGAGAAGATATTTTCAGAGAAAAGGGGAGTGTTGTTTGGAGAACGCATGTTTTATTTGTTGCAGAAGTTGGCATGAGGCCTGGGATGGCAGGAAGAGAAAGGATGTTCTTGGATTTTATCAGTGCCAGTGTTGCTAGGTCACTTAAAACCAAATTTTTCACAACGGTCACTCATGTTCCTCATTTTCTAGGTGCCTGACTTGCAACCTTGGGGTCTGACTTGCAGAAGTGCTGAGTAGTCTCAGCTGCAAATGGAGTCAATGGGAGCCGTGCTTTGAACATATAATGAAGTGCTGTATGATGCTAAATACGCTGAAAAATCAACTCCTGGTTGTCTCAAATTGGGCATCCAAAATTAGTGGGTACTTTTGGCCATAATCTCTGTGCCCCTGTTCCCCAACTATAAAATGAAGATGATATCATCCCCCTCAGCTCACAGGGGTGTTGTGAAAATAAATGCATTTATTGTTGTGAAGAAATCAAATACTATAGTGATGAGCATCACAGAAAAGCCCATGAGGAAATTCGTAATTCTGTCTTCAGAGCAGGTTTTGAATAGCGCGCTGTGGCATGGGGCCACACACTGAACAATGAGAAAATACAAATAAGTGAGCACTATCCATCCTGTGCACTAAAAGAAACTTGGGTCCTTTGGAAAAAAAAATTCTGTGCTTATGTAATTAAAGACAGTATCATAATGCAGACACTGAAGGAAAACAAATTAAGCTTGTATAGGCAACCTTCATTCTGACATTTCCTAACTTTGGAGTGCTTGGCTCTGCAACCTTAATGTTAACAGAATTTTTGTGTGTAATTAAATGGAAGCCATCTGACAGTGTACCTACTAGGGCTGGCCAAACAGCAGAAAAATATTAAAACACATTAGATTAATTACGTGTGTATTTTATCCAACAATGTGTTTGCCAAAAGCCATGACTGGCTCCAGAGTTGGTTAAATAATACAAAAACAGTATTTGTCAAATAAAACCTAATAATGCATTCACTGTGTAATTTTTACCAATCCTACTTACGATGCCTCTCATTTTTGTATCTTTCCAGCTTAACTCTGATTTTCTTTCCTAATGTAGATCATGGGGTCTCTTTTCTTGAGTTGTTTTCAGTCTGTTTCCTCTTTTTCTCTCTTTCCCCCCACAGCACAGCCTGAAGACACTCATCTAATTTACTCTTGCAGCAGGCCTCAACACCGCAAAAGCAATGGTAGTTGCTCTCCCTAGAACCACCTGACACAGCAATGCAGCATAACAGGTGAACCTCTTCAAAGGCTCACTTGAATCTTACATATTCTTCTAACTCAAGACTTTCTACTGGGGCAGCAGAAGTGAGAAGAGTTGGATAGCCTGGCCCGACCATTCTTCTCTGGAGCAGCAAGCAACTCAGAATCCAGTAACAACAAAAACAATCATAAAAACACAGTAACTCTGCACTTCTACAGCAGTTTTCATCCAAGGATCTCAAAGCAGCCATGTTGCAGGGACTTAGCCAGTGTAACATGCAGAATCTGTGCATAATATAGCACCTGACAGACTGGCCAGCAAGGGGCATGACATCACAAGCACAAAGTCCACCTCTTAAAACATGCTAAATCACACTCTGGGCCTCTCCAAAACTATTAATGAAAATGACTAAGATTTAATACTTTTTTAAAAAAAAGAGTTCTTAGAAACACGACACTGTTTCACTAGCTCCCTAATTATGAATGGTTTGTCAGCTGAGAAAGATGGCATTTTATTGGTACTACACAGCAGGAACGCCAGCTGAATGATATACTGTGTCCACTTCTAATTTACAGGAAATACAGTTCTTCGTTTGTGTGACAAATCAGGCGACATTTACAAGAAAACAAGAAAAACCAAGGCTCATTTCAGTTTAATTGAGCCCAATCCAAAGATCCAGATGCTAAACTGCTGATGTTGTGCTGTTCATGATCTTAACAACTACCAACCCATAAGTCACCATATTACTTAACTGTCACCTATAGAAGTTATTAACATTTTATCTGTTGACTCCCAAGTGAATTCATATGAATGCTCCACATTCACACACTACATGAGTCTAGTTCTGATTAGCAGTTATCAACATTTAATTTATATTTTCCTATGGCGTGCCAGCAAGGTGAAGCACAATCACTTCTTTATTATTGATTTACAGCCAAATCTTCAGAAATGTTCAGCTCCTTATCTTTAGCTGAAAATCAGGCAGAGGATCCTTCACTTGGACTCTCAAAAAACAAGGCACACAAAATTAATGAACACTTCTGATAATTTTGGCCTTATTCATTCAATCATCTGAGTCAGGAAGTTTCCAGCTTCTAAAATGCTTCCTAGACAGTTAATAAGCCAAAAAGTACTGACAGTCTCTCTCTACTGAAATAAATCTATGCATTTGATCAAGGATCGTTATATGGCCTATAATCCTACATAACTACATTTCCTGACACATCAGATTGGGACCCTATTCAGATTCAACTCTATTAAAAAAACAAAAGTAAAAATACTACATCCATTTTGAAGAGAAAAGTGATCAGACAAAATATCACATCCTCATTGGCAAATCCTCAGTGCCTACAAACTTGCTTATTGAACTTTCTGGATTTTAGCAGCACACCTGAAGGAGTCTTGTGCAATATCATTCCAATTACTGATCTGAATAAGATGACAGAACAGTTGTGGAAATTAGCATGACACTCAAAACATTTTCTAACAGGACTCACATTTTTCTATTTATCGGATCCTTTAATCTGAATTTCTTCTTTTATTTATTGAGGAAGATTGTCATAACTGTCCTACTCAGATCTGAACCTTAGAGTTCAGAACACGAGAAGCTAGCATGAAACCTCCAAACTTAATTACCAGCTTGGATCTGATATCGCTGCCACCAGCCAGAATTCCAGTGTCTGGCACACTCTGGTCTCCCCAAAACCTTCTCTGGGGAACCCCCAGACTCAGATGCCCTGAGTCTCACCACAAAGGGAAATAACCCACTTCCCTTCTCTCTCTTCCCCTCCAGGTGTTCCCTCCCTGGGTTCCTGGCGAGATATATAGATTCAAGCTCCGTGAATCCAAACAAAGGGATTCCACCCATTCCTCCTCCCAGATTTCCCCACCCTGGGTACTCTGGGAGATTCCCTGCTTCAAGTCCTTGAACCATAAGTACTGAGAGATTTAATCTCTCTCCCCCCTCACCCAGAGGGTATGCAAAGTCAGGCTTAGTAAATCTAACACAAGGAGATTTCCCCCCTCCCTTCGTTTCTTAGCCTTAACCAGTGAAAAACACTCAAACAGGTCTTAAAAAGAAAGCTTTATATAAAAAGAAAGAAAAAGGACATAAAATGGTCTCTGTATCAAGGTGACAATATACAGGGTCAATTGCTTAAAGGAAAAAATGAATAAACAGCCTTATCCAAAAAGAATACAATTTAACACATTCCAGCAACTACACACATGTAAATACAAAAAAACAATATAAACCTTTTGTCTTACTATCCTTGTACTTACAACTTGGAAACAGAAGATTAGAAAGCCTGGAGATAGAAAGATCACTCTCAGAGCCGAGAGGGTCACCGAACCAAGACAAATAACAAAAAACTCACACCCAAAACTTCCCTCCACCCAGATTTGAAAAAGTCTTGTTTCCTGATTGGTCCTCTGGTCAGGTGCTGTTTGTTACCCCTTTCCAGGTGAAAGAGACATTAACCCTTAGCTATCTGTTTATGACAAAGATATTAACTGTAATTCACATTAGGGGAAAAGAGCCATTTACTCCCAAAGCTCTCTGGAACATATATAGCTATGGTCCCCAAACTGTTCTTCCACATACCATCAGGGGATGCGCCCCACAGCCAGAGGATAGGGCCCATATCAGCTCCCACAGGGGGTGGGAAGGGAGCACCATGTTTCCAGCCCTGCTCCACCCTCAGCCTAGCTCTCCCCCCAGCCCCATTCAGCCCCCAGTCCTGCTCCAACCCCAGCCCAGTTCTGCCCTCATTCTGTCTCCCACACAGTCCAGCTCCACCTCTGATCCCAGCTCTTCCCCATCCTCAATTCCATCCCCAGCTCTGCCTTCAATCCAAGTTCTGCGGCTGAGGAAGCCATGACTGTGCAGTAATTGCGGGAGGGGAAGAAAGGAGATGCAGACAGATTCCTTTAAGAGGAGAGGGGAGGGTAATGGCGACTGGAAAAGTTTGTGTACCACTGATGTACAGATATGGTAGTATTTCTATATATCTATCTTACAAGCAAGCTGTGACAGTCCTCACTCAGGGTGGTTGTTAGGGGAGTACTGTCTAGTGGTCGAGGCTTAGGCCCCTGACGTGCAAGCAGTGTTGTTGGTAGAGGAGCCCGGGCTCCGCCACTCCACTGGGCTCTTACCCAGGACCCTTTGAGAGCTGCCAGTGCTCTGACAGCTGAGACTGCCCACTCTCCCTGGGCCATTTCCTACCACCTCCCTGAAATTGTCTGAAAGTCACTTTCTGGGTTTAGGCAGTGTGAGGGATGTCTGCTCACCAAAAGGCACCTTCTGGCACCTGAGTGTAGTGAGGTCGCTCTCTTTTCTCTCTTGGGCAGCAACTGCCTCCTCTGGTGGTATGGCCCAGCCTCCTGGGCCAGCTTAGGCCAAGGGCTTTCCCCTGCTCGGGTAGTCTGAACAAAAATAAAGGGGGATTAACCAAGTCCACAGTTCGTATGAAAGGGAGAGGGGAATGCTTCCCTCTCAGGCTCTCTCTGCAGCAGGTCCTCCCTTCACCTCAGGGAGGGATCACTGGCACTGTTTAGGGAGGCATTCTGCCTTTCCTCAGCTTTTCGCTCCTGGAGCTGCAGGTTTCAGGTCTACTCTCTTCCCTGAGAAGACACCAAATGACCTGCTCCCCTGCCTTTTAACTCCTCTTCCAGTTGGTGCATTTGCTACAGGTGTGGTGGGGTGGAGCTGCCTGGGCCCAAAGCAATTCCTTAACCCCTTAGTGTCCAGTGTGGGGTTTGTAAATCCCATCACACAAGCAAACAGTGCAAAAGAGAAGAGCCAATGCTGATCTCCTAGTAACATCAGCAAAGAAATATATATTGACAACAGACTGAAAGACCAAATTAAACTAGCCCAACATTTTATTTAAGTAACACTTGATAATGGGGCTGACCTTGGCGCAAAGCAAGCAAGACACTGACTTGTTTAAAGAAAAAAAAAAAAAGGGCAACAATCATTAAGTACTTCCACCAACACGGCACGGGATCAGAAAAAAGTCAACATCCACACAGATGGTTTGACAAGAAATTTAGCTACGTTTACAGAATAAGCAGTACTGATTTATGGAATCAGATTTTGTCAGACAAAAAATCCTTTTTGACAGAATAATAATAATTGGTGGGCAACGTGACCACATTTGATCAGCCTATACCTCCAACCTGCATATGCCAGCAGGCATTCCAAATAGTTGGTATCTGCAGGAAATGGTACAGCCAATTCTTCTCTTACCAGGATCCTCTATGCATGTGCTAGGGTGGCCTGTCACCTTACTGTGTTGCCAGTATTTCTTCATAGAGCAATGCAACAGTAAACAGCTCAGCAGCTCATACCAGCATCCTAACTATGTCAATGGATTACCCAAACAGTTGTAATCCTGCCTTAAGTGGTCAAGAAAAATGGGTACAAATGTGGCAAAGGTCATGGTGCAGCAGTTTTAGCACTATCTACATACAGCACAACAAAAGGTTTCCAAACACTATTTCTCATACTTGGCTCTTCTAGCCTCCCACCATTTTAACTTCTACTTTGGCACAAAATATATATATTTGGTCCTGCTGGGTGCTGCTTCTGCACATTCACACTCACCTTCCCCACTTCCTCACACTACTGGCAATTCCCCTAAGCGCCTGGGTTTGCTGGAATAAACTGAGGCAGCTGCGAGGGTCCACACCTCCCTTATAGCCATAGTCTCTAAGTGTTAAGTGACATGAGGTTTACTCAGGTGGTATCCAACAGGTTTTTAAATCTTTTAGAAAAGATCTGGCACCATCCTGTATAGCTCCTTTGTTAAGGAGAGATTCAGCTTTCTCCAAAATCTCTATCTCGTGAGAAGGATCCATGAAGAGGGAAGAAGAAGTGGGTTTTGAAGGAGATTTGGTGTGAAATTCAATGTAACCACTGCAAACAATATTCAACACTCATTGATCTTAAGTAATTGGATACCAGGCACCTTAATGCTGAGAAATGAAACTTGAAAAGGGAACGGACACAGTAGTAGAAGAGGTGCAATATTAACAAAACTCTGGCCAAGGATTCTCAATAATCCCGTCAGATCTGAGCTCCAGAAACTGATGAGCTCCTGAGCTAAAACTTCAGTGGCCTTGCTTGTATTATCCCTGCTTCTTGGAGGGATAGGGACAACAAGGCTGGGTCTGAGGTCTATAGTAAAAAGAGAACCTCTGATGTATTTGGTAACTACCTCTAATACCTAAACGCAGGACAGGCAAACTCTCTCGTGTTATAGCAGACTCTAAGTCCCCAGGAGCAAACAAGCACGGGTAACTTTCAGTTTCTCTCAGTCTTCAACAGAAGAGATGTCCCTCAAAAGGCAAATCCTCTACTTCTGACTGAGCTTCAGATGACAGTCTAGAAAGCAAGAATGGTGTTTTATAACAATGCCTATCCTTATTGGCCTGGTCCATGAATCAGAAGTATCAGATGCTCTAAGGGCATCCTTTGTTACAAACAATCCTCTATATAACAAAGTCCTGAGTGGCCTTTCCCTGCTCCTCATACAAGGCATCTAGGATGGGGGGAAACAACATCCTACAGGGCATACTGATACTGTGCCATAACAATTTGGTCATCTGCTACCCACATCTCAAGAAACCTGGAAGAGTATATTTTGCAGCCCAGAGCACTCATTCTTCTGCTTTCTCTCTACCCACCGGTGCAGATCAAGAAGCATTTTCACTCAGATTGTTCTAAAGCTGCAGATACCAAAGAACTGACAGCAGGGTGCTGGAAAACATATAAAGTCCTAGTGAGTGACCTATACCACGGACCAGTCAGCTTGCAATTCAGCTACATACATCATGCAACTTAAACCCACAATGGAACTAACTGAAGATGTTTACAAATACAAACTTCTTAAAACAGAGGAAGAGACAGTTACGGTCAACAGCAGAAGTGATAGCTTGTGACTGAAATCACCCAGATATATATTGCTTGAGACATCAATTTAGCACAGGTATTTTCATCTGGCACAGACAATGCCCACAATAGCAATGGACAAGGGCCAAGTTAGGACTGTTTGAGGTATCATAATTACATTTCCATACTTTTCAAAAATGTTAACATGTAACAGAGAATTTCATGGCTCTCTAAAGCAATGGTTCTCAAGCAGGGGCACATGTACCCCTGGGGTATGCAGAGGTCTTCCAGGGGGTACATCAACTCATTTAGATATTTGCCTAGTTTTACAACTGGCTACCTAAAAAGCACTAGCAAAGTCAATACAAACTAAAATTTCATACAGTGACTTGTTTATACTGCTCTATATGCTATACACTAAAATATAAGTACAATATTTATATTCCAGTTGATTTATTTTATAAATACATGGTAAGATGAGAAAGTCAGCTTTTTTCAGTAATAGTGTGACTGACATTTTTGTATTTTTATGTCTGATTTGTAAGCAAGTAGTTTTAAGTGAGGTGAAACTTGGGGGTACACAAGACAAATCAGACTCCTGCAAAGGATACAGTAGTCTGGAAAGGTTGATAGCTACTGCTCTCAAGTTTTCTTTTATAAAGCTTCAGTGTCCTTAAGTCTTCAATACCTATTTACAGCTTAAAGTTTATGTTTGGTCTTGAACAATTCCTTTTAAAAAGTCTATCCATATTTCTCTGCACACTGAATCCCATACCTACCCTAATCAATCCATGGTTACATTTAGAGAGGGGAATGGCACTGGAGGTATAAGACAACAACATAAATACTCACTGACCCTGTCTATAAGTGTGTGGGAGATGGGGGAGAGACGGTTTTACATCATGATGATAATACACCTGTGCCCTGTTTACAGTAAATTTCACCACAGGTACCACTGGAAGAACTCTACTCATGAATTATAGGCCTGATTTCTGCCAGCTTCCAATAAGCCAGAAGTCTGTCCCCCTTCTCATTAAGGACTTGCATACAGTAGAGATATTTACCACTCTGAAAAACCAACTGTTACTCCAACATGCTGGTAAAATACCACATGTATCCACATACAAGTACTTCAAACAAAGCAGACGTGCCAAATAGTGTTTGGATTAGCCTGGCTGGTCTACACTGGGAAAGTTTACTAAAGAGTCTCAACAATTCTAACACCAGCTTTGTTGAGCTGGAGGTAAAACTGCTGGAAACGCTAGTATAGACTGTCTCAAGCAGCCAGACCTGTTTTTAACTATAGCAGTCATTGCTTTGCAGCAGATTTCACTAAAAAGGTGACAGAAACAGATCCAACCACTGATGCCTTGTCTATATTAGGGCTCCCAGCAGTTTTAATTCCAGTTCAGATGAACAGGTGTTAAAACCAGTGGGAAGTTTTCTTCTGTTTGTTTTGTTTTGTTTTTTGTGTCTCCCCCAAAAATAGCCAGCAAATCTGAATTCTGTTTCCACCAGAGCCATTTCTTTGCCAGTGTAGACAAAGTTACTGGCATAATAGCACAAACAGTTGAACGGTCCTCCTACCATTTTCTCTCAATACATCTATGGACTTTGAAATCACCAAGAACCCATTGCTTTTGGAAGCTGTACTGGTAAATATGGGATAGGCACCCACAGAAGGTTACAACTGAAACTCTTTAGAAGAGCACTAGTACAGATGTGGGATAATACTAAAATGGTTCAGGACACTAATCACGCATACTGAACTTTTTGTGCCCAGATCGTTTCTATTCCATCCGTTCAATTTTCAAACACAAAGTCTAAGATAGTTGGCCAACAGAGGCTTAGCCAAGAATGTTATTTGTGTTACTCTCATTAGGCTAACATTGGTAAGGCTCAGGAGCCTTGTCTATGCTAGGAAGTATATCTATTGCTGAAAATGGTTTTCATCAAAATAATTCCCACAAACTAGAATTTAAGATTGTTTCAGTGGTAGTGCAGAATAGACAAGACATTTTTCAACACTAACACCATTTTCTCACGGCCGTACTAGTACTTGAACCATTTTATAAACAGGGGAACCTTAGGAACGTTGTGTGTGACGTTTCCTAATGTACACCAGGTTTAGTTGTGCTTCCAGCAGAGCTATTCAAAGGTGTCCAACTGAATTTCAATGGGACTTAAGTGCCTAAAACCCTTAGGCTCCTTTGAAAACCTCACCTTAGAAGAACTTGTGGGGATAAAAGAGAGGGAGTGGGAGCACAGCAAAGGAGAGGAAGGAAAAAAGTGATAGCGGAAGAGACAATTTGGGGGAAACAAGGTGCAAGAGAAGAGATCAAAGAAAATAAGAATTTATCGGGCCAGAGACAGCACTCAAGAAAAGAAATGTTGCCTCTCAAAAAGACAATTTAGGCATCGGGAAACGGTGAAAGTGATGGGGAAGGACCAAATCTGATCTGAGGTATGAAATAAAATGGAATTACAACCCAGACCGAGTGTCATCATCTACTGTGTTATTGGTAGGATGCAATCACACTGCCAAATTTCTGAAATTACATGTCCCCACCCTCTTCTTTATTGGGGTGGGTTTTTTTGGATGGTGAGTGAGTTACATAACACTATTTTGATCAAAATTTGAAGCTCCAAGTTATTACTAAAAATAGATTCCAAATCTTAAATACTAAATAGTAAAGTAGGTTTGCATGAAGCAACAAGTGAAACTAGAAAAAAGGAGATTGGAAGCATGGACTAGTGATTATAATGCACTGCACTAGGACTTGAGAGATCTGGGTTCAATTCCTAGCTCTGTCACCAACTCCCTTGTGTGACCTCAGGCAAGTGACTTAATTTCTCTGTGCCTCAATTCTCCATTTGTTAAAACAAAAATAAAACGGTGTGAGAATAATAATACTTCCTTTCTCCAACAGTTGGTTTGTTGTCTGGTTACACTGCAAGCTGTTTGGGACAGGGAATGTGTCTTACTACGCATATGATAGTAATTACCGTAACGGGGGCCCAAATGTCTGTTACAACCTCTAGACACCACCACAATGCAAATAATAAAAAAATTACCCTGCTGTCCACCAGCGCTCAAGAAGTGGGAGAAAGTTTTATGGAGAAGAGGAAGAAGTCCAAAGTCTCCTGGAAGTTCTAAACAAAGCAGTTTGAGATAAACAATTCAGACACACAAAAACCATCCCAATAAGATGAATAAGGAAGTAAAAACTACTACATTGAGACGAATGACAGTTTATACAACATGCCTAGCCAAGATACAGTCTAGGCACAATTTAGCTTTTAAAATATACAAACTAAAGAATTTAACTGGAAGACATATCAACATAAAACCCTCCAGACACCCAACCTGAACCTCTTCCCCAGAACAAATCTACCTACGTCCCTCAGAGAAAGCCTGGGAAACTAGATGAGCTTTGCAAAGTGCCCTGAAAGGCCCAAGAAATTCTGGCTCACTATTGAGCATACAACAAAAATGAACGCATTCTCTGGGCCTCAGCTTCTCATCTATCCAGTGAGGACAATAATGAGTACTCACCCTTAAAAAGCAATTTTGAGATCTGTAGATGTACTATATAAGTGATATAAAATATTACTGGACTCAAAGGCACTTTGGTGACAATGCCTTGCCATTTGAACTAGGACACTGTCAGCCTGAACATCACAACTAGCTGAAGTCAACCGAGGAAGTAGCTCGAAACCAAGTGATTTAAAGCTTTATACAGCAGGTCAAAACCAAAACGTTGATTTGCACCTAAAAATAAGTTTGAGGCCAATAAGAGTATTGAGCAGGCCATCACGCTCTGCATCAACTGAAATTTCAAAGCAGCCTTCCATAGCAGTGTCAAATGGAGGGCACTGTAGTAACCCCATCCGCAGGTGCCAAAGGCACAGATAACTATAAGCAAGCTCCACATCTACACAAGAGCATAGAAATTGCTATGCTGCAACAGAACAGAGGTCCACCCAATCCAGCATCTTGTCTGAGAGTGACTAGCACCCAATGTTTCAGAGGAAGGCATAAGAACTCTACAGTAGGCAGAGTTGGGTAGTCTGCTGCCACATTAGGACTCATCCTGGTCTCTAATAGTTAGAGATTGGCTTAAGCCCTGAATCGTGAGGCTTAATATCCCTTCAAAAATAATTATAACAATTCTGGATACTTTTGTTATCCATATAAAATGGCCTATCCCTTTATGAATCTTGCTAAATTCTTGGCATCAGTGACCTCCGGGAGCAATGAGTTACATATTTTAAGTACATGTTGTGTGACTAAAGTATTTCCTTTCATCAGTTTTCAATTGGCCACTTTTTAATTTCATTGAATGTTTCCCTTGTTCTTACGTTATGAGAGAGGAAAAACCGAAGCTCTTGATCTACCTTCTCTATTTACATACTTTTTCATGCCCCTTCTTATTTATCTCACTGCTAAGGTAAACAATCCGAATCTTTTCAACTGCTCTTCACACAAGAACTTTTGACCTTAATTTTTCTGTGCCTCAGACACTATCTGCAAAATGGGGATAATATCACCACCTCATCTCATATGAGTCCTATGAAAATAAATGTATTAATGTTCGTGAAGCACTCAGATACTTTAGTAATGAGTGCCATAGAGAAAGCCAATGAAGAAACGAAACCACATTCAGAGCAGGGTTTGGATGATGTGCACTAAATAAAGTATGGTTTCACACACTGAATGAGGATAAAATATTAGCTCGCTGCTCAGCGAGTACCATCTATCCAGTGCATTCAAGGAGGCAGAGGTCCTGGAGAAAAAGTAAGATGTCATCATGTAATTAAAGACTATCTTAATTAATTTACACAAAGAAGATGACAAGCTTGCACAGTCAACTTGAAATCTGGCCGTTCCTAACTTCCGAGTGCTGACTTTGCTACCTTAAAGATTTGTGTGTGTTTGTGTGTAATATTTTCCATATTATTCTCCATCCCATTCATTGTGCAAAGTTTGCTTTTTTTGACCACAGCCACACAGCAAACATCTTCCCTGAGCTATCTACAATGAAGCCCAGGTCCCTTTCCTGAGTTGATACAACTAATTTAGAACCTTGGAAGGTGCATTAGTAGCTTAACTTTCCCCCTTCGTTGTGCTGTACTTTTCATAATTGGTACTGAATTCATTTGCCATAATACTATAAATTCAATCAGCTTCTTTAGGTCTCGCTGAAGATCTTCTGGGACAGCACCATTCTTAACTCATCTAAATAATGTGGTCTCCTCTGAAAACTTTGCTTCCTCACTACTCATTCCCCTTCCCTAATCACTCATAAGTATATTAAACAACACTGGACCTAGCAGGGAACCTTGAGGCACTCTGCTGTTAACCTTTTGCCAGCATGAAAATTGACCATTTAATCCAGGGGTTCTTAAACTGGGAGTTTGGAGCCCTCAGGGGGGTCATCAGGTTATTACATGAGGGAGGTCGCAAGCTGTCAGCCTCAACCCCAAACCCTGCTTTGCCTCCAGCATTTATAATGGTGTTAAATATATTAAGAAGTGGTCTGAATTTATAAGGGGGGGGGGGTCGCACACAGAGGCTTGCTATGTGAAAACGGTCACCAGTACAAAAGTTTGAGAATCACCGATTTAATCCTATTCGTTGTTTTCTGTCTCCTCGCCAGCTTTTGATCCATGATAATACTTTGTTTCTCACCCTAGATCTGAAAGAAAGTCTTCTCACAGCCCTCTGTTATTTTAAATCTCCTTCTGCAGGAAGACCACACTGACTGGTTCCTGTTCAGAAGTTTTTTGTGCCACCTAAAGGGCCAGAAATGTAGATTTAAAAAAAAAAAAAAAAAAAGCTTAAATTCTATAAGGGTAAGGTCCACCTGCCAATGAAAATATTATTTGCAAGTGTATTTGTCAAACATATTTCCAAAGCTGATTAGTTTTCCAAAGAATGCAAACATTTTTATTATACAGAAACTTATTCCGTTTCCCTTTTTTTAAATTAGTTTTGCCGTTATTTAGGTTTAGCACTACATTCTCTCCGCCCCAACCATAATTCTCATTACCGGAACTACAGTGCTGATCCATTTCAGATACTGCATTTAACTTTGATTACAGGCCTAAACCTATTTGCACTGAGTAACATTAACCCACCAATATCAAGTATTTTGAGATATACGAATCAAGACACTGATTAAGAGCAAAGTATTACCATTAAATTTGGAAAAGTCACTGTGCTAATACAGTAGCTTTATAACTACTATCCTCATCTCTTAAATTTCCCCACAGAAGGGTTTTAAGAAATTTGCAGGCGATATGGCTAATTTTGTGAAGACGTACTTCGGGAATAACAATCTTATATTTGAGGAAGAAGTAAGTGAAGAATTGAAAATGTGCACCACAAAGTACTGATTTTACAATTGGTTTCACGCATACATGTCTCTGTTAGTAAACTGATGCTTAAACACACTAGCTTTTCCTTATTTATATAAATTGCTATAGACTCCTTATTTGAGTCTCAGAGATTTGCATACAAAGGTACACTAACTCTGTGTTTAATGATATTTGTATAATTGATGGCACATGAAATCTCAATACAGAGCAGAGATCGACTTGCCTCCAATGTGCTATTTGTCTAGTCAGGAATTGAAAAGTCTTTTTGTGGATTGTATATGGCACAGCCATTGTACAAATAAAGGGAAACCATTCCAGTTCTTGTTATCTCCAACAGAAGAGATCAAATCTATTTATGCTTTTATACCATGCTGACCAAACTGAGCACCTAATTGTCTCAACGTTTCTGGTTGTCCCAAACCAGTTAAGATTGTGCTGGTCATGATTCACCTACGCCTTATGAAATTTCCAAATATATGTTCAATCTTAACATTTTCTCAATTTCTAATAGTAGGGTTTCTTTAAAACTAGCTACACCATGTGTTTTTTTAATGTATTTGTTTACCTTTAAGTATGTCCTTAACCTTAACAAAGCTGGTGTTTCTAGGATTTATGTATTTACATTGTTTATGAATGCACTGTGAACCATTCTGACATTCTAAGTTCTACAGCATCTAGTTCCCAAACATGTCCTTCCCCATTTCAGAATTAGTCCAGTGTTCTAGATTTCACCAAGCTCTCTCAAATAAACTTCATTTGAAATTTCTAGTACAAAATGATTCTGAAGAGAAAACAGCAAAGATATAATTTTCTAAACATGATTAAAGCCTGGGTTGTTGTTTTATCCTGAGTCTTATAACTCAAAAACAGCTTCTTTCAATCAACGCACATTTGGGCCAAAAATGTTTGCGGACCGCAGACCACACATGCAAGATCTGAAATGGAAATGACATTTTTTGAGGATTTTGGATGGAGTGGTACTGTCACTTCAGACTTACAATGGAAACCAAGTCTCAATCTGTAACATAGTAAAAAGAAATCTACTATTTTCAATCCTACAACTAATTTCTAATTTGGACTATCAATATAATAAAACAATCTGAATACATACTGCGAAGTCCTGGATAAAGGGACAACCAATCGAAAGACTAAAAGACTAACCAGGTTCCTATAAAATATATCATACCAAGTTGCAGCAGCAGCATTTTCTCTCTTAGCAGCTTTCAACCAAGGGTCCAGGGTCCTCTAGGGGGCCACAAGCAGGTTTCAGCGGGGCCGCAAAGCAGGGCCAGTGTTAGACTTGCTGGGGCTCTGTGCAAGAAAGCTGATGCCTCGCAGTATAGGGCTGAAGCCCAGGGCTCCCAGCCCTGCCACCTGGGGCTGAAGCTGAAGCCTGAGCAACTTAGCTTTGTGGGGACCCCTGTGGCATGAGGCCCTGGGCAATTGCCTGGCTTGCTACCCCCTAATGTCGGCCCTGGCTTTTGTATGCAGAAAAACATTTGTGACACTGGTGGGCTGTGAAGTTTTTATAGTATGTTGGGAGTGCGGGGGGTTCGGCAACAATCAAAGAAGTGTAGGACTAGAAGGGACCTCGAGAGTTCATATAGTCCTGCCTGCACCCAATGCAGGATCACATAATAACTAGACCATTCCTGACAGGTGTCTGACTTGTTCTTAAAAACCTCAAAAGACAGAGATTCCACATCCTCCCTAGGCAATTTGTTCCAGTGCTTAGCAATCCATCCTCTTACTCAAAATAAAAAAAAACCTCAATACTAATGGACTCCTATAGGACTACTCAGCTAAATTAGCAAACATTAAGGCACAGTGAGGAGTGTGGACACCAATCTCCATCAAAGTTCCCTACCTCTGGCTGGAAGCCTGTAACATTACTTCCCAAATACTGAACTTTCCTGTGTGTTGCCTGTGTCTGTCAAAGCTAGATGTAGACACCTCTAATTCCAGTATATCTTCAGAGATCAGCCTAATTTAAAAAGATTACTTCTATATCACTGGGAAAACAAAGATCATCCCTCTTTAAGCAAAGGGAGATAGGAGATAACCTCAGCATCTAACATGGCAAAAAGTTATCCCCTCAAGAAACAATAACCCGGATGAAATCTCTTATTACAAGGAGCTTCTTCAAGATCTTACATTCTAACTTATCTCACTTGCCACAGTGAGAAAACACCTCTCCGTACAGACACCTATGCTATTACATTTTTCTTTTCTTCCCAGATACATTCCCTGCTTTGCCTTCTGTGTTCTTGTCTCCTTCCTTCTCATTACGGCTTTTGATTAATCCTTAACTATCCTCTTACCTCACTTATAGCAATAAAGGATACAGAGCGACAAGAGTACTAAGGCATTTTCTCTACCTATGTACATTACTAACATTTCGAAAGGTTAAGAAAAGTTGTGATTTGTTAACACATCTGCATTCATTTCCTTTTCTACTTTGAAGATTAAAATATTAAAAGTTCACAACCTTCCAAAGTTGCCAAAATGTCAGCTCGCCCCAAAGCAAGACCACAACTACTAGCCATACCCCCGAACACTAGCCCCAATGCAGAACAACACACGAAGACCTCTCCCTGCACCAAACATTCGCATGAACCTGTTCTCCATCTTCCACCCCTCACAATCACAAGAAAACACTCTCCGAACACCTCCAAAACACACCTACAGCCTCTTCACAGCAGCCTGCCACCCTCCTGCCGCCACACAGTCCCTGCCTGGCACATTGCTCCCCTCCGCTGAGCCATATGGGTCACATCCCCTCGCCTCCTCCTGGACCCTTCCCACTGGGACATAGGCATGAACAGTTCTGTCTCCCCACCACAGGCCATGTGTTATCTCCGTCCCCTGCCTTTACATACCACCCCCCCACACCACATACACAGTCCCACAATCCCTCTGACATACAAACACACCTTGCACACACCTTCACCACCCCCACGGGGACCTACCGACCCCAACACGCACCTCCACCTCTTCACCCCCTAAGCCTCATCTGCGCCCTCCCGCTCCCTCCACCCCCATGTTCCCCGTCCCCAGCCACCCCCACCTACCGTCCCCTCTCCCTGCCCAGCGTGTGCCCCCCACCGCCAGGCGGCTGCCAGCCCCCGCCCCGCCCCGTCCCAGCACAGCGCGGCGCGGCAGGAGCCCGGGATCAAACCCCAGCCAGGGAGTTTTCGCTCCGGCAGGCCCCAGGCCGCTCCGCTTTGGAGCGGGGGGGAACCAGCCCCGGCCCCAGCCCCGTTGCTGGCGGCTGGGTCGGGCCAGACCGCGCTAGGCCGCGACAGGCCCCTCCGCCTGCCCTGTGCTGGGCCAGGAGGCGCCGCGGGACCGGGGCCTGCCAGTAACGGACACGGCCCCCTCCCCCATGACACTGCAAAGCTGCCCGGCCGCCGCCCTGGCCCCAGCCGCCCCCGGCCCCGGCGGCGCCGCCATGACGATGCCGCTGGCCGGCGGGTGCCCTCAGCCGGCAGGCCCCGGCCCGGCCCTCACCTTCATGTCGGGACATCCTAGTTCAGAGGCGGCGGCCCAGGCCCGTCCCGGGCTCCCCTGGCTGCTCGGCGCCGCTCGGCCTGGGCCCCGCGCGCTAAGTCCGGCGCGGGCAGGAGGCAGCGGGCGCGGGGGGTCGGTTGCGGCGGCCCCGGCCTCTCCAGGGGGCGGATCCAGCAGCTTCCCGGGCGCCGTGACACGGTGACTCTCGTCGGGCCCCGCCGGCTCCTAGCGCCGCCCCCCGCCTCCTTCCCCGGCCCCCGCTTCCGCTGCGGCCGCTGAAGTCCCCGGGCTGGGTCTGGGCGCCTCCCGCTCCCGGCCACAGCTCCGCCACCGCCTCCTCCGCCCAGCCCCCTCCCTCCCCCCGCCCGGCGGCCGCCGCTGCTGCATGCAGGGAGGAAGAGGAAATACACGGGAGCGAGGGGGGACGGGAGCGCGGCACCGCCCCGCCGGGGAGGGGGCACAGCCCGAGCTCCCCGCCCGGGGCCAGCTTCCGCCCCTGCCCCAGGGCGGCGGCCGGGATGCAACAGGCTCGTCGTCCGGGAGCTCCCCTGACACCCCCGCGCTCCTGCAGATCCCCGGGGCTCCCCAGCCCGGCGCTGCAGAGCCGGCCCGGGCCGTGGGGCTGGGAAGAAAGAACCATAAAGCACAGCGTGAGACAGGGCGACAGCCAGGCTTGGGGGATGGACAGGGTCTGGGGGCTTGGACTTTCCATTATTGTTCGGCCCGGCCATGTGATAGCGCCAGCCCGCGGGAAGCCTGGGACGCCCCATTGCACCCCCGGAAGTGCAGGTGGAGGGGCGAACGCAGCCACACGGCTCCCTTCCTGAAACTTTGCTTTCTCACAGCCCCGCTCCTGGGCTGATGCAATGTAAAGTTAACCTCTGCAGAGCCGGAAAGGTGGGGCCCTGTGACCTGGGCTCTGCTGCACCTAGTAAAAGCCCACTATTGTTTTTCTCAGCTATGCGGCCCACAATATTTCTGTTTGTTACATGGACATCGTCCAATACATAGGCTGGTGCCGCAGCAACCTTAACGGTGGCATGTTGTGATATTTTTTGTAAATATAATTAACGTGAAAGCTGCTCAGCGGCATTGACAGCGCTTTTGCCTTGAATTTTACAAAGAGAAGGAAAACGCCTGTGATTAATAGTAGCATCACTAATGCAAAGTAGGCATTGAAACTATTTTAATACAGTGAGCTATTATGGGGAGAGGGGGTTCAGATTTGGACTTGGAGACAACTCACCTTTGCAGAAAACTAACGGCAGCAACATATCTCTTTACACTGAAGTGGTTTCTAATCTCGGGACCGAACAAGTTTTTTTTTTTTAAATAAAAAAAAAGTTAATTTGCAGAATGCTGGAGAAGTTAAAAATACACACACACACGCCCAAACTGTACGACCCACAGTTTTTTCACATCCGACATCCTTCTTTCCCTGCTAGTAAGACATTATTTTTGGATAATTGTACATCTCATTGATACACACAAAACAATCCACTTTGGTAAACCAAGAGATAGTAACCGTGTCCTTGTGCCTACTCTGCCACTCTTCTTTCTTGGCTCTTGAGCTGTGAAATATGCAGTGATGTCACAAAGAGGGTGGGGAATCATCAATCTTAGCTTTAAAAAAAATAGCTAATACTACTGAGCATGTGCAATGATTTTTTAAAAATTGGTTATTAATATTATTCATTCCAACCAATTTTTAATTACACTTGATCAAGGACACAGGGCCAGCCATGGGGGGGAGAGGGGAGAGAGGTGCCAGACTTTGAAACATTTTGTTCACATCTTTGTGTCAGCCATCTCCAAAAACAAAACCATTTTTAACTGTCTCTTGTCCTCCATAGTCATGCATTATCTGAATATCCCCAGTGTTTATAAATTAAATATATATTGCCAACCCCAAACATTAAAAAGTCACAACTCAGATCCCCAAAATAACTGGCTTGCAAATAATTAAACTATAATAATCACTGTCTTTAGAAGGAGGCACCTACCCTTAATATGCATGATCATTTCATGTTCAAACTTTGACATACAATTTAACTTTTACAAATATAACTAGAAATGCAAGCCTCCCCATTGACTATTTTTGCACTCTCTGTTCTGGCCCTTCCGATTATCTCCCACTCTCTACATTCTCCCCCACTACACCTATTGCTGTCTGCCCCAAAATGTTCCCTCAAAGTCTCCTCCTTTGCTCCTATCCCCCTGTTGTACTTTTGGTCAATCTCCCTCCTGTACCCCACACTCTCTGGCACCCCAGTCAACCTCCTCACATTCTCGTGTTCCTTCTGTTTACTTCCTGCCCTGAAGACCCCTACAACTCCCCTCAGTTTCTCCCCTACACCCCACATCATCCAGCAAATGCCCATCAAGCTGCCCTATATCTTCCTCCTCTTCACCCTATTCATTTTCCTGCACTCCCTTCTGCTTTCTCAGTCACCCTACTGGCCATCCTCCCTAAAAGCAGTTTAGCTTCAGTCTCCCTGAAAACAAGGGGGGTGGGGGGGGGGGGTGGGAAAGAGAGGGATAGAATGGTGGCCATCTTTGTTAAGGGCAGCCTCACTGTCACATGCAGAAGCTGAAGGGGAAATGGTGGCCATTTTGACCGAGGGCAGCCTCAGGCTTCAGTGCTCTTTGAAATGATGGGAGATGATTGCCCCTGCCAAAGGCAAAAATTTGCCAGAACCCTGCAGAAAATTATGAGAACATACACACACACACACCCATGAGAGTTCATGGCTCAGGGGTAATCGGACATCCCTTAAAAACCAGGATTCCAGGACCCATTTCTGTCAATTTTACATCAATGGTGTTTTGTCCTACATTTTGTAAATATATTGACCACCTGAAGGAGCTGCTCTCTATGTATCTCTTACATAGTCTCTGACATGCATCTGACGAAGTGAGTATTCACCCACGAAAGCTCATGCTCCAAAACGTCTGTTAGTCTATAAGGTGCCACAGGATTCTTTGCTGCTTTTACATAGTCTTGTGGCCGAGACATTGCATTGGGCCTCAGGAGATTTGGGTTCAGTTCTTGACTCTGCCACAGGTTCACTAGGTGACCTTAGGCAAATCATTTAACCTCTCTATGCCTCAATTCCTCATCTGTAAAATGGGGGTTAATTGCTCCTGCCTCTGAGTACTAGTCATGTGGATCCCACTCATGGTGTGTATACACACACACACACACACACACACACACACAGACACACACCTTCTCATGTGTTGGTCCAGAGAACCTTTTGGCCAGCAGCATCCAGTGGAGCTGTCCTCACACTCCACCCAAGGTCATAAGGAAAGTGCAGACCCATCCACCATTCAGTTCTCTCTCACCACCTGCATCAGAACTCAAGGCTCATCTATGCTTAAAATGCTGCAACCATACCTAGTGCTTTCTACGTGGGGACTTAGGTCAGTTTAACTACTCTGCTCGAGGATGTGGATTTTTCACACCCCTAACAGATGTATTTAAACCAAATTAATTTTCTAGTGTAAACTAGGTCTCAGTGATGTCCACCCCACTCCCTGGTGAAGATTCTGAAATTTAAACTCTCTAATCCCAGTAGTTCGGTTTAGTGTTGCTAGATACTGTTAAAACATTTTTTGGCCCTCACGGCAGTATCTTGGCTATTTTAGGCAGAGTGCTAAATATTATTTTAATCAATTTCATTTATATTACAATATTCTTATTTAAATTGATTTGCATGTTGCTATTTCATTAGTTTCTTAAATTGCTAAAGGAAACAAGTACAAAACAGCCCCTTTGGTTTTCTAATTGTATAAATCTTAAGAACAAATAAAGAGGCGCCTGCACAAGGCTCTAGAGGCCCCTGCCATAAATTATGAAAACAAAATTAAGTTGCTCACCGACTTTCACATTTCTTTCTGATCTGCACTTGGATACCACGCAAAGCACCCCCAGCAGCAAATCACATCGAAAAGTATCTTGTTCTGACGGTCAATAGAGTTGAACTATTTTGAACCAGGAGGGGAAGACTGTTCCAGAGCTGAGGGCCCCACACAGAATGCTCTTCTACAACCTCCTCTCCTAAATCAAAGGGGAACCAGCTCTAACTGTCAGTAGAACGTCAGCTTTTACACAGAGACTTTCTGTACTAAGAGGTTTCACATTGGGGATCTTATGCTCTAAAAGACAGATTCAGGTTCATTAACAGCCTTGCTATGAGAACACCACAAAACCAAAACTGATCAGCAATTAGCCTGTGCTATATTTGCAACCAACGCCACCGTTGGATATATTGAACATCCACAAGTCAAGAAAGCCAAAATGCTTTAACTGGGCTACACTATTCAATTTGGGTTTGCAGTGCTCCTAAGTCACCAAGGCCTGATCTATACTACAAAGTTAGGTAGAGTCTTGTGTCAACCTGTGTGTGTGTGTGTGTGTGTGTGTGTGTGTGTGTGCGTGTGTGTGTGTGTGTGTGTGTGCGCGCGCGCACTCAAATTTGTCTCCAGCCGATGTAAGTGCCTGGCTTCACCTCCCTGAAAGGTGTAGATTCACAGCCACCCTATCAAGGTCAATGCAGTCTGAGCGTAGACAATGCATGACCCGTGTCAACTATAACAGTTCTCCAGACGCTGTCATACAATGCTGCATTCCCTGCAACAGTGACCGCTGTAGTCACATTTTAAACTTCACACTGCCCACAGGCCAGAGATGCCTTCCCCCTTAAGCCTGCTGCATGTTTTAGTGTCTTTTTCTTATTAGTGAGCAAATCGGCAGCTCTCCCTTGTTGTGTGCAACTTCCCAACAAAACATGGTGGCTCCATGCACACAGAGGTACTCATACTAGATGCGCTCCTGCCTGGAGTAGATGGGAGGTACTGGATCTCCTGGACCTGTGAGGGAGAAGAGACTGGTAAGCACAGTTACACAGTGTAGAAATAAAGGCATCTATAAGCCATTTACACAGGAGTCATAGGCAAAGTGGTACAACAGGGATCAGCAGCAGTGACACGTGAAAGTGAAGGAACTTCGCCAGGATACCACAGAGCCAGGGAGCATAATAGATTTGGGGCTGTCCTGCAGACATGCCACTTCTATAACAAACTTGGCAGCACCTCACAGATCATTGTGGATACCTTTGAGGAGCCCAAGACAGAGATCCCTGCCATAAATAATGAGAAGTAAGTCAAGGAAGAGAAGTAAGGAGACAGCAGGGGACTCCAGTTATGCTGAGAACCAGGATCTGTTTTAGACTCTGCCACAATCTAGCCAGTCCTGCTATGTGAGCATGGATAAACCTGATGAACGGGATAGGAGCTCTGGTAAGTGTATAAGTGCATTTTTCCTTACAATGTTTAAATGTAAAGGTGGCGCCCAGTCCAACCCAAGCTAACAAGACAAAGGTATCACCTTTTCATTGTTTTACTTGTTCAAGAAGAGGTAGAGGTACAAACACAGATAGAGCTGGCATCTGCTTTTCATTCCCCCGTTTGGGTTAGGTGGGAAGTGAGGCATGCAAAGCAGTTTATGTCCAGAGGACTGTACCTTATACCCTGCTGAGAGCGCTTGATGAAATTTTCATGGAGATGCTCTGCAATCCTCTCCCAAAGGTTTCTAGGGATGGCTGCCTTATTTCATCCTCCCTGGTAGGACATTTTCCCACACCACTCTGCAGTGAGTTCAGCAGGAACCATTGCAGTAAATAAGCTAGTGGCCTAGAGGCCGGGGCAGCTTTGGAACGCCAGTAGCAACTGACTTCTTTATGCCTTTGATGCTCAGGAGTGAGATATCAGCTAAAATCACCACCATCTGTGGAAAATAGTGCCCATACTGCATTGCCCTATGCACATACACATGGCATAGGGACTGAAATCCCCCCTTCTTGGCCCTGGCAGGCTGTACTCACCATCGTTGGGGCTGGAAAGTGGTGCAGTGCCAAAGTGCTCCCTCCAACATAGGCATAGTTTGACTTCTATATTTGGGAGGTGGGGGGAGTTAATATTATTAATCATAGGTATAAGTCTAACTTCTGGATATACTGATGGTTAATGGTACTTAAATTACTGTGCACTCAATGAGCGAGTCAGGAGATGGAGGTGGTGCTTCCTCCCCAAGCCCTGCTGCATGGGGCTGGCTGGACCAAGTAGCCCCACCATGCAGGACTGGCTCAAGCTGCCTGGTGTTGCTGCTTGCCCCCCAACACCCCCGAAACCTCTGGTATAGTTTAGGGGCACTACCACAAATTCCCCCCTCCGCCCCATCTCTGCCCACAGGTATGCCAAAGCTGAAATGTCAACAAGCTTTTGTTGTTTCAAAATTCAGAGGTGCCAGAGATTTCAGGTTTCATGATTTTCTGAGATGCTTGGGGTTTCTGGATTTTTTGAGGTGTCTGGGCTTTGAGGCTGTAGCAGAATGCGTTCACACCCTACAGATAATTGTATTAATTTTTGTACAAGGCATGCATTTTAAGGCATCATTGGAAAACAATTTGTTAGTCAGTGTGGCAACTTTCCCTGTATGGTGTTAGTAACACATGTTCCAAATGCTACAGCCCTGCCCCAACAGAGGTTGGCAAACAAGTCTGTCCTAAACAAAGGAATGTGTGCTTTGCTCGATTTGCATTTAAGCAGTAAACAGAGTCATCAGGCAGGAAGGGAAACAAAGGAAACAAACAGGTGGGGGGAAAAACATCCTTCCACACAGACTCTGTCGCTTGGTTCCCATCTGGAAAAGTTTTCAAGAGTGGATTGCAACTATAAAAAGGAGAGGCAAACACCCCAAGGATCCCCCCTCTGTATCCCCTGCCTATCACATTCATTTCACCTGATGGGACAAAGGAAGCATTTGTTGGACCCCGGGGGAGAGGTCTTGGCCTACAGGTTTTGGTCAGTAAGACTGCTGAGAGCATATGGGGAGAAACTTTGCTTGAATCTGATATAGTTTGTTAAGTTAGATATTAGTAAATGTCTTATCTTTATTTTTCTTGTAACCATTCTGACTTTTATGCCCCATTACTTCTACTCACTTAAAATCTTTCTTTGTTGGTAAGCTTGTTTCATCTAACTCAGTGTTTTTGAACTGAAGTGTCTGGGTAACTCCAGTTGGGGTGACAAGTTGTGTGCATATTATTCTCTTAAAGGAATAACAGACTTAATATAATTTGTATTGTCCAGGAAAGAGCTGAGTAATACAAACAAATTTCTGGATGAAAAAATCTAAGACTGGAGGTGTGTTAGGTCACCCTGTAATGATAACCCAGGCTGGTAAGAGCCAGAGTGTAACCTGTGTGTGGCTGGCAGGCTGCAGTTACACACAGACACTCAGAGTGTGGCTTGCATGCTGGAAGGCTGTTTTTGAGTGACCCAGGTGGGAACTCTTTCAGCAAGGCACTAGAGAAACAGGATCCAAGGTTTTTCTTTCCATTTTGTATCATCTATTACAGGTCTACTATTAAAACACAGTAGTTCTGGAAAGAACCACCAAATAATACACCACAAATTTGGTATTATACTGCACTGCTCTGCTCTGCTCTTCTTTTCCCTTCCCTCCCCTCCCCTCCTATTGCTTCATCCATCTGATGTCTATATTAGCTGGGCCACTCCACCATATTCTCTCACAGCTGGTACACATCCCAAGTCTCGGAACACAGGTGGTCTTCATTTGGAATTTTAAGGCCTTATCCTTTCCTAATATTTCTGAGCTGCTTCTTATTGTGAGATGTCTATCTTTTTCTAAGAGGTTTACCCACCAAGTCATCAAATACAGAAAAGTAAGAGGCAGTGCTTCTCCCTATCTCACAATGGACCAGATTCTGCCCATGGCTTCACCTGTATGACCACTGATATCAGGGGTGCTGCATGGGTATAACAGAGAGTAGCATTTCCCAACTATATAGTTCCTTCTATAACTGCTTAGGCCAGGCCAGGCCAGGCTTTAAAGACTCCTTGCCAGCTGACAATAGTCAGTAAGGCACTCTAAGGTGCCCAAGGCTGCAAGGCAGGGGTGACAGCTGCTCATTACTATGGATTGTACCTGGTATGTTACAGGGGTTTGGGAGGTGCCAGGGATTTTTTGGAGGTGTGGGGTCTATTGGGGTTTCCAGAGGTGCCACTGCTCTTTGGAGAATCAGGGGTTTAGGAATTTTGGGAGATGCCTGGGGCCTTTTAGATATTCAAGTTTTTAGAAGTGCTGGGCCTTTTATGATTTTTGGGTGTGCTGGAGCTGTTGGGGTTTCTGAATTTTTGGAAGGGCCATGGCATTTCATATTTTGGGGATTTTCACAGGTGCCAGGGCTTTTGGGGCTCCAATATTTTCATAGGTGCTGGGGCATTTCAGGTTTTTAAAGGTGCCAGAGCGCTTTTGAGATTTTCCCAAAAATCCCAGTACCCTCCAATTTTCAGTATTTTTGGAGGTTCCTGGGCTTTTGGGGTTTCAGGATTTTTGGATGTTTAGAGGTACTAGGACTTTTGGTATATCAGGAATTTCATAATTTGAGGTGCTGGGGCTTCAAGTGTTTAGATGTACTGGGGTTTGATGGGGTCCACTCACCACAGTGGTGCCTCCTGCTAGCCATCCTGGGGATTAGCTCTGCCAGTCTGTGTGCCCCCTCCAGGTGGTGCCTCTCCCATCATCATCTTCACCTGCAGACCCACCTCAGTCTATGAGCCACAGTATCCTCTTCATGACTCCAACCTCTGGCCTTGTTATCATCTATTTCCCCCCTTCTGGGGTTCAGTCTATTATTCTGGCCACTTTCCAAGTGGTGAAGGGGGGGGTGTGTCCCAGGCCTACTTACTACTCTGGATCCCAACTAAGGGACTCTATAAACAGCAGCTTCCTGCTATGTCTCTTTAAACTCAATGCTGCTTCAATTCTCTAGGCCACTTTCCTGTAGCCCCAGCACCTTCTTCACTGTCTTTTCAGGGTATTCAGCCAGCAAGTCCCAACAGCCATCCAGGAGTTCCCTCTTGTGCCTCACCAGCAACTGCTCAGTCCAGCATGCTACCCTTCCTGGAACCTGCTACAAAGAAAGTCCTCACTTCTTGGGCTCCCCCACAGCTCCTAACCCTACTGCCCTGCAGCTTCTTTTGTATTAGCCTGATGGGCCCTGACTGGCTGCTCCGTGCAGCCTATCCCCCAATTGGCTGCTTCCTGAACAGACTCTGTAGCCTGCTTGGAGGACTCACCTCCACTCTACTGTTCCTTTCTGTGATGGGCTGTAGCAGGCCCACTAGACCTCCATTAGTCCCTTCCACTCTTGGGACTTTTGCGCTTTTGAGGATTTCCTGAGGTGCCAGGCCTTTTGGGATTTTCAGGCTTTGCTCAGATTCTGGGGCTTTTGGAGGTATGGGGCTTTAGGGTTTTTTTTGATATGCTGAAGCTTTAGGGTTTTTTTGAAGTATTGGGGTTTAGAGTATATTTGGAGGTGCCAGAGTTTTGGGGATGTGCATGAGATTTTGGGATTTTTAAGGATTTTTGAAGGTGCTGGGGTTTTTTTTTGTTTTGTTTTGGATTTTCAGAATTTTCACAGGTGTCAGGGATTTTTGTGTTTTGGGATTTCCAGAGGTGCCTGGGATTTTTAGTGGTGCTGGGGTTTTGGGTGTTTTAGATTAATAGAGTTAGGGCTGGAAGGGACCTTGAGAGATTATTGAGTCCAGTCCCCTGCTCTCATGGCAGGACCAAATACTATCTAGACAAGGGGTAGGCAACCTATGGCATGCGTGCCGAGGGTGGCACGAGAGCTGATTTTCAATGGCACAGACGCTACCCATGTCCTGCCAGCTGGTCTGGGGGCTCTGCATTTTAATTTAATTTTAAATGAAGCTTCTTAAACATTTAAAAAACCTTATTTACTTTACTTACAACAATAGTTTAGTTATATATTATAGACTTATAGAAAGAGACCTCTTAAAAACATTAAAATGTATTACCGGCATGCAAAACCTTAAATCAGAGTGAATAAATGAAGACTCGGCACACCACTTCTGAAAGGTTGCCGACACCTGGTCTAGACCATCCCTGATAGACATTTATCTAACCTACTCTTAAATATCTCCAGAGATATTTTCAGAGGTGCCAGGGCTTTTGGGTTTTTCTGAGGTTTTGTGCCTCTTGAGGATTTGGGATTTTGGGAGATGCCAGAGCTTTGGGGATTTTCAGAATTGCTGGGGCTTTGGGGATTTTTCAGGATTTTGGGACGTGCCTTTGAATTTGGTATTTTCGGAGGAGTGAGGGCTTTTTTGATTTTCAGAGGTGCTGGTGCTTTTGCGGTTTGGGGATTTTTGGAGGTGCTTGAACTTTTGGCTTTTTCAGAGGTACAGGAGCTTTTGGGATTTTGGGAGGTAGTGGAAGGTTTGGAATGCCAATGCTACTGGATTTTCAGAGGTGCTCACAATTCTTCAGAGGAGCCAGGTCTTTTTTTTGTTTTTGGAGGTGCCAGATATATCAGGATTTTTTGAGATGCTGGGGCTGCAATTTTCAGAAGTGCCAGGGCTTTGGAGATCTTCTGAAGTGTCAGGGACTTGTGGTTTTGCAATTTTTGGAGGTGCTGGAGCTTTTGGGATTTTCAGAAGTGCCAGGATATGCATCAAAGTTTTAATCAATTAATTAAAAATTGCACTTCTGCTTAACATTGTAAATTTCCAACTAAGATGACTATACATAAAGACCTTTCCAGTTGCGTATAGGTTATGCTGAGGTATGCACTGACTCACAGGCAGCTGTTCTTTGCAATTTAGTTAGCAAGTGTGAAACCAGCTGGTTAGAATGGGGACCAGATGAACTAATGCCTTTCGTATATTGCTTTTGCCCAGGCATGAATTAAGGAATGGTGATTTTCACACTGCTATCTAGTGTTTTTGTAATATATGTCAGGGAACTTTAAACAACAATGAATCCCTACCCCTCACACACTTATATACACTGGTTTCAATCAATGCAGAGATGGTACCAAAGATTTTTCAGCAAGGAAAATTGCAGTTAAACACTATGGGACAGATTTCAAAATCTGCAGCAGTCAGTTGAAATTTTGGAGCCTAATCTCATTGTCAGAAGGGATTTAAGCACTTGGGAGTCTAAATCCTATAACTGATGATGAAATTTAAACTCCTAAATCCCTTTTAAAAGTGCAATGTGGCTCATGAATCAGTCAGGTGTTGCAATGCTGAGTGCAACAACACCGAATCACGTTTACAAATCTGGGACTGAGGCAAAGATTAAAGAATGGGAGTTTTACAGCATTGTCTTGATTTGTAGCAGCTGGAGGCCCCCAATCAGGGAAACAAGAAGAGGACAGTCCCTGCCCTAAAGAGCTTACATCTAAACACATGACAAGAGACCTTAAGATCTTGTTAGGTTCCTAAATAAGTGACCTGATTTTCACATGTGGCTGTCAGCCCCTGTTGACTGTAAGTTGATGGGTGCTCAGAACTCCCATTAATCTATGCTGAAAAGCAGCATTTCCATGGCATATGTTTCAGTTTGTTCCCTCCCCCTTCTTCCCCTGTCCCTCACCCTGCCAGCAATCCAGGATTCTGGGGGTTTACTTCAGGCTGATAATAGACTTTTATATGTAGACTAACATAACAGTTGCAGCTGCTCCCATGTCTATTTTGAATCTGACCAGTTCATTAACCATGGACAAATGATTTGCTAATCCACTTTATCACCACTGTCAGAACCTAGAAAGAATACATTTTACATCTCTTTAACCTCATTTTTCTGTACATTGCTGCAAAGCAACTAACTTGGCAGGACACTCATCCTCATCCATATGTAGTCACTACTGCACCTTTGCACTGCCTGTTAGTCCTCCCCTGCCTTGGGAAAACAGGTCTAGTAAACAAAGATGTTATATTGGTTTTTCCCACTCAAACACTCATTGCTTGTCTATAGGGGAACTTTACCAGTATAATTATACCTCTATAGTTTATACTGGTATAACTCCCTGTGTAGACACTGCTTCCAGTATAAGCTAAACTGGAAAAAGATACTCTTTCTAGAATAAGGGCCTGGCTACACTTGCAGATGTAGAGCGCTGTGAGTTAAACCAGCCCTCGGACAATGCAGCAGGGAAAGCTCTGCTGTGTGTTCACACTGTCAGCTGTAAGCGCACTGGCATGGCCACATTTGCGGCACTTGCAGCACCATTGGGAGTGGTGCATTATGGGCAGCTATCCCACAGAGCACCTCTTCCCATTCTGACGCTGTGGCTTGTGGGAAGGGGGTGAGGGTGCGGGGCATTCTGGGTCCTGTGCCAATGGCCTGTGATGCATCGCTTCACATCCCAGCAATCCCTGTGCTTCCGTCCACATTTGGTACCATCTTTCAATGTTTTTTGTATTGCACACTCTGTCTTCCCTTTCAGTCTGTGGGAATGGATCCCAAAGTGCTGAGGAATATGTTGATGGGTCTCACCAGCACGTCACAAATTGCAGTTGAGTTACTCCTTAAGCTATGAAGTGACAGTGAAGAGTCCAACAATGATGTCAACTCACATAACGCAGATTACACAAGATTGCTTGTGGCATTCATGGAAATGCTCACCACAGTGGAACGCCGCTTTTGGGCTCAGGAAACAAGCACTGAGTGGTGGGATCACATTGTCATGCAAGTCTGGGATGATGAGCAGTGGCTGCAGAACTTTTGGATGAGGAAAGCCACTTTCATGGGACTGTGCTGAGCTTGTCCCCACCCTGCGGCGCAAGGACACGAAATTGAGAGCTGCCCCGATGGTGGAGAAATGGGTGGCTATTGCAATCTGGCAACTCCAGACAGCTACCAATCGGTCGCTAACCAGTTCAGAGTGGGAAAGTTGACAGTTGGACTTGTGTTGATGCAAGTGTATAGGGCCATTAATCACATCCCGCTTAGCAGAACCATGACTTCGGGCAACGTGCGTGACATTGTGGATAGCTTTGCACAAATAAGTTTCCCTAACTGCAGAGGGGTGATAGATGGGATTCATATTCCAATTCTGGCACCAGCCCACCTAGCCTCTGAATATATAAATCAGAAAGGGTATATCTCTATGGTTCTTCAGGTGTTTGTGGATCACCGTGGGTGTTTCATTGACATTAACGCAGGCTGGCCCTGAAAGGTGCATGATGCATGCATCTTTAACACTGGCCTGTTCAGGAAGCTGCAAGCCAGGACTTTCTTCACAGACCAGAAGATCCCTGAAATGCCCATTGTGATCCCTGGAGACCACGCTTACCCTTTAAAGCCGTGGCTCATGAAACCCTGCACAGGGAGCCTTGACAGCAGCAAGGAGTGATTCAACAACCGGCTGAGTTGGTGCAGAATGACTGTTGAGTGTGCTTTTGTCCACTTAAAGGGCCACTGGCGCTGTCTGTATGGGAAGCTGGACCTGGCCAATGACAGCATACTCACGGTTATAGCTGTGTGCTGTACCCTCCATAACATTTGTGAAGGGAAGGGTGGAAAGCTTCACTCAGGCATGAGCCACGGAGGTTCAATACCTGGAGGCTGAATTTGAACAGCCAGAGAGAAGGGCTATTAGAAGGGCCCAGCGTGGGGCTGTAAGGATTAGGGATGCCTTGAGGGAGCAATCTGAGGCCAAAAGCCACCAGTAATGTTTGGGGCCCTGTAGAAAAGAGTGATGTGCAGTGTTTCCAGTGTTAGTAGGCATCGGTGTTTGCTATGTATGATGCACTGACTTGCAGTGCCTGTTGCCTTCCTGGGCTAAGGTATCTTTTACTTAATGCAATAAAGAATGTTTTCAAAGCAAAAAAATTCATTTATTGAAAAGCAGCAAAAAGAGTCCTGTGGCATCTTATAGACTAACAGACGTTTTGGAGCATGAGCTTTCGTGGGTGAATACCCACTTCGTCGCATGCATCTGACGAAGTGGGTATTCACCCACGAAAGCTCATGCTCCAAAACGTCTGTTAGTCTATAAGGTGCTACAGGACTCTTTGCTGCTTTTACAGATCCAGACTAACACGGCTACCCCTCTGATACTTGACATTTATTGAAAAGAAACACAACTGCTGGAGAAACAGAAGGGCAAAACACATCTGTGCTTGGGGGGCGGGGAGGGGAGGGGAGAGGGTGTGGTGGGGAATGGGACAATCACAGATTTGCATATGTCTTGTTCTCATACTCAACCTTCCTGTCTGGAGTGCCACACAATGAATGGGTAAGGGTCAGTTTGCAGGGATGGGTGTTGAAGCTACAGGTGTTGGAGGCAGCGGGTGGCGATAAGAAGCCAGATGTTGGGGAAAGTGGGTTGGTGGTGACATGGGGGAACAAGAGAAAGAGTTTTGGGCCAAGGGCTGCGGGCGCACGTGGATCTGCTCAGTCTGCAGTGCTATGAATGCCTGCATCGGGTCCACTTGGCGCTCCATAATGCTTATGAGCCGCTCCATGCTTTGGTGCAGGCGAGTCATATTCTGCTGGCGGAGCCTCTTTTCAGTCTCCCGCCACTCCTGCACTTTTTGATCTTTCAGGGCTTGTCTACATCAGAAAGTTGCAGCGCTGGTGAGGGAGTTACAGCGCTGCAACTTTGAAGGTGTACACATCTGCAGGGCATCACCAGCGCTGCAACTCCCTGTTTGCAGCGCTGGCCGTACTCCCGTTTTGTCTCGGGTGTAGAGGATCCAGCGCTGGTGATCCAGCGCTGGTAATCCAATGTAGACACTTACCAGCGCTTTTCTTGACCTCCGTGGAAGGAGGAAGCCTCTGGTAATCAAGCTGGTCTCCTTCCCCGGCTTGCTCTCGCGTTCCCGGAACCCCGAGCAAGCAGGTCTCCTTCCCTGCGGTTTGCAGGGTGGTTCGGGGAACGCGAGAGCAAACCGCCGCGAAGCTGGTCTCCTTTCCCGGTTTGCTCTCTTGTTCCCCGAACCCCCGAGCAAGCAGGTCTCCTTCCCTGCGGTTTGCAGGGTGGTTCGGGGAACGCGAGAGCAAACCGCCGCGAAGCTGGTCTCCTTTCCCGGTTTGCTCTCTCGTTCCCCGAACCCCCGAGCAAGCAGGTCTCCTTCCCTGCGGTTTGCAGGGGGGTTCGGGGAACGCGAGAGCAAACCGCGGCGAAGCTGGTCTCCTTTCCCGGTTTGCTCTCGCGTTCCCCGAACCCCCCTTGAAGCCGCCCAACAGCGCTGCAGTG
Organism: Gopherus evgoodei; assembly: GCF_007399415.2. Taxonomy (NCBI): domain Eukaryota; kingdom Metazoa; phylum Chordata; order Testudines; family Testudinidae; genus Gopherus; species Gopherus evgoodei. The sequence continues at coordinate 6,309,371 of NC_044327.1, read as the reverse complement.
TGGCCACATCTAACACCACTTGCAGCGCTGGTTGCTGTAAGTGTGGCCACTCTGCAGCGCTGGCCCTATACAGCTGTACTAATACAGCTGTAACAACCAGCGCTGCAAAATTTTAGATGTAGACATGGCCTCAGTAAGGGACAGCTGCATGACTTCATGCAGCATATCCTCTTTGGTTCTTTGCATACGCTTCCTGATTATTTGCAGTCTTTCGGCCACTGATAACAAGGACGGCTAGGATCCCAAGGTTGCATATGTAAAGCCAAAATGCAACATTTAACAGAGGCAGCATTGTTCACACCAGACAGAGCAATGATTCCCCTGTACTTAAAGACAAATACAGTGTACAAAATAGCAGAAAGTGCCGGTCCAAAAGCAGGCACACAATCCACAGGAGCCCCAAAATGGTCAGTAAGCAGAGGGGCAAGGGGGACTGATTGTTCCAGGGCCATACTGTCCTCTGGGGTTGATTCTGTGCCTTGGGGAGAGCCAACAGCTGCAGGGGGCACCTACACTGAGCACTGTCCCCACATTTTCCACAGGAGTTCATCCTGGAAGATATCTCGCTGCTGAGGGTGACCTGGGAAGCAAGGGAGGGTCTTCTACTACAATGTGGCTTCCGCTGTGGCCCGTATGCAGCTTTCCTGTGTGCAGCAACGGTCCTCCCGCCCGTCCTGGCACAGTGGTGCGGACATGTTAGCCTGACTGGGACAAGGAGCACAGTAGCTCTCCCAAGGAACATGCGCAAGCAGATTGCCCAACTTCTGCATGAGACCTTTGAAGAGATCACTGAGGCCGATTACAATGTGTGAGAGCACATCAACTCCCCATTCCGCATCTAGGCATGCACGCAGCCCTAACCTTTCTTTCTGCAACCCTCCTCGCCCCAACAACTACCTTCCCAAAATAAAAGCCACTTACCAGGCACCTCCTCTGCTGTTTGTTCTTCCACAAGCACCATCTGCTGCAACTGGCTACCTTCCTCCTGGCTTGAAAACAGCTCCTGGCTGCGTGCGTCTAGGGATGCTGGGCCATCCTCTGGCTCTGGGCCCCCCTCCTCCTGCCTTGTTGAACTCTGGGCTGTTATGGACTCTGAAATGTCCATGGTAGTCTTCTGAGTGGAAGTGGGGTTGCCCCAAAGTATCTCGTCCAGCTCACTGTAGAAATGGCTGATTGCGGGGGCAGCACCAGAGCAGCGGTTTGCCCTCTGTGCTTTGCGGTAGGCATTCCACAGCCCCCTCACTTTAACCCTGCACTGCAGGGCGTTCCGGTCATGGCCCCTTTCTATCATGTCCCTTGATATCTGCCCATAGGTATCGTAATTCCTGCGGCTGGTGAGCAGCTGGGACTGGACAGCTTCCTCCCCCTGATGAGGTCCAGCACCTCGCCATTGCTCCATACTGGGGATCGCCCGGTGGGTGAAGGCATGGTCACCTGGAAAGATGCACTGAGAGCACTCCACACCTGGCTGAGCAAACAGAAAGGGGAATTTAAAAATTCCCAGAGAATTTAAAGGATGGGTCTGATGGTTGGTCACTTTAGGGCTGGGCAGTAGAGTTCAAAGTGATGACCAGAGTGGCTAGAACAGGCATTGTGGGACACTTCTGGAGGCCACTCAGGGCACATTAACAGACCAGGGCATCCACACTGGTGCTGCGCTGCTCTAGCCAGGACACACCAAGCGTTATGCCTCTCATGGAGGTGGAGTATCAGGAGTGCTCCAGCCGCGGACTCCGGATGCTCTACTGTGGACGCCTCAGGAGTTACGGTGCCTGGGATGGATTTAATGTGCTTTAACTTGCAAGTGTAGACAAGGCCTGAGAGCAACCATATGGGAAGTTATACCAGTATAATTAGGCTCCTGGTAAACTTCTCTCTGTAGAAAAGCCCCAAGTGGCTGATCAGCTTCCTGTTTCATTTTATTATAGGCAGAGGGGGTAGCAATTCATATAGCAAAGGTTACCCCACACATGGTAAGACCCTATTTTAGTTGCTTATCACTTTGTCAAACTAATTGGTGGGGTTGAATTGCCTAGGGCCGGTATCTGTTTCAGGCTGATTTTTTAAGTTTCAGTTAAAATTGTTAAGCTGTTTACGAGAACGGGATCAGGGGAAAAAAACATTGTTTTGCCCATGTTAAAAAAAGTAAGTGGAGTTCAAGCTGCGTTAGCCTCAGTCCCTTGAAGAAGTGTAAAGCTTTGTTTATTGCTATAGGTCTAGCTTATGAAATTCAAAGGAGCCAGTCACCCAGGGATGAGTCCCAGCTGTCTCAGGTAGGATGCCATCACTGAGAGAGCCTTCATGAACAGTGGGGGAGGGGGTGTCAACAGGCCAAATGGGAGCACGCTGCATGGGTAGTGTTCTTGGCTGATCCAGTCCCTCTTACCTTCTCTTTGATAGGCACTTCAGTCTATTTAGCTTAAGGCAGGTTTTCCAGACCTTTCATCATTCTTGTACCTCTTTTCCGTACTCCCTCCAATTGTTCAAAACACTCTTTGAAGTGTGATCAAACCTGGACACTAGTCCAGGAGAGTGCTCATCAGTACCATACAGCAATAATAGCACTCTGTGCTCACACGTGCTATGCAGCTATTCATACAGCCAAAGATTGCATTAGACAATAGCTCATGTATGTGTATGCAAATATTTGTTTTCCTGAATTGATAGAGACAAATACACTACTTGCCCTGAAGACCCTGAACTTACTCATGTCCAGGTAACTTTCCACATTTAGTCTGTAGTTTAGTTACTGTTGGAAATGGTTTAACTGCCAGAAGAAGGTAAAAGTTTTAAATCTCTGATGGAACATCGAGCTCCATGGAAATACTTGCATATAAAGTCTCTCTGATGACCTAGTTTTTCATAAATTTGATTTCAGGAATCTTATCAGATTCCTATGAAAAACTTATTTTCCCCTTTATTGAAAACTACATTAAAAAGCATTTCTTATGCTTTTCTTAAAATTTAAATGCAAAAGTTTATTGCCCCCTAAAGAACTCTCAGATTTGGAGACTATAAATTTAATAAAATCATGGAACAAATTTTGTCTCACAAATGTAAATTTCAATGCAGTCTAACTCTGGCAGCAACTCCAACACACCCATAATATAGATAAACAATTTTTAGTATGTAACATGTTTAAGTTTAGAAGAAATACCAACCATTACTTGGATACTTGTGCCCATCTGTGAGGCACAGTATGTGTTTCACTGATTTCATTCCACACAAGGCCTCCATCTGATATATGCCTGGTGTTAACTCATTGTTTTACTATTGCAAACAGAACAATTAGTGAAAGACAAGACAGATTTTAGATCCTTCTAAACAAATACACAAATCTTCAGCTGTTCTGCACTTCAGTTGCACTGTATTTTTTCAGCTGGCAGGGAAATGGTTGTTTTGAAGGGGTGAAATGCAAGTGTGGAGGAAGTGTAAAGGAGGAACAGGTCTGGGTATTTTTCTGCAGAAAGGCCACCAACAAGAACATCTCTTCAGCCCATCCAGATTTAGTTAGGTAAGCGCAACAGAATGTTGATTACATTTGTTTTGATTTATGTGAGCAAAATTGCTCCTCCAGTTTGCCACAAAGCTGAGGTTAGGTGAAGCTGGAGGGGAAAAAAAACAAAACAAAACACCCAGACATTTTGATTTTGAAATGAAAATGGGTCTGAATGTTCTACTGTGAGAGGGTATGATTGGCTCTCTGAGAAGTTCAAGGTACTCACCACTGTCGCCGTCCCATACAAATAACTCAAGGCTGCTCTTTACGTCAAGTATGATGAAAGCTCCCCGGTTCTGTCCAGATCAGAACATTCCAAGGCACAAGATACATTAAAGCAACATGGGAGTTTAAAAACGCCTAACCCAGGGACTGACACCTAAAAAGCATGTGTGCTGGAGTGTGTACACCTCCAAGGCCTGCCTTTTAATTTATGGTAAGAGGTGGTTAATGACAGGAAGCAATGTCTTGGTGCTATAAGACACTGTGTATAGAAGAGAAATGTGCTAAAACACATATTTCAAGTACTCGTATATCTACACTTTTATTACAAAACCAGGTTGTTGGCATTAGTTGGGTACAATAATAGCACAATTGCGTTGCTGCTGCAGAGCTGTTCTGGCCTATGGCAACAATTGCATTCCTGGCTTAAAGTAACTAAAATTAAGTTGCTTTATAACCATTACATACAAGTTATCTGCAATGAACCTTATAAGTTCTGCATTAGGAAAGGGAGGGCGGGCAGCATGGAGTGGATTAGGCTGGAGTGTGAGAAATTTATTCAGTGCCTTAAAAATAGCAAACAGAGCATTATGTATTGCCTATTAAGAACAAGTCCTTTATTTGGCATACTTCTAAAATGAACTGAAGACTTAATTACTTGATCTACCTATAGCTATTGTCAGTAGCAGCAGTGACCAAAGGAGATTGTGTTATACTGAACACTTCACACTCAGTTCCTGTTAAAAGCAACACCTGTGCAGTGCACATATAGTTACATCACACTCAGGCAGAGGGGAATAGTACCTCTAAGTTTATACTGGCTCATGCCCCCCTACTTGGAGTTCCTTTGTAAGTATCTTAGAGCTAGACACCGTCTTCTGCCACTTGCAGTTATGGCTGCGGATCTGTCGGCAAGTCTGCTTCACTGCCTGTGCTGTGCTTGTTCTGAAGGGACCTTCCAATATACTTCCAATATTCCTTTCGGATTGTGTCTTTTTCGTTAGCCAGAATGTCACATAACTAAGAAGGAAAAGTTACAAAGTTGCAATATATTAAACCAAAAGCTTAACAACCCTTAAAAACACACATTAAGCATGGCCTTCTCTTCAGCAAGCAAAGCATGGCTTTTCAGCCACAAATTTTGCACTAGTATCCATAGACTTTTGATAAATGCATCTTCCTAAAAGGAAATCAATGATCTCTATAGATGATGCCCACAGAGCTGGATTAACTATTAGATTTTGTGTAGCACTAGGGGGTTTGGAGTATGGGAGGGGGCTCAGGGCTGGGGAAGGGGATTTGAGTGCAGGAGAGGGTGCAGCTCTAGCTGGGGGAGTGGGACCCAGATGGGACAGGAGGTTGGTGTGCAGCAGGAGGTTTGGGGTGCAGGCTCTGGGTGGGAGTTTGGGTGCAGAAGGGGGCTCCAACCCAGAGGCGCTTACCTTGGGCCGTTCCTGGTCAGCAGTGCAGAGGAGCTAAGGCAGGATCCCTGCCTGCCCTGGCTCTGTGCTGCTCTGCTCCCCGAGGTGGCCAGCATATCCAGCCAATGGGAGCTGCAATACTGGTGCTGGGAGCAGCATGCAGAGATTTCTGGAATGCCCCCTCGCCTAGGGGCCGCAGGGGCATGCCAGCGAGTTCGCGCTTGGAGCTCCAGCCCCACCGTGGGGGGTGGGAGTGGGGGAGTGCTGAGGCATGGGGGCTGGGTGAAAAGAAGCAGCGGGCTGCATCTGGCCCATGGGCCTGCGGGGCCCCTGTTAGTCCGAGGCTCTGGCCTACAGCCCCCTGCCTTAATTCAGCCCTGGATGCTAAACAGAAGTTTGTCTCCTGTGACTCTCCAGTTCTAGGTTAATTCTAATAGCTTTCTCTGCCCCCATCTTCCTCTCACCACCTCACAGGATATCAGATATTTTGCTCCATCCCCTGGGTATATTGCCCTTCAAATGTTCCATTCAGTTCTTTTTGCTAAGCAGAACACTGCGCCTTGTTTGATGAGCCAGAGCTCAGTACCACCAACTTTAAGCCCCAAATATATTAAATGCTGAGCAAAACAGTGCTGACACTTAAGAGTTATGAAATTTTAAGGCGTCAAGGCAAATTTTGGTGCTGGTGGACTGTGAAGGATGAATGGTATAAATCCATGGTACGCCCATCTTGAATACTGCATGCAGATGTGACCGCCCCATCTCAAAAAAGATACATTAGAATTGGAAAAGGGTTAGAAAAGGGCAACAAAAATAATTAGTGGTATGGAACAGCTTCCATATGAGAAGAGATTAATAAGACTGGGACTTTTCAGCTTGGAAGAGAGGCAACTAAGGGGGGATATGATAGAGGTCTATAAGATCATGACTGGTGTGGCAAAAGTAAATAAGGAAGTGTTATTTACTCCTTCTCATAACACAAGAACAAGGGGTCACCAAATGAAAACAGGCAAGTTTAAAAACAAAAGGAGGTATTTCTTCACAAAACGCACAGTCAACCGTGGAACTCTTTGTCAGAGGATGTTGTGAAGGCCAAGACTATAACAGTTCAAAAAAGAACTAAGTAAGTTCGTGCAGGACAGGTCCATCGATCTACCTCGTGCTAAATTCCATTACTGTTACCCTCAGAAGTTTAAAAAAAGCTCTTTTAAGAGCTATGTTGAGTTCTGAGCTGCCAGTCTTGTGGACCAGGAAGCTAAGGGATTCTCCCTATACATATATCAGTTATTTTGAGGATAAGAGCCCTCTGCTAAACTAGGTAGAGGGAAGTAAGAGCATGTTAGGAACTTACACAAAGTTTTTTTTTTTAAAACAAAAGAAAATTGCTCTTTCAGCAATTTGAAAGCTCATTTATTCTCTTTACTTATTGGCATTTCCTCCTTTTCTTGCATGTAATGGTTGGGATCTTTCTGCTTTTCACTTCTGTCGGTGAAGCAGAGGTGGCCTCTGTTGCTGGCAAGCTACAAGGAAAATTCTTGCATGCAGACTGGTTGACAGTCAGAGGCTGAGGATTCATATATTGTACGATTATTAAGAACAGGACAGTGCTAATGGAAGTCAAAAACGCCTTCTGAGTGCAGAGAAAAAACAACTCACCAACATCCTTGAACTTTTGAGTGGCCGAGAGGATTTCTCTTCAGTATAATGAGAAGTAGTAGACAGATACTGCACAGTAACAATTTATTAACCACAGTGCACAGTAACAGTAATGGAAACAACTACTTAATGCCATCCTCATCTCCTAATAATTGTGCAATTAGTGTACAAGTCTATTTTACAAGAGAGCTGTTCCATTAAAATAATCCAGTCTTTGCTTTGTGTGGCAATAGGTTCAGCTAGACAAGCTCCGTGAGGTAGAAAATGTGAGCTCTCTCAACTCACCTCTAATGCTTTCTTTAGTGATTCTTCCTTATTGTTACATTGGTTTTCTAGCATGTCTTCATATATATCCACAAGGAAGGCAATCAGATAGGGAGAACTGTGGCTTGGCTGTAAATCCAGCAGTTGCTCTAATAGATTTTGATATTTGGAAAGACCATGATCTTGCAGAATCCTAAAACAGAGATTAGTAAGTACTGCTGGCAGCTCTGACAAAGAATTAAGCAAGTTTTGGCTTGATAGATGTATCTGAAGATTTTAATCTAAAAGGAGCTATAAATATAAAAGAGGCAGAGGGTAATAGATGTAGTTCAATATAGCAAGAAGTCAGCATTGCTGTAGCAGTGGTTTTCAACCTTTTTTCATGCGGACTCCTAAAATATTTCAAATGGAGGTGCAGACCCCTTTGGAACTCTTAAGACAATCTGCAGACCCCCGGGGCCCACAGGTTGAAAGCCACTGCTGCAGTAAGCTATTGAGGAACATCTCAAGTGTACAAGGAGACATGAGGCAAGGTGCCTTTAGCCAGCAACCTCCTAGCGCATAGCTCAGGGATAGCCTAATACTATTATTTTGACCCCCTCTTTTAAGTCAACTTTTGCTGGTTTTATGCCACATATCCTTCCGTCATTAAGTATGGCTCACAGAGAGAGGAGCAGGATAAAGCAAAAAGGTTATACACTGCTTTCCTCTACTACTATGAAAATATTTTAAGTTGTTGGGACTCTGAAGTCCCATCTCCTTCCTATCGCCAGCCCCACCTGAGAAACCGAATTCAGTGTCAGCACAGCTAGGAAGGAGAGGTGGAAAGTATGTGTGTGTGATGACAGGAGCTGCGTGGCACTATGTAATGCAGAACTCTAACCCTTCAAGGTCAGGGAAAGTCAGTTTCTCTTTACTGCATCTTTAACAGGGATTCTGGAGACACCATCAGTATGCTCTAACAAACAGAATCAGAAAGCTAATTATGCCACTCACCTCATTCACATGAGGCCCAAAAAGAGACACGCTTGCCTCCAGTCACCCAACTAACTACGTGCTACCATTTCTCTTCCCATGTTCTGGACTATCAAAGATTTTTCATTTCTTTACAAAGCACCATCTTCTGCAGAGGGGCTAGCACACTGTCAGCACTCCATGAATAAAGTAATTTACATGGTATTTTTAAGTACTTAAGACTTTTTTTTGATCCAGTAAATAGAAACAACTTGTTGGGCACTTTCAAATGTGAAAAGTATTGACGATCCCCCTGCCAAAGCTACCTAGTCAGTAATTTTACAGGAAGTGGGCCAGGAGATTAGGTTACTATATTAGTACTTTATGTGGGTATAACCTCAGGCTCATCTAGATCATTGCTTTTCAGTTGTTCTCCCAGAGCTATACACACGTCTAGGCATGAAACATTCAAAATGAAATGGCCTGCAAGTAACACCAATCTACAACAATCCCCCTTACCAGAAGCCCTCACCCCACAGATATGAAATACAAGTCTCACCCTTTTAGATAGTTCCATGCACTCTCATTATGTGGCACTGTCTTGATCATTTCTAGAGTGTACCTGTGAGGGAAAACATGGGTTAAACTTCTGTCAGAGGTCAACGAGCCAAAGAGAAAAACATGTTTTCTTTACCCAGACTCAGATCTCCTTTGCAGCCTCCTCCCCATCTCACTGTTCTCAACCCTCCTCTGCATAGGCTTTTTAAAATACAGACTAAAGCAGACATTTTGCTGCTCATCTGAGGTGGTGGCATAAAACACAACTGCACAGCAGTAATGTAACCTGGAGATGACAAAGGCATGGAAAGAAGTAGCAATGTCTGCATCAAGAAACAGATGCTACCTGTCCGACCCCCATAAAACCCATCCTGGCTATTGCTGAGCTCTGATCAGCCAGTGGCAGCTGAGAATCTAACAAGTCCACTAGGTTGCAAACTTGAACAAACAAGACACAGAAGGACAGATATCACCATACATTTTTCTGCTTTCTTCTCATGACCAACATCCCCTCGCCTGAGCCTTGGCCACTTAGTTCTCATTCATGCCCCAATCTCAGCCAAGCACTAGGTGTCATCTACATACTTAGGATACCGCAATCCATATCTCTACACTAACCGTCCCAAATGGACCTAGATATACATTCATCAAGAGGGGACATAAGATAGAACCCTTCATGAGTGCTCTGGGGGAAGAAAAGAAGTTACCCACTATCAACCTTTCAGAACGCTCAGCAAGAGAGCCATTCAAGATTGGCCTCTCCAACCCAAACATAGCTCGCAGACAAGTCATCACCTAATTATCAATGGTATCAAAGGCATCCAATAGAGATAACATGAGCTACCGATGATTGATCTCCTGATTATTTTTCAAAATCTCTGACCAATGCCAGCAGTGTAGCTTTTATTCTGTATCCAGACAGGGAAAGGTCAAGGGGAGCTGAAGCCTCTGAAGCATTCAAGAACACGCCTCACTTCTTTTGTCTATGAGAAATGGAGGGCACCAAATGTAATTGTGCACAGTATTACTAACTGGACTTCTCTCTCTAGAACAGCAGGATCGTTGTAGCCAGTAGTGTTGGAAATTACAAAGTATCTTTGGTTCCAAACAGAGTTGTTTCTCACATCCTCTTTCAGGAGCTGGTCTACGTACTCCAGTTCATTATCCCACAACTTGAACTCCTACAATGGTGAGAAGAGAAAAACAAAATAACCCCCCCATACACATTTAAACATATTTTAACAAATTCTAGTTACTTCTTTCTTCATTTGAAGAATTCCAACTTAACTTTTCACATTCTGGACCTCAAGATTAGACCTAGATGAAGAAATCAATGTAGTAAGTTGTGAAATTAGTAAATTTTGGGGAAAAACAGAAGTATAATGGGAAGTGTTAGGCAACCCTCATTATACAGAGCAGGGGTTCTCAAGACAAATTTTTGGTGGCCTTGGAGTGTGGCCATGAACTCTTCTGGTGGCCGCTCTCACACTTGTTCCTAAAATACATAGTTAGCTTTAAGAAAAAAAAAAAAATGCACATATACATGTCCAAATCATTGTAATTTATTTATTGCTAGATACTAAGTCTTTTGTGAAAAGTGATATTAAACATAAAAGTATCACTTTTCACAAAAGAAAGACGTTATCAGCCCCGACAAGCTGGGGACAAATTAAGCTCTGGATGGGGACGGGGGGGGGGGGGGGGGGGGATGAGGATAGGCAGTAGGGGCCAGGGGCAACAGATCTGGGGGCAGTCCGGGGGGAGACAATGGGGGGCCAGAGCCTACAGCCCCGTAGCCAGAGCCCAAAGCCTTGTGGCCGGGAGATGGGGATTGAGTCTGAAGCTGTGCAACCGCAGCCTGCTGCCCCACCACTCCTGGGGAAGCTGGGAAACTCACTGGCTGCAGGCTCCTCCAGCTTTATGCCCCAGCTGTGTCCAGAGGGGGACAGGGCCCCACCCCTGCTTGCAGCCCCAGCAGAGAACACCAAGGCGATGCATCCAGAAGCAACATGTAGGGGGAGGGGCCGCTGCTTTGCCCCTCCTCCCCCCAAATCACAGCCCAGGAGGCTGTGGCCACAAGAAACGCAGCTAGTGGCAGCATTTGAGAAACGCTGATATAGAGGGTGCTACTAGTGCTTCTTGTAACAAAAGGCAAAAAGGCAAGTAGCCAGCAGCAAATTTTTGAACTGGTTAGCTGAAAGGTTAGTTTACAGCTGAATTCTGAGTTCACACTCACTTAATTGTTTTCACTCCATCTACACAAGTCAGCGTGTAAAGTTAAATTTAAGAAACAAACCTCTACAATTTTGTGAGGATTCTCCCTCCAGAGAAAGCAGCAGACCTGGATACAATACCTGAATAACCCACTGTCTGTGCTGCCAAGCGTGGTAATTCTTGGCATCCTGGTTAAGAATTTCAGCTATAAACTCAAGCTCTTGAGATGGATCCTTCAGCCACTCTACCAACACCCGTCTGTGGTGCCTAAAGACAAAGTAGGAGAATTTAAAAAGCTTCCCTTCCAATATCTGCTTGAACATTAGACTTTATTAAAATACCACCTGATTACAATATTTACCAGGACAACCAAAAACGTATTAAAAAAAGACAACACCAAAAAAAATACCAAGATACCAACCCATCACCAGAGTAGTACTTTTTAAAAGAACCATGAAACATTTCATCTAGCTTTTCTAGGGATTGCTACAGTGTAAACTTACAACAAGAAAATGCCAAAAATGTATCTACATATTGGCATATAACCTCTTAAAGAAGGATAAATGCTATGTTTGACATGCTTGAGAAGTGGGTGAGAAAAGCCACACAGGAGGGTATAATAATTTAAACAGAACTGAGTTTGAGTACACAAGATGGGTTGTGCTTGAGATAGTATCACACTTAGAAACTTGGCATATTGCCGACAAGTGATCTTCACAGTTAGACCCATCGTTCTAATAGAAACCCACCTAAAAACCTAACACTTTTTTCCCTATGAACACTGAAGTTCTCTCTATCACTTATTTTTTTCAAAATATTTTCCCCCTCTATTTTATATTGGCATTTGTCACTGAATTTAGAATGCCTTCCTAAGCTTTCAGATTCAGCATATTCCAGTACACCTGAAAACCTGCCCATAGTCACTCCCACCTTCTAAAGTAAGTGTTGTAAACATTTTACTAAGGCCTTATTTGTCCCACCACTTCATTTCTGGGAAACCAGAGCAAGGGCATGAGTACTAGTTTCAACCCAAAGTTTCTCAAATGAAGTCAGAAAGCAGAGCCAGTCATAACATTAGCAAGGATCACCCTAGCACGAATTATCCAATTCAATTCTTTGGCCTCTGTCAAGCAGCGAACAACATTTCAGAGACTTCCATTACACCGTAGCCCTAATATGATTTTTCCTATTCTTGGGACCCAGCACTTAGATTTCAGAGGCCTCTTCATGGCAACATTTAACTACCCTTTGGGTCAGGGTTGGCAGAGGTGACACCCAATTAGTTTCTTGCTGCTTGCTCAGGCAGCATATTGGTGGTCGGTCTCCAGCTAAAAATGAGAGCACAAAAGTTTGCAAATGTTCTGCTTGCTCCTGCAACCTGTCTTCCTCTGTATCTGGGAACAGAGGTGGCAGTGAAACCTTAATTTATCCAAACCTCATCAGCTGTCAGTTTCAGAGGCTAAAATGAATGGGCGGATGGACTTCCTCCATAACAAATATGCTATTCGAGAAGCATACAAGCTTCTCCTTCCCACACTACTCAAATGGAGGGAAGCAGAAGGTACGGACTACCAGAAAATCTCAGGAAAAAAGAGTGGGCAAATAAAATGACCAAGGGTTTCAACTCCTGTCTCCAAGGGACTTGTTAGCTGTCTTCCTTTATACATCTCTCCAGCTATTCTTGGCTTCTTCTCCAGTTGGCACAGACACTTCCACCCAAAGTCTTCCTGGACAGAAGAGCAGGATTCATTAATTACCTTTGCTCTTTCCCAGAGGCCACTCCTCAGTCAGAGAAACACCTCTTCTAATCATACCAGACAACCCCTTGACCACAGCACATCTGAAAAGGGAGGCTCCAAAAACATGACATGTTTCCTTTTCAGCAGGCTCAGCTGCAACTTCCTTTATTCACTCAAGGAGGTTCATATCAAAGTATCACTAAACTTGGACAACCTTACTAGATGGTGTAGGATCTCAAACGTTCTCATATGTTAATAGTCCTATGGGGAGTCCCAAAGTTTGATTCATTTGCATCAAAGCTCAATGCAAAGACTCATGGTTGATCTTCCAAGATGCAAGCACAAAAAACTAAGAGCACTGGGTTCCTTGTCTTAATACTGCCCCAGGCACCTCACCTGTATTTTCCCTCTTCTTTCCTTTGTGGCTAAGGCTCGCCGCAAAGTCTCTCTCTTTGGACAGGTCTACACAGCCTAAGTTGATACAACTTACATCGCTCAAGGGTGTGAATATATAGCGCTGCAGTGTAAACTTGCCTTCCATCTAAATAGCCCTAAGCTGGTCCAGATGGCCAGGAAGCACTCTACCATGCCACAAAGTCCTAGGATCGGGGGAAGATCTGCACAGTGCTACACTGAAAAATTGGTCACCCTGCGTAAAGCTGGAATATGTCACAGATACTCCCTATAAATAAAATCAAGGCTATAGGTCTGGCTCAGCCCTTAGAAATTAATCCTACAGCAATAATAAGTGTCCTCAATTCCCTGAGCACAATAGATCTCACTCATCTTCATATCAATATTTCTCAGAGCAGTTGGCCAGTCCACCCAAATGTATGAAATACCCAACAAGAAAATTCAGTTTGGTCTTTCGTGAGCTAAAAAGTTATCCCTTCAGGCCTGTGGATTCCTTCCATTTCCCCCTGCACTCTCTATTAAAGTAGCCATTTTAGTAATGGCTGTCCAGGAAGGTATTAAATGGAAGCCCTTTCTTTTGAAAAAAACTATTGTATTTTTCCACAGAGTTTTGAAGACTTTGCCCAAATGAGCCTCTAATATAAAATCCAAGGGCTAACCTAGCATTCTTTTTGTTCTAATCCAAAACTTGCACTAAGAATAAAGTAACAGAATTTAAATTCAAGGCCTTATAAAGCATACTGGTAATCTCCTGCCCTGTTTGGTGCTTTTCACCTTGGATGAAGAGATAAAGTCTCATGAGACTAGAATAGCTGAAGGCCAGCATATCTGAAGCATTCAGAGCGTCTGGGACGGTCAGCCAGCTTGTCCCCTGGTTTGTTCTGCAATGTGTTGACAATGGCTCTGCCCTAGACTGGAAGATCTGCAGACCAGCAACATAACTGTTCTGTAGGCTTCCAGGTAGTGGAAAGCTAAGTAGATGAAACACTTTTGTATATTTATTTTACATGGTTGGAAACTGCTGTGATATGTAATTTCACCCACGTGTATCTTTGGCAGAAATATTTCTGTATACTCTATTACAAGATATATCCACTCCCTGTTAGAATTCATAGCCATGGCCTTTCCCAGAGAAAAATGGCCTATAGCTGATAAATTATCTAAAAAAAAAAAACATACAGTCATCTCTCTCCATGCATTTCATTTGGGAGAATTTTTACAACAAAAAAAAGCAACATCCAAGAGCTGCTGAAAGCTAAAATTCTTCATTTGTAATTGCTTCATTTTTGTTATGTCAGAATAAGTTTGGTAGTTTTAAAAACTTTTCACACACCTAACTATATTACTTAGTACTCATAGCATTGGAGTAGAGAGTTATGGAGAATTCTGCTTGGGGGCAGTCCTGTTTAACACCTCTGAAACTGGCTCCATCCAAGGAGGAAGGCTGAATCCTCACCTCCACACTTTTAGAACTGGCAGCCATGTCCATTTCTGAGATGGTAAAAGGTACGACAGTTTGTCTCTAGAAATCAAAAAGATTTTACCAGACTTGGTAATTCTTTGGCTGGTCTTCAATGATAGCTGTAATATAGTTAATTTCCTCATTAAGGTCCTTTTTCAATGAATGCAGGAGGACTCTCCGGAAATGCCTAAAAGAAAAATAAAAACACACACACACCATTTAGGTGGTTTATAAAAAAAACAAAAAACAAACAAACAAACAAACAAAAAGAGCTGGAGTAAATTCAGTTAAAAGTACTTTAAGAATTAAAGCAATTTTAAAGAACACAACTAATTCTGAAGATGTATTCATTACTGGGTAGCTGGTAGTAACCAAAATAGGCAAGATTACAAATATATTAATATCCAAGATTTTGGCAACTTTAAGTTTCTACTGAAGACTTGTCTACCCCACACCTGTTGCAATGTCACTGAACATCATCTACCTCAGGGGATGGCAACCTATGGCACACAAGCTGATTTTCAGTGGCACTCACACTGCCCGGGTCCTGGCCACGGGTCCAGGGGGCTCTGCATTTTAATTTAATTTTAAAGGAAGCTTCTCAAACATTTTAAAAAAACATATTTACTTTACACACAACAATAATTTAGTTATCTATTATAGACTTACAGAAAGAGACCTTCTAAAAACGTTAAACTGTATTACTGGCACGTGAAACCTTCAATTACAGTGAATAAATGAAGACTCGGTACAGCACTTCTGAAAGGTTGCAGACCCCTGGTCTACCTGATATGAAAATAACTGGTATAAATCAGTGCAATCATGTTGGTAGGAAAAATACACAGGTATACAAGTATACCTCTACCCTGATATAACAAGACCCGATATAACATGAATTTGGCTATAACGTGGTAAAGCAGTGCTCTGGGGGGGGGGCAGGGCTGCACAGTCCAGCAGATCAAAGCAAGTTCGATATAACGCAGTTTCATCTATAACGCAGTAAGAATTTTTGGCTCCCAAAGACAGCGTTATATCGGGGCAGAGGTGTATTTGACATATTAGGATATTTGGAAAAATTTTCATTAGGAGGATGGTGAAGCACTGGAATGGGTTACCTAAGGAGGTGGTGTAATATCCTTGCTTAGAGGTTTTTAAGATCAGGCTTGGCATGCCCTGGCTGGGATGATTTAGTTGGGGTTGGTACTGCTTTGAGCAGGGGGTTGGACTAGATGACCTCCTAAGGTCCCTTCCGACCCTGATATTCTATAATTCTATGACAGTACCTATTGGTTGAGAAATCTAGTCCTGTGAATTCAGAAGGCCTTACAAGTTTAGTATTTACTTGAAAATTAAACTGGCAGGTATTACAAAGGGGATTATAGAATTACTTCAGTAATATTTACTACAAAAAGCTAGCAGCTAATATATTTAGATATTATAAGAACTTCCTTTGAAACAAGCAGGAAATGGTTCCAATCTTTTCACTAGGAATGCGTGTCATCAGAGAGACACTTTCAATACGATTTGTCATGTCATCTTAATCAGCGGTTGTTTTTAATGGCTAGTCCTAATCTTGTTTGAAAGTTTAGACTATCAGATAGCATTTCCCAGAAATTAGCGATACTGCATCAAAATCTTACTTTAACAGCCTGCTGCAGCTTCCAATAATCCTCAGCCTCTGAGAAAGCAAGCAAGGCCAGTCATACTTTGAACAATACACTGCCAGCATAGTTGAAAGAGAAATCAAGTAATCTAATCAGGTAATTTTAATGACTATTACTTACCACACTGTGTAATTTGCAGCATTCAGTTCAATGGCATCCCCGGTTAGCTGAAAAGCTCTTTCACTCCTTTCATCCCGCTGCAGAACAGCCCGAAAGTAATCATAGACATCTCTGACTGGACAGATGAGAGCATGTTACCCAAAACAACTAGAAGAAATCCTGAATAGAGGATTTAAGACTGGCAACCCATTGATGCTACTTTGTATGCATCAAATACTATTCCCTGAAGTGTCTGGGTCCTAACAGTCTGTCTGCATACTGATACAATAGCATTGTTCACTAGAATTATTCTGGTGGGATGCTTTACAGAGCTCAGACTAGAAAGCTCCTAAAACATCTTTCAACATATCATCTAGATAATGTCCAAAATAGTCATGAGGGCACTATGAGTCATGCTATTTCTCTACATTCTTGAGATCCATTATTGCATTTTCCGCTAGGCCTAGCCACACCATCCTAATTGCTTGCATTACCTGGAACGTGGCTGCCTACCAAGTAGTTTTAAAAAACTCTAATTTTTAAAAGATCATTTCTGAAAAATTGAAAAGAAATTGGAGAGGTTTGTTTTTGTTTTTAAAAGTGTGGGCGCTCCAGAATGTGAAGGTTGTAAAGCAGGCGAACGTTATCTTTGGAGCTTTGAGAAACTCAAGATTCTCCAACCTCTAGAAAAATGCAAGTTTATGGAAATGTTCCTTTAAAAAAAAGGGACAGTATTAAGGCCATTTCCATACTTCAGTTTTTTAGTTTCAATAATACCCAGTAATTATGACAAAGTGATTTACCTAAGCTTTGTCCTAGGTCAAGTTGGTTTACAACAAATAAATTCTCAAAAAACAAATGTGTATGGTAATTTTATCTAGTGCATTTACCAGTTTAATATTAAATTCTCAACATTTAAAGTTCACTTCTAGATGACTACAGGAACCTTAAAGACAACTCATGTTTTTATATAGTTACTAGCAGTGACATCCAAGCACAAAAACTTATATTATTGAAAACTAAAGTCTAGCTTGAGTGGTGCCACTGACATATTACACATATATTTTCACTGTACCAAGGTTTAATTATACTTAAACTCTTTAAAAAAAATAACAAAAAAACTTACATTTTTCACTATAGATTATCTGAACCACAGGATTTGGTCCATCGTTTTGAGGTACTGGTTCGATGTCAGCCCATTCTTTCCTGTGCCTGTAAATTTACAATTTTCTTTTCAATGTTTTATCAGGAAAAACTACTGAAGCCACCCCCCAAAAACACATGCATTTCAGCACCATTCTTCATGGTGGTCATAGAATTGTATGATACAGACATAAGTGATATGGTAAAAGTCACATTAGCTGGTCCTGCAGCCTAGAGAGGGACTATGTTCCTTGATCTTGGAGAAACAAGGTGGGGGAGGTAATATCTTTTATTGACCAACTTCTGTTGGTGAGAGAATGAAACTTCGGAGCTTATGCTGAGCTCTTCTTCGGGTCCATTGACCTTGCTCATTTCTCTCATGAGTTTCGGCCACAAGCTGCACAAGCTCAAATGCTGTGCTCTCAGCACAGCTCAATGTTTGGACTAGTGAGGGTTACTTTACCAGGCACCCCAGAACCCCAAATCACTGGCAGGTACGTTTACACGAACGCATCTGGGGGCACCTAATAAGTTCTCAGCTGGGAACTCTGCGCCTCCCACCCCCTTACAGCGTCTTTCCTCCCCGCGCTGGGCCGCCCCCGGTGGAACGATGTCTCCACGGACACCCAGCCGTGAGACACAGGCCCAGCGGCCTAGGAGGTGTGAGCACCTTGCCCCCGCTCCGCGGGTCGGACGGGCACTGGCGGGCGGGTGCCCCCGGCGCACGGAGCGCTCGTCTCCCCCGGGACAGCCCAGGCCCCCGCGGGGCTGCTCCGGTCTCTGGCGGAGGGCCCGGTACCTGTACAGCAGGTAGCCGCCCGGCTCCAGGGGCTCCGCTTCCTCCAGCGCCGGCTCTCCGTCCCGCGCCGCGGGGCCCTCCGCCTCCGCCATCGCCGCCAGCCGGGAGAGCGGAGGGAAGAGACGCTTCCGGGAACAGCTCCGCGCACCATAGAGAGGAGACCGGGGCTAGCTAGAGAGTCTCCTCCAGGGGGCGTGACGGGCGGTGCCCATGAGCCTCAGCCCTTCCGGTCCTTCCCCCCGCGCGGCCTATTGGCTCCAGACGAGCGGGGGGCGGAGCCAGGGAAGCGTCACCGTGACGGAGCCCAGCCGCTGGCGGGTTCCCTTGGCCTAGGGCCCGGCTCGAGGCTGCCCCGCCCGGGCACTACTGGCCCCTGGACAGCCCGTAGCCGCTCGGCTCCGGCCCCGCCTCCGCGCACCAGGGAGTCGGAAGGGGTTCGAGGGGTTAACGCTGATGTTTGTAGAGGGCTCTCAGCGAAGAGTGTTATGGAAATGGCGCGTAGTATTTTACAGTGAAATCAGCCTGCAGACGGGAGATGGATGCTTGACACTGGGGAGAAGGACTGAAGTATATTCCATATGAAGCATAGTGTGGTGGATAGGGTACCAAACGGGGGGCCAGGGACTGCAGGGTCCGATTCTCCATTGCCATGCACCTTGTGTGGTCACTGACACTAGTGCAAAGAGAGGTGGGTGTAAAACACTACTTCACTTTGCACTGATATAAATGACAATACAAGGTGTAGCGCAATGGAGACCCAGGGCCCTTGGTTCCATTCCAAGCCCTGCCACTGAACTAAGGCACATCTTTGGTCAAATTACTTCCTTGTGCCTTTGTTTCCCCTCCCATTCTTCATCTGTCTTGTCTATTTAGACTGCAAGTGCTCTGGGCCATAGATTCTCTCTCACACTGGGTTTGTACAGCACACAGAACAATGGAGTGTTCATCTCAGTAGGTGCCTATAGGCACGACTGTAATAGAAATAATATAATGTGGTAAGGGACTAACCAGTGTAAGGTAAAGAAAGGCTGTTCTGAACTATAGGATTATGAATAGATACACAAAGAAAACAGAACAGCATACAAAATGGGAGAGCAGATAACCCGAAATAGCTGAAATAATTGTTACAAAATGCAACATATAAAATAATAAAACAAGAACTCCAGAAAAACGAGAGAAAAATGATAGACAATACTAAGAAATGTAACATATGCTGGAAGAGAGCGATACAAGAGATGGAGAAAAATTTCCATCATGCAACTTATATAACACAGTCAAGAGAAAGGGAACATAACCATGGGGAAGCGTACAAAAGCACGTAGAAATGCAGGGCAGGGAAAAATGAGCACAAGCAAAATAATTCTTGGTTTTCAGACAAAACTTGACCAGAGAAATATAAATAAAATATAAAGCAAAATAAAAACAGAGATATTGAATCATACCGTGATGTTATTGGGCAAATCCTGAGCTATGCTGCTTTACACCAGCTGAGGATCTTGCTCATTACACTTTGGGATTATGAAAGATGACGCATGCAATGACATTTCAAGATCAAAAATGAATGATGTGAAGAAGATAAAATTAATAGATCCTACCCTGAGGGAAAGGCAGCAAAAATATAATGAGGATATTATGGATATGGACCATAGAAATTAAATTAGATTATTATTACATCATCCAGTCTCTCTCTGACAATACCATTGCTTCCTACAGTATGGTTCCTGTTTTAGAAGTCCTAAGCAAAAGGGTTTGCACCACTTCCCGAGGAGATTAGTCTACAGCCTCATACACCACCTTGTCAGGCTTTTCATGATGTTTGGACCACATTTTCTTTTTCTTAATATCACCCACTCACACTCAGTTATACCCTCATCTATCACATTAATTTAAATCTGCCACTGCAGGTTTTTACTGGGAATTGAGGGATATAGCCTCTAACCATGATGTTTATTCTTCCTTG
This sequence comes from Gopherus evgoodei, assembly GCF_007399415.2. Taxonomy (NCBI): domain Eukaryota; kingdom Metazoa; phylum Chordata; order Testudines; family Testudinidae; genus Gopherus; species Gopherus evgoodei. Next base: position 6,289,303 of record NC_044327.1, on the reverse strand, counting down.
ATCATTCTGCTTTCAGCAGGACTAACCTCCCATGATGCTGAGCATGTTGTATATAATGCATAATTTGCTCATGTCTATACAATCATTGCTAAATGTTTATTTTGTGCGAACTGGTCAGTTGAGAGGCTGCAATAGCAACTTAATTCCTCTGGATGGCACAGCTGGACCACCTACACACCCACTTTCTCTTTCCAGACTCTATAATGGTGTGACACCATATTGCTATCAGCATTAACTACAAGGGATACTCTGTCCAGAATGAACATTGTCAGACTATGAAATATGGGGAGGTGTCATTTAAGAAGCAAAACACTGACAGTCTCATGACCATCTAGCTGCAGAATGAGGGCCCGATCTAAAGCCCTTGAAATCAATGTGACCTTCATTGACTTCAGTGGACTTTGAATCAGCCCCTAAATTCTAATTCTGTCTGCTGCACTCTGGACTACTCATCGTATTCGAAAATCACGAGAGACTTAAAATCATGAGATTTTGCATTCATTTTATTTGTTTTCTGGTTCCTGACCATTTAGGGTGCACTTGGATCATATTTTCAGTCTCTGCAACCATGAAGGCTAGAAACTTACTTTAAAAACCATGAAAGCTGAGATTTCCAGCTAATAACAGGACTCCAGGAGCTGGGCCCTTAAGAAAAACATCAAATACTTTAAGACGTGCTAAAGTTGTGAAAGGTAGCACCACAGACTGGGAACAAACAATGGAGAGGTGTGCTGATGTTACAGGTCTGTTGCATCTTACGCACATTTAACATGCACAATTTCAGCTTTACGCAGTTGGTAAAAAAAACAAAAAAGAAAAAAGAAAAATAATTTTAATACTGTATCTGTAGTGCGGGCAATTTTGCCCACCATTCAACTCAATGTAATTTTGGCTATACGCGGTTTTCGCTTTACACATTAACCGTGGAATGGAACCCGCTTGTAAGATGAGACTCGCCTGTATTCAGACTCTTAAAATATGTCCCAGTAGTTTGGTGGCAATGATTATGTGCATAATAGCAGCACCCAGAAGCTCCAAGAGAAGACAGAGCTCCATTGTGGTAGGAACTATCCATACATGTAGCAAGACAATCCCTGCCCCAGAGAGCTTACAGTCAAAACAGATACGACAAAGGGTAGAAGGGGAAAAAGAAGCTCAGAGAGAGGCAGTGAATTGCCGAAGGCCACATAGTAGGTCAGAGGCAGAGCTGGGAATGGAATACAGGCTTCCTGCCTCCTAGTCCAGTGTTCTAGTCACTAGACCCCATCTGAGAATCTCTATATATCTTGTGGTTATTGCATGCTCTATGCCATGCAGTAGTTGACTGACAGGAACATTATAAATGATGCTAGCACTGTTTGCTAGACCATATCGCCACAAGCTCTATCTAAAACCAGGTGGGGTCAGGAGCATGCACCATCCAATTAACATATGATTTCCTAAGTCAATGCTCTGCACTACAACAATGTCCATGTCTATTCATACAGTTCTACAGCTAGTCCTTAAAAATGCCTGTGCTGGGAAAAGCTGTCATTTATACCCTCCCATTCCCTTCTTCTAGTGATCCTGTCTCTCTCCCTGCCCCTCTCTCTCCATCCCCACCTTCCTTTCCCAAACCATCCATGTTCCCCTACTATCCCTCCCACCGCCCCAACACCACCAGCCCCCCCCAAGTCCCACCCAAACTCTTCTCCACACTTTTAAACTGCTTTGCCATTCCAGTCTCCTCCGCCATAGCCCATGAACCTTCCCTTCCACTACTATCCGTTTCTCAGTTCTCCTCCATTATGGAGGCCCCCTCCCCCACACCATTAATTACATCACACACAGGCTGGGCTCATCTTGGGCCATCAGTTGCAGAAAAAGACACCTATATTCTGGGGGAGCAGGGAATTCTAATTGCCCCCCAGCACAATCCACTTGCCCCTTTGATGTTCCAGGCATAAAACATGAGATTTTCTAATTTATACAAAAGAAACCCAACTCGGGCCAAAGTAACCTGCTTTCAAAAACAAGCATATCTTTAATCCAAATAATGGAAGCAACTTTCAAAGGCTTCTTCGACTCAGAGGGCCTGAGTTCTCTTTGCCTGTGTGTAGCACTTCCGCCTACACAGAGTGCTGGCAGCTTGGGATGGTCCTGCTTTACATTCACTTTGTTCAGCAGAGAGATGCCTATATAGAGAGATGCACCAGGCAAGAGAGAATTGGTCTCGCCAGTTTTATACTCGACATGTCAACTTTATTTCCAAGTGACACATCTGATCACAGACTTCGCCAAGTTTAGCCTGCTCTTGGCCTGAGAAGCACAGAGCACGCAACTCCAAACTTTTATGACGCATTTCTTTTTACAACTGAACAGCCCTCCTCTGGCAGAATACAGTGAATCTAAGTCCTGTTAGGAGACTGGGACTGGCTAAAATAACTGCACTGTTATCAAAAAAAGAAGTAATCACAGAGAACAGATCTTTGCTGAGATCTCCTTGTCCAGGACTTCCAGGAAGCGCAATCTTCACAAAAATGATAGCACAATTAATGTAATTAGTCTCCCGAGTTTTCCTCTGCAGAACATTCAGGATCTAGAAAAGATTTGATTCCAATCCTGGCTGTGGCTCTGCTTTGCAATAGGACTAGTGAAACTATGGATACTGGATTAACAGGAACTGGCCCCTCTCAGAGGGATTCTCTGCATATTTGTTTTGCTAAGAGAAATAATCTGAGCTCCAGGTTTTTATTCTGATCTCGAACAGCTGCACAAACTGAAAGTAAAAAGTGCATAGCAACAATGGCATAAGAGCGCAGCAGTTTTCCTGAGGTAAGGGGAAAAAAATCATCACTGGTGTGGATTTCTTGGTTATCTAACAGCATAGGATGCAGGGATGCTGAGAAAGATGCAAAGAGCTGTCTGCAACCCTGTAAAGGGCTGAGATGGAGAACAGGATCAGCAAACCCTAGAGCCTTTGATTGTTGTTATGAACTGGATTGTTTAAACAGATGTAGTTGGATGTTGGAAAACAAATAATCTACGTGTGTTGCTGGGCTGTAAAATCTGACATTTTGAATAGATGAGGTTTCCAACATGCATTTGTGTGAATTTAAATGAGATTGTTTCACTCCATAGGAGACTAAAAGTTTGTAATGTATTCCAGTCATGGCTCAAATCCCAAGCATCTCCGCTCATTTTGAAATTCATTGGGCAGTCCTGATAGTGATAGGTGGCCAGCTAAGCTTTCAAAATAACTAGGGGTGCTACCATAAAACAAATATTTACTGTTAACACTTTTTGAAAGTTCTGAACTTACTTTGGGCATTGCAGATTTAGTGCATCAGCACATGATCCTGTAATATCATCTCAGATGTCAGACACAACATGCCAGTACTCTGGAAAAAAGAAATGTCACCCCCATCCTCCAAAATTAGCAACGCTAGCCTCATTTCTAGCTGGTATTTTTTACTCAATCAGATTCTTAGTTTTGGTCTAAGCAGGAAAAGAGATGGTGCATTGTATTAAAGACACCGAACTGAATTCTGTTGTGCTCTGGATGTAGATATTCTGGATTTACGCCAGTCTAACAGAGGGTAGAATTTAGCTCGCTATATATGTGCACTTTGTTTCCTGTGCATTTCAAGCACTGCAATCAGCCCCAGAACAAGTGGCTTGATTTCCAAAAGTGCTGAGCTCCTTGGCAGTATTACCAACCCCAAAGCATTCAAAAATCATGAGACAGGCCTAAAAAATAATAATACATGTTGTGTTCTTTGTCTTCTGGTTTCTCAGCTTTCAGAGTGGATTCATGTTTTCAAACTCTTGTCTGCAGCGATAAAGATTATTTGAAATGTACGATTTTAAAAACAGAAGCTGAGATTGGCACGTATTTATGTGACATCAGGAGCTGCGGATTTAATAAAAATGTCAAAGCCACGAGGGTTGTAATAAAAATCCCGTGTTGCCAACTCTTGCCAAGTCACCCGTATGAGCCTAACTTCAGGCAACAGTTTTTAGAAGTCATGGCGTAGCATGTTTAACTGCTTTCCCCCTCACTTCTTGAGGGAACACCGTGCCAGATTTCCAAGAGCGCTCAGCAGTCAGCACTCTTACTGAGAATAATAGGAGCTGTTGAGGCACTAAGCACATTTTAAAAAGGCCAGTTCATTTAGGTACCTAAATGAGAACTCAGCTCTTTTGACAATCTTACTATGGTGAGACGAAGCACAAAGGTGTGAATGCCCCAAAGGAGTTAGGCATCCACGTCCCAGTTTTGGGCACCAATGCAATGCAAACTCCAGCTAAAATCCTATAGGTTAGCCTCACTCAGCTCCTAAGTTTTTGCAGTAAAAGTTCCTTAGGCACTTATGTTTCTGCCTCTGAGCATGTGAACTCAGGGCCATCTCTAGGTTTTTTGCCACCCCAAGCAAAAATTTTGCTGCCTGAAGCTCAGAAAGCGCAACTGCCCAAGCCAAAAAAAAAAAAAAAGGCAGGAAAGCTGCCCCTGGATTTGTGCTACCCCAAGCACGTGCTTGCTTTGCTGGTGCCTAGAGCCGGCACTGTGTGCACTGCTGCCTCCTTGTGGGTGTCTGGGTACTTAGCTCCCATCTAAACATTAGAGAGATTCACAAACCAGGGCCACCTACTGGACTGCCCTGCCTTCAGAGCTGGGTGTCCGGCCAACAGCCGCTGCTCTCCGCCCTGCCTTCAGAGCTAGCTGTCTGGCCAGCAGCCACTGCTCTCTGCCCTGCCTTCAGAACTCACTCAACCCCAAATACATTCTGTGCCCCCCAGTTTGAGAACTGAAAACAGTGGTGCTAGCAACATGGCAGGGAACAGCGAGCAGAGCCTATGGGAGCATGAGCAGTCTGGTGGTGGGAGCCCTTCCTTATTGGGGAAGGGAAGCTATAGGGGAGCTAAGGCAAATTTTGAGGTGACTATAGCCCCACAAACCACCCCTAGTATTGCCCCCGTTGGTGCGGGCCCTGAGTCACTGTAGATTGAAAAGCCCCTATCCAATCTGAACTGGCTGTGTACACCTCCATCAAAGTCTCGGAATGCAAACAAAAGCGTGGTCTGGAGCCATTACGCAGCCTTATTTGGTGCCGCTGGTGACAATGAAGGCTTCTGATGAGTCGGTACACTCCATCACCCTGGCCACCGTGGAATAAGTGAATAACAGCAATCATCTTCTCCGAGCCGCTAAGTGTATGAAGGAGTTTGCATAGCCCTAGTGATTCATTGTGTCAAAGGCCTTGATCAGGTAGTTAAAGTCCCTCCACTTGGGTGGAAATTCATAATTCTGTATTCAGTGCTGGGGTTTGAATGGTGTGTGGTAAATAAGGTTTAAGGCCACCTACTGAATGACGATAATAGAGTTATTGAATAACCACTGATGGAGGCCGGATCCTGTGGAAAAAATAGTATGTGATCATGTAATTAAAGTCTGTTTCATAAAATACATGGAAGTAAGGGGGCTGAATTAAGTTTGCACAGGCAGCCTTAATTCTGGCATTTCCTAACTTTTGAGTGCTTAACTTTGTAATGTGAATATGCTTTTAATGTAGTGGTTTTGGATTTTTTATATTAATATTAACTGTTAAACACAATGAAAATATTAATGAGGAATTCATTTGAATACGTTTTGTTAACAAGCAGAAAGGTACAAAAAGTCTAGTGCACTCCAGAGGGAGACCCTGGTAAAGAGATATGGTTGAAGACATTTTAATATAAAATTATTGTACCATTTAAATATTAGTCTATGAAATGTCTAAGGCTTGATTTTCACTATAGACTTATGTTGATAGGGTCTCCCAGCTGAACTCCTGGTGCAGTTTGCCTCAAAGAGCTTTGAAACCATCTACTTTCCCATTCATCCCAATGTAGAGATGTATGGTCCTCTGGCTCAGTCTTGTACCATGCAGGAGATCCAGCACCTGTACTTCCCGCGCCAATGTGTGTGGCCAATTATACTATGCAAAGGGCGTGTAAAACCCTCCCACCTCAGCATGCTAATAGTTTAGCCCTATGCTGCACAGATGGAGAACATGGTGGCAAACTCATTGGGCAACATTTGCTGCTGCTGCAACCAGCTTCTGTGGGGCACAGCTGAGAGGGGAAAGCAGCAAAGAGTCCTATGGCACCTTATAGACTAACAGACGTATTGGAGCATGAGCTTTCGTGGGTGAATACCCACTTCGTCAGATGCATGTAGTGGAAATTTCCAGGGGCAGGTATATACATGCAAGCAAGAAGCAGGCTAGAGATAATGAAGTTAGTTCAATAAGGGAGGATGAGGCCCTCTTCTAGCAGTTGAGGTGTGAAAACCAAGAGAGGAGAAACTGCTTTTGTAGTTGGCAAGCCATTCACAGTCTTTGTTTAATCCTGAGCTGATGATGTCAAATTTGCAGATGAACTGAAGCTCAAAGTTTCTCTTTGAAGTCTGGTCCTGAAGTTTTTTGCTGCAGGATGGCTACCTTTAAATCTGCTGTTGTGTGTCCAGGGAGATTGAAGTGTTCTCCTACAGGTTTTAGCTGGGGACTGTATGTGATGGCCAGTGGAGTTCTGTTGGTTTCTTTCTTGGTTTGTCTTACAAGGCTTCTGGGTACACGTCTGGCTCTTTTGATCTGTTTCCTTATTTCCTCGTGCGGGTATCATAGTTTTGAGAATGCTTGGTGAAGATTTTGTAGGTGTTGGTCTCTGTCTGAGGGGGGGTTCACAAAGGAGCCGGTCGTAGCTCCATGATTCTAGGGCCAGTTTGAGGCCAGCCAGGCGCAGAGTAGAGCAACCTAGTGGGTACTTTAATCCTCTCCAGCTGGTGATGTCCACAATGGGGTCTCTAGGCACTGTCTTGATAGCAAGGACAAGTAATAATAAATGGTTTCTGATGGGGCGGATAGAGGTATTTCTCGCTCTTGTTATTAGTTCCCAGGCTCGTAGGTGTTGGGTAAATTGTCAAGCTCTGGTCATTTATACCTGTGTACAGAGAGTGCAAATCAGAATCCTCCGTTCAGTGACACAGGTGTTTTTACAGGTATTTTATACCCATTTTGCACACAGGTCAATGTCTATGCGGTTCATATCAGTGGAGAATCAGGCTCTGTCTAGTTAGTTAGTGTGCTTTGCAGGCCTGGCTTCTGTCTGAAACGTATGTAGTAAAGGTATCAGCTAAGTGCATCTCAGTGTTCCACCTGGTACTAATTTTAACTGCACTTTTGTTTACAGCACATAGGTGTCTAATATTTGCCCCTTCACTCTGTATTTGATTTAGATAGTGCATCCACCTCCAAGGTATCTTTGGTTCAAAACGCTGCTCTGATGTCTACAGAAGAACACAGTCCTGTCTAGACACTGAATCAAACACTGAGCTTGGAATACAATCCTTGATGGGGCCTCCTTCTGAGCAGCTGTGGCCATTGAGAAAAACAATAACAGAATGGGAAGGCACGGCAGGAATGACTGAAGCTGCAGGAGGAGCTGGTATCCATTATAACAGGCCTTGACCACCAGTTGGCACTCTCTGTGCCTGGCAGCGCAGCATGATTAGAATTGGGAAGAAGAGACTTTGGGCATCTTTCTTCTGCTTTACGGCCGTCTTTTTTCTTCTTGTTACACTCCAGGTACTGTTAATCCTCAGACTGGGTAGCTGAAGAGTTCTATCAGGAGAAGGGAGGGAAAAGAGATGGATGTGGTTGCACTCCAACTGTTACACAATTCTGGCAGGACAAAGATGCCATTAACAGCCCTGAATATTTTCATTAGTAAATAACACTTTCAGAAGAATCAGTGTAAAGAATTTCTATTAGTTGTGTACTTCACTGAGAGCACAGGGCTGGAGGGGAAAGGTAAATGAATTAATAACTTCCTTACAAAACAAGGAGAAAAGACAAAACCCAAGGGCAAAGACTCAATGTGGATAATAAGGGCTTAGAAAACTTTCAATGATACTAATAATTATGGCATCTTATATAAAAATGAAGACAAAAGGCCACAATTCCTTTAAAGTCTGATCTTTCTACTTTTTTATTATTATTATTTATAGGCATTCATCAGTAGCCCTTCTCCTTCAGACAAATGAAATTTTGATGCATGTTTAAAGATGACTAAAATCATTAATAAGTTTGGACTCAGCTACTGACTGCAAACTGTGGCCAGGAAGCCCTGACACAGCTGACAGAGTTGAGAAAGGTTTCAGAGTAACAGCCGTGTTAGTCTGTATCCGCAAAAGGAACAGGAGTACTTGTGGCACCTTAGAGACTAACAAATTTATTTCAGCATAAGCTTTCGTGGGCTACAGCCCACTTCATCGGATGCATAGAATGGAACATATAGTGAGGAGATACATATACACATACAGGGAGCATGAGTATCCCCGATAATGTCACAGCTAACCTGGTGGCTGAACTTTGTGACTTTGTCCTTACCCACAACTATTTCACATTTGGGAACAATATATACCTTCAAGTCAGCAGCACTGCTACGGGTACCCGCAACGTCCCACAGTATGGCAACATTTTTATGGCTGACTTAGAACAACGCTTCCTTAGCTCTCATCCCCTAACGCTCCTACTCTACTTGCGCTACATTGATGACGTCTTCATCATCTGGACCCACGGAAAAGAAGCCTTTGAGGAACTCCACCATGATTTCAATAATTTTCATCCTACCATCAACCTCAGCCTAGATCAATCCACACAAGCGGTCTATTTCCTGGACACTACTGTGCTAATAAGCGATGGTCACATAAATAACACCCTATACCAGAAACCTACTGACCGCTATACTTATCTACATGCCTCCAGCTTCCATCCAGGACACACCACAGGATCTTGTCTACAGTCAAGCTCTAAGATACAACCGCATTTGCTCCAATCCCTCAGACAGAGACAAGCACCTACAAGATCTCTATCAAGCATTCTTAAAACTACAATACCCACCTGCTGAAGTGAAAAAACAGATTGACAGAGCCAGACGAATATCCAGAAGTCACCTCCTACAAGACAGGCCCAACAAAGAAAATAACAGAACACCACTAGCTGTCACCTTCAGCCCCCAACTAAAACCTCTCCAGCGCATCATCAAAGGTCTACAACCTATCCTGAAAGATGATCCCTCACTCTCACAAATCTTGGGAGACAGACCTGTCCTTGCTTACAGACAACCCCCCAACCTGAAGCAAATACTCACCTGCAACCAGACACCACTGAACAAAAACACTGACCCAGGAACCTATCCTTGCAGCAAAGCCTGATGCCAACTCTGTCCACATATCTATTCAAATGACATCATCATAGGACCTAATCACATCAGCCATGCCATCAGGGGCTCATTCACCTGCACATCTATTAATGTGATATATGCCATCATGTGCCAGCAATGCCCCTCTGCCATGTACATTGGCCAAACTGGACAGTCTCTACGCAAAAGAATAGATGGACACAAATCTGACATCAGGAATTATAACATTCAAAAACCAGTAGGAGAACACTTTAACCTGACTGGTCACTAAATAACAGACCTGAGGGTGGCAATTTTGCAGCTTCAAAAACAGACTCCAATGAGAAACTGTTGAACTCAAATTGATATGCAAACTAGATACAATCAACTTAGGCTTGAATAGAGACTGGGAATGGCTGAGCCATTACAAACATTGAATCTGTCTCCCCATGTAAGTATTCTCACACTTCTTATCAAACTGTCTGTACTGGGTTATCTTGATTATCACTTCAAAAGTTTTTTCTCTTACTTGGCCTCTCAGAGTTGGTAAAACAACTCTCACCTTTTCATGCCTTCTGTATGTGTATATATCTCTCTCACTATATGTTCCATTCTATGCATCCGAAGAAGTGGGCTGTAGCCCATGAAAGCTTATGTTCAAATACATTTGTTAGTCTCTAAGGTGCCACAAGTACTCCTGTTCTTTTTAGAGTTGAGAAAGTGTTCTCAGAGCTGGGTGTCTCCTGGAACATTGTCTCCAATGCATTGTCCTTCGATCATAGTATCACAAAACTCCTAAATCCTGGCTGTTCGGACCTGCAGCCATTCCATAGTAGCCTGGGGCTTGTATTCTCCCATGAGGTAGGCAGGGCCACATGTTAAGTTCTTGGACAGTAGACCACCAGGGAAACCTAGGCGCTGCCACGAATGGTGATGGTGACTCAGTAAGTGGCATTCTTTCTTCCAAGTCTGTACCGACCCAATGGCCATTTATGGTGGTAGGAAGCACAGCTTCAGGCCAGCAAAAAAGTCTGATATAAAAGATAAACATGCTCATCTTTTTCCATGTTATATAAATAATCTTACATATTGCAGAGTACATTTAATTAGCACATCTTTGGGCAGCAGAAAACAGGCCCATTCCTCCTACAGTATCTTCAGGGCAGTTCCTCTTCCCCTGGAGAAAGCTGGGGCTTCATTTCCCCTTTCCTGCCCCAATTGTTCTTTGTCCTGCATTTTGCTGGTCCTCTTCTCCTGAAGTCTGAGCCCCTCCTCTCCACCCTCCAGGATCTCTCAGTCTGCTGTGTGCCCACTTCCTTCCATCTAGAGCAGCTGGGAGGAGAACTGTGGGATGTGGCTCTGCCTCACACCATGCCAGCCGAACCAGCATGGCAGTATCTTAATTTGCTGCTGCCTTAGACCAGACTGGCCTTTATTAATAGACAGCAACCACGGCTAATGTAAGTCAGTCATGGCTTGCAGTCAGACTCCCCTAGGCTGCAATCTCAATAGCTCTCACAAGCTAAGCAGGTTCATTTGGTCTGGCCAGGAGTTGAATTATATAATCATAGATATTAGAGTGTAACCCTCGCCCCGCCCCCAACTATTAAGCAATCTCATCCTTTGCCCTGTGCACAAAGAACCATTTACAGTGCAACGTAACAAGGTTTTAGTGTTCCTACAAAACCTGGGGCAATTTTGTGTATTCTCGAGCGTCATCTGCTTGCCTCTTCTCTTGTAATTTCACTGTTTTCTGACACCTCCATTTTCTAGAGCATGCCTGTAACAAGCAGGGCTAATTTTAAAAATGGGCCACCCTCCATTTTGTAAGTCTTTACCAGACAGATAGCAGAAGGTATATTATAAACCACAGGGGCCCTCACCAGCTTCAAGCTGAATAATTTACTTTGTCTACTTAAATTCCCTTTACAGTTTCAAATGGGTATAGTATTTTTCACTTCCTATACTAAAACAGCCATGAAGTGCTGCTTAATGCTACTAAACAGCTGCTGAAGTCCCCCAAGAGATGGCTGCATTTCACCGACAAACTTTCCACAAGGAAATTAGCATCTGCTAGCCAAACTCTATGTCCCTGGCCATGTAAGTTAAAATGTATGTGTTTTTCTCCAAAGGTGGTTCTTGAACTGGGCCAGTCTGAAAGGAAGATAAAAGTCTCCAGTTTACAAGATGGTTCATTAAAACTGGAGGAGCAACAGAAACATGCATATCAGTTTTTTAATAAACAGGAACTCTACAGCAATACCAGGAGAGTTTTAGATGCGGACAGATACCCTATCCTGCTTTGGTGGTCCCCGCTGACTGGCGAGACTGGGAGGTTAGGTCAGTGTGGACAGGATGTCTGTTTCTTTACTATCAAGAGGACCTACCAGCATAATCACATGACAAGAGCCTTTCTCTTCTATGGTAAGGAATTGAGTCATTTTAAATGAGTGACTATTTCTCTGTTATTCCCCTGCTATTTCTCTGTTATAGATCAAGTACAGAGCAACTGTAAACCTCCACAGCAGAAGTTGTTAAAGTCTCTCCGGTGACTAAGTGCACCAGCAAGTATCTCCACTGGCACCTAAAGTGCAGTTCTACTCTGAGAAGTGATCCTGTGAAATAGCATTGTGGAATGACTTGTGTATTGTCTCTTGCTGACTTCTAGATCAAATGTGCTTGGTTTACATGTGACATGGACATTCTTCTTGCTGCCAGCCCTGAAAAGTCAGCCTCAGATCTGAGAGTCAAGCTTGTTTCTTTCCTAGCCTCGCCCATTTGTCTTATATCATACCAGTGCCATTTCCTTCCATGCCAAAGGGGTAACTAGTTGACTGTAAGTGGAACTCAGTAGTAAACAAATACCATTGACGATGCCCAAAGAGTAGAATCTAGCCCTCTCTCTGAGCAGTGTTGGGCAGCAAAAGTCTGCAATTTTTACAGAGTTTTTTTTTAGAGAAAAATTGCATTTTATGCATTTAGTGCAAGGAAGATTTTTTTATTCTCTGACTGTAGGCTGCCATCAACTAAAATATCTGATATTAGACTATTTCAAGGTTCAGTACCTTGATTCATTAGCTCAGGGGGGTGCATGTGGTTTTTATTTCTTTATTTTTTTTTACAAAATGTGAACTACAAGAAAGAAATGGCTTGTGATAATCAGTTAGCTTTATGTAACACAAACTTCCCACCTCTTCCATTCTGAGAGCTCTAAATTACACCAAATTCCAAAGGATAAGTAAGTCAGTTTAGTCTAGTGAGGCTGTGCTGAAGCATGAATGGGAAGAAAAAATTAGCCAAGGAATCAGAAGCTGACCCATTTTAAATAAAAGGAAACCAAAGCTTACATCACACGTATACAGTACTATAAAGTCTGTGATATTTCTGGCCTATGACAGTGCTTCTGTTTGCCACCCCCAGCTCTAACAGAAATACAAGTGGCTCATTGTACCAAGCTTGAGGAGATGATTAAGTGTACTTAATTAAATTGGAATGACTATATTAGCAAAAAGACCCTCCAAGTCCTTTTTAAAAATCGTGGTGACAGTGCACATTTTGAAATCTTTTGCAAAGGCAAATTCAAAAATGTTCATTTTTAAAATAGCAGGGAATGATCTATCACTGCCAGTCAAGGCAGACTCAAAGCTCGCCTATTATATTAAATGCGGAAAAGAAACCCTATGTTAATTCTAGGCTGTCACATATTTCAACATAGAAAAGTTAAGGAATGCATAAAGCAAGCTCTCATATAGCATTAACTTGCCTTTATTGTACATTCTGCATAAGCTTTTCAGAAGGGCAACCATCTCTTGGAGGGTGCAGTTTACTCCTGTGAAGTTTACACCTGCCATTGTCTTGTGGGTGGAAATCTGGGTATTTGTATCTCAAGATCTCAACCTGCCGGCTGCTTGCAGCCCAGTCAGCACAGAGCTGACATCCTCATGCCCATATAGATGCGGCCTCAATGGTAAATCGGTTGAGAACCACGGCTCTAGATACCTGCCAGGAAATTGCATACTCAAAGGAGAAGCGTCCCTGCTCTGCCTCTGAAATTTTTCCCTGTGAATATTCAGATGATTTCGTGCCTTAAAGTAAAAGAAGAAGGTGCTTTTCGGTGGAATTGCTTTACTAGCAATACTTGCTTTTGTTTATGGTGAATCATCCGTCTGTACTCTCCCAGGCATCCTGTGTGGGTGATGTCTCTAAAGAGGCACTGCTGACCTGTCATTTCCCTTCTTTGAAAAGTATCACACAAAGAAAGGCCCACTCCTCTCCTCAGAGTTCAGGGTTCTGTTCAAAGGTGGAGCGTTGCTCCCAACAGTGGATTTTACTCCTGTCCTGCCCGTGGGAGGGTTTCCGTACAGTTCCCTTTTAAAAACTGTGATCACAGCGTTTACATTTGCAGGGAGGGCTCCTGCTTCCTGTGGATTTAGGAGCCAACTAAGGGTATGTCTCCACTGCAGTCAGACATGTGATTGAAGCTAGGATAGCCATTCTACCTAGCTTTAATCTAGCTAGAATGACAAAAATAGCAGTATAGCTGTGGAAGAACGGACCCCAGCACGGGCTAGTAATGTGACTATGTACCTGGGGTCCCGCATGTGCTGAAACCCATGCTTTGCATGCACATTGCTATTTTTAGCCACACTAGCACAAGTAAAGCTAGCTCAGGTATATCTCTCTTAGCCTCAGTCACACCTCGGATTGCAGTGGAGACAAACCCTCACAAGGTTCTGGCAGGAGCCAAGGCAGCGGCTGCTAGAAGTGAACCTCTTGGCAGTGGATGGCGTACCCACTACCTAAGCCGCAGACGTGAGAATTCAAAGAGTACGTCTACCCGGCAGTCATGGTGTGTGATTGCAGCTGATGTGGACATGCCCAAACTGGCTTTAATCCAGCTGGCTTGAGCACTGGAGCCGAGAAGCCAGGCAGTGCATGCTCAGTATAGGCTGACCGTGTAGCTTCACTGCTCTGGTATCTGAGCTAGCTAGATGAAATCTAGCTCAGGTATGTCTACACGAGCTGCAACCGCACCCGGTGACTGCAGTGTAGACGTACCTTAAGAGCCGGGGAGTTCTGCCCTGTCTACCCCTGGGGATGAAACCCTGTGTACAAGGTGTCTTCAAAGGAGCAGAGCCTTTTCATATTGCCCATTCCCCTCTGCACTTCGCCACGTATCACGGGTTTCCTAATTAATACTTTGGAGACTATAATTATGAGCATTTTCCATCTTGTTCCACCGTCTTCATCTCATCATAATATTATTAATTCCCCTTTGTCCCACAGTGGCAGGTACTGTCATCATCTCTTTAATCCTTAAAAGTTCTTTGTCTACCAGCTTGACCAAGATTAAGTGTGTGCTATTGGAATCAATCATTTTAGTACTTTTACCTCGAGTGCCTATTTCTACAGTCCCATTCTATTTCCACTCCCATTTCCACTCCCTCATCTCACTCTGCTTTCTCACATCCTCTTTATACTCCCGTTTTTCTTGACACCTCCTCAGAGAGGAAGTGTACATGTAAAAGCCAGCGAAGTCAAGCTTACTCAGAAGCCTATGGTATTTCACTATCTACTCTTTAGCTCTTCCTAACGCCACTTGAAAGCATGTTTTAAAAATACAATAGCTCTCATGAGCTACTGTTCTAATAATTCACCTTCACTGCTAGCAGCTCACATCACAACAACACAGCAAAAATAGAAAAAACAAGGATCATTTTCCTACGTGCAGTATGATGCCTCATCGTGGGAGCATATGGTCACCACACAGAATCACACGTAAAAGGAAGAAGATACAGAAGGCTTTAGCTCCCCCAAATACCATCCCGTGTCATTTATGGCTCTTGCACTATTGGCATTAGGATTTTATACTGCCACCCATCACTGTAGGAGCTGGTTGGACTGAAGGCAGTGTCATTCTTATGATGGGAGTCGTTTTCAAAGAGTCAGGTCTTGCTGCATTTCCTAAAGATGGTCAAACTTTGGCTTCACCTGATGACCTCTGAACATTTGTTTCATGGCCAGATCCCCTCGATCGAGAATAATGATTAAAATATCATCTCCAAACTGCTAGCACTTAAATTACAATCAAATAATATATACTGTAGCCCTCAACCAATAAGGAGTTGTCCTAATATAATTTTTTAAAGCACTTTGCAGTTAATTCTAAAACACAAATCACAGACTAATCAAAGGAACTTCACACAAGAAGTACTGGAGCTAGAGTGTCTGATTTACCACCATCCTCTGGCTGCTTTGGGCCATTCTAGTGATGCAAAGCAGCCAAAAACCCAGTCTAAGGGGACAGTTGAAAGGCCAAGTTTATGGCTACTTTGCATTGCTGGAGTGGTCTGAGTGAATCTAATTCTCTTATCTGTTATAACTCCTTGATATTTGGTTACTAAAGCTTTTTGGAATAATGTCTTACTTTTTCTTTCAGAGTAGCAGCCGTGCTAGTCTGTATCTGCAAAAAGAACAGGAGTACTTGTGGCACCTTAGAGACTAAATAAATTGGTTGGTCTCTAAGGTGCCCTAAATAAATTGGTTGGTCTCTAAGGTGCCACAAGTACTCCTGTTCTTTCTACTTTTTCTTATTCTTGGGGGGGTGGGGAAAGTACAGTTACTTTAAAGGTAAACAGGCAGAAGCTCCAATAAGCATGTGCAATTATTGGGGTTACTGTGTACCCCAAACCTCTAGGGGTGCCCACTAGCATGCTTGGTGTACCACATTTTTCAGGCAAGCACGGTAGGTGCTTCAGCAGGTAGGCCTTGTAGACACTAGTCCTGGTAGGTCCCAATAGCCAATCAGACACATGGCTAAGGAAAGGTTTTTACTAGGACTGACAGGAAAGGAGAAAGGTTGCTGATACCTTGGATACAGAGGCTTAGTTACAGTTCAAAGTGAGCAATTGTGGTTCTTTTTTGGGCCCCTGTGGGCAGTCCAATCGAGAGGCAGGGTGCTTCAGGCCTGGTGCCTGGGTGCCCTCTCCAGTCCAGTCTGTACTCAAGCAAATAAGCATCTGCAGGCTTCCAAGCCAGACTCAGTTAGTGTCCCTCATTGGGGAGCCCTTTGCACTGGCTCCCTGCCCAGCTGCTGCTGCTCCTTCAGAAGCCCCATGGAGACCTGCACCCAGCTATGATGTCCAGCAGTCACAGCCTGTCCATTTGTGGCCCTGTCAACAGTTCCCAAGGTGTCTCTTTAGCTTCCTGCCACTAAGTGGCTCCCATTCCTGAGTCCCAAACAGGGCCCTGCCACATCCTCGTTCAGGACCTTACCTGGCCAGGGGAAGGGGATGTACAGTGAGGAGGAGGCAGATGGGAGTTGAAGTCTCCAGTTTTGCAGCTCCATCACACATGATTCACCTTAATGGTAACTCATATGCTCCAAAGCCCATAATCTGAGAACTTGGTTACACAAGAACATGTGGTACAGATCCCCACATCCCCAAACTAGTGTTTATTGTTGTGCTGTAATTGTTGGTTTCATAATGATGACTGTTGTATCTGGAATTTTATTTTGACTCTGTGGCCCATCATTCCAGAGAAGGAAGCAATCCGGTTATTTCTAAGTGTCTTACAGCAATTAAAGATAATAACGAGTCCACTAAAATGCAAAATTAAAACAACCCTTTTTGGCCTATCTGTAATCTAAAACACTGCTATTCCATTACAGAGTTTACTGGAAATATTAAGAGGCCAGTTGTGCCATCTTTACTTATGGTGAGTAGTACCTTACTACAGGACTAGTCCTTTTGCAGTCAACAGAACCTTACTTCACATACAATCATATTCATTGTGAGTAACAGTGGCACAGTTAGGCCCGAAGTAAATTACAAGGGCCTTCTATAGTGATTAAAAATTTTTTTTTTCCTAGTTCAATATATTAAGGATATGGCTAGTAACATTATTTGTGTTTGTCTAGGTACTGACTTTAATATAGATAGCTTACCCCTCCCTCGTAAACGCCATCATGACTGGGCCCTTTTCCATGAAGAGTCACCCAAAAACAACTACAAGCTCTTCCACAAACCTACCATCACCTTGTTCAACCATACAGCTACCTTCAGTCGCCACTCCCATCTGCCGCTGACTACTCAGTATCTGGAGGGCATAGAGGTCATAAAGTCTCTGAGATACATGGTTCCATTGCAAAAGAAGAATAGCTTGAGAAAAGGACTTGCACCACTTGTGTATGTGCAGTCCGATTGCGACCCTCCTTCAGACCGGGACAGCTATGTGCGTGAGCTGATGAGCTACATCCAGGTGGACTCCTATGGTGAATGCTTACATAACAGAGACCTTCCCCAGCACCTCAAAAACCCAGCCTCCATGGACGACGGTAACTTCTATAGAATACTTGCTCAGTACAAATTCATTCTTGCTTTTGAAAACGCCATCTGCGAGGATTACATCACTGAAAAGCTTTGGAGGCCCCTCAAATTGGGAGTGGTACCAGTGTATTATGGGTCCCCTAGCATTACGGACTGGCTTCCTAGCAATAAGAGTGCAATCCTTGTAACAAGATTTTCACATCCCAGGGAGCTGGCACACTACATCAAGGCACTGGATACAAATGACCAAGAGTATGAGGCCTACCTAGAATGGAAAGTGAAAGGGGCCATCTCCAATCAACGACTGCTCGCTGCTATCCAAGAACGCAAATGGGGAGTCCAGGATATCACGCAGGACAATTATATTGATGTGTTTGAGTGCATGGTGTGTAATAGGGTGTGGGAAAACATCAGAAGGCACAAAAAGGTACTCATAACTCTCATTGTGTTTGGGGTTGTTTTCTTTTAAGTACAGCTAGCTTTGGTGCATAGAATCTGACTGATCTTCCAGCAGGGCTAAAACTCCGGTGCCATGCTGACATACGCAGACCGATATACACTTTAGTTAGAGAACACTGCCTCATAAGTTCATCAGTTGCAATCATGAGGGGCCACTTGTTAGGGTCAGAGAGTAGTTCTCTCTCCTGGGCGTCTCTCCTGGGATTACTGTTTGTGGTGGATTTTTCTGATAGGGACACAGCACACCTGGAATTAGACTGAAACCACAAACTCATTTAACGTCTGCCTCAATCATCATGCAATAAAGATGGACAGCCACCTTTTCAAAAGTGGCCACTGATTGTAGATTCCACAGAAATTTAGGTGTCCAATTTCAAGCACCAAGAATGGAGGTGCCCAAAATCTATTTTGAATTTTTTCCCCTTGGTCATTTATCAATATAGATTGAATTATTTCTACATCCGCTTATCCAAATCAGGAACTTTGCTTACATTTACATCACTACACAATCTGGCTTGTGATACTGTATCTCCTCTGCTGTTTTCTACTGCAACAGTCTGAACTGTACCGCTTTCTCATCAACCAACAAGGGGAGACAGAAAACTCTTAGGAAGATGAACTGTACTCCTATGGAAAATGGGACTAAGAATATTGATGTTATTTTCAGCTGTTTGTCTGCTGATAATTAGTTAAAGGAGAGTAAAAATTTTGCCATGCAAGTTATTGAGCAATTCAGCTTATCTAGGATTGTCAATTCTATGGAGCCTTTAACTGACTCTGCAAATTTCTGGTCAGACAACCTCTTTTTTGCTTAACCAAGCAAGTGTAGGAAGCAGGTGTAGGAGAGAGTAACTACAGAACCGAAAGCTGAGATTCTCCTAGTTCCCACATTGCTAGGTCTCCCTAATGAAGGAGGCTTCCAGGACCAAAAGGCCTGCTGAGTTCACCAGTGCCTGCTTCGTAGCTCCTACCACACAATGCATATATATATTGAAATGATAACAATTAATTGCTAAACTCTTGCAGTCAGAATCTCAGCTGGTATAAATCAGTGCAGCTCTGTTGAAGTCAAGAGAGCATCACCAATTTATATGAGCTGAGGCTTTGGCTATTATTCTCTAGGAATATGATCCTGCTCCATTGAAATCAGTGTGAGCTTTGCTAAAGACTTCAACGAGCCTAGGATCAGACTCCAGAGCAGGGATTAGAATATGTTGCTGAAATGACTCCGTGAATTGGTAGCTACATAGAACCCTTCGCAGTTAGGTTGTCAGTTCAGAGTAGCCCAATTCTGTCTCATCTGGAAGCTTTTACTATCTGATTCCGTTTTTTGGTGGCCTATATGAAAACTAATTTGGTTTCAGTCCCGTTCCCAGTGAAGAGATGTTTCCCTTCCGAAAGTCAGCACCATGACTGCCACTCTCGTGGATGTGAGAGAGACAACGTGGTAATATCTTCTATTGGACCAACTTCTGTTGGTGGAAGAGACAAGCGTTTGAGCTGACACAGTGTCCTGAAGAAAAGCTCTGGGAAGCTCTAAAGCTTCTCTTTTCCACCAACAGAAGCTGGTCCAATAAAAAGACCAACCGGCTTGTGTCTCTCATATCCCAACACGGCTACAACACACTGCAAACAACTCATGTGGATGGGCAGAGAAACCAATCTACTCTGTCACTTTCCAGGGCATCGTTAAGGTACATCATGCAGGGCAGGGTAGGGAAGTTTTCAGTTTCACTGCATGTGCTATGCCCATTCTATCAAAGCAGTCAGGCAGGATATAGTCCAGAGCATGAACTTCACAAAGGGCAAGGAACAGTGAAATATTTTTTCACTGAGAAAGAGAATTCGGGAGGGGAAGAATACTTTCTACTAATCGGTGCAGCTATCCATGACCTGGAGTCTAATTAAACCCATCCTGTGTTTCTCCTCCATTGCCAGGGATTGTCACCCAGGAGATGGAACGCACAGGTTAACCACTTGAGCTGCCCGAAACCTGAGGCTTTCTTGTTCTCCTCTCCAAACATACGCTGGACATCTCTGCAAGAGATGTGGATACCAAGCTTTGAACAATCCAAGAAAGAAGCCCAAGCACTGAGACAGCTGGTGGAAAGGAATATGAACTTTACAGCTCAGGAATTTTGGACACTTGTATTCAAAGAAGAAACATGATAGGCTATCACACAGAGTGAGCTCCCCAAAGCAGTCAGTTATGTAATATTCTTTTGCACAATGTCTTAACATTTGTAGGTCAGTAAGTACAGCAAGGAGTTAAATTGTCCTGTAAGATAGAATGTAATAGGTACAGTACTCAGTAAGTACTGATAAACTACAGAATTACCCTCAGCGATCTTTAAAAAACTGTATTTTTGTACTAATTGTCATTAGCTTGGACATTTGAGCATTAAGACCCCTGCTCAGGAAGGTTCTTAATTCACATGCCTGATTTTAAGCATATGAGTAGTCCCAGTGAAGCTAATGGGACCATAGTCACTTGCTTAGTATCAGGGCCTTCCTTGCAGACCTAGCAGAATCAGGCCCTTTGCCTTCTCTGATCCAAGCTCCCACATCGTTGGGTTGACATTCACAGGCTATGGAATAGTTTATACAATCACATAGGTATCACCTCTGTGGCAGAGTGCCTTTGAGGCAGGTGTAGCGATCAGGCCTGCTGCTCAGTATGTCTATTTATCATCAGTCCCCTTGGCATTCACAGTTTTAGTTGAGACTTGGCAAGCTAAAATGTCCTGAGGCTGAGTAGGAATGTAAAATGCATCAGTATTTAGCACTGGGAAACTCCATCTGCTACGGGGACAGAAAGAAGGAAAATTTCTGGGTAAGATTTAATCACCATCTCCTGTTTAAAACATAGAACCGTATGAATTTTTGCCCTCCAGGGAGGTCACTCCAGACTAAATAATTCTGTTTATTCTGTGATAATCTATTTTCTTTCACATAGACAATAATAGCCACACAAAGATGAAAGGCTGCGATTGGGTGAAGCAGGGATTAAATGAAGGGCCTGATCCTGCTGCAAAGCCTTACCTATGTCAACACTAGAAATGCTACAGCGGCACAGCTGCAACAGAGCTGTCACAGAGCCGAAGTGCCTAGCCCTCTATAGGAACAAACCCATGAAGCATATCGGATCTCAATGGGTATGTCTACACTGCAAAAATAACGCTCCCAAACCAAACCAAACCAAAACTGTGCAATGAGTCTCAGAGCCTGAGTCAACTGCAGGACTTGCACTATGGGGCTCAAAATAGCAGACAAGGTGTTCCCGCTCAGTCTGGAGCCCAGACTCTGAGACCAGCCCTGTTGCATGAGCTCAAGTCAGTTGCCTCAGGCTCAGACTGGTTGCCTTGTTTTTGGTTTGCCTTGTAGACGTACCCTTACATGCAACCTTCAAAAAATTGCCCGTTTTACCTTTTAACATGACACCAACAGCTGTAAAATATTGCTTTGTTTTCTTTCTCTCTCTCTTTTTTAAGAAGCTGTGAGAGGGTTAATGCTGGAATGATCAGGCCATCTGAGAGCGATGAACTAAGCATACTGTAGGAGAACAATGGAGCGACTAACTTAGAAATATTACACTGAATCAATGACTAAGAAAGTAATTAAAGCCATCCAATATAAGAATGACTGTGTTCAGCTCAGTGCAGCATGGGCCCTGGTCACACTGCAGGTGAATGACCGGGCTCTTTTCTGCACACAGGATGCTCAGACAGGGTGACACCCACTGGAAATTCAGCCAAATAAGTTCTCGTGCGAGGCATTAGAGAAAGCTGCAGAGGGATCTTGAAGGTGATAGGTGCTGCACACTTACCATGTGTGTGATGCCTTTTACCAGTCATCGGCCCTGTGTCTGCCTGCCAAGAAATATGGTGATATAGTGAGTGGTCTCCCATCTGCCTTTATGGCAGTGGATTGGGAAGAACAGCACATAGGGCATCTCTGTTTGGGCCTTAAGACATTGACTGTCCACCCCAACACACTCCTTCTGTCTGCTGTCCTGAGCGATGAAGTACAGCCAGGGTGGATAAAAATATGTGATTTTTAAAAAAAATCGGATTTTTTAAATTTAAATCGGTTATTTTTGATAAAATGCTTTTTGAGGAAAAAATGTATCTAAAGATAGTTTTAAGATACATTCTAGCTCAAAGATATTTCATCATGGAATAGGGATTATAAATTCTAATTCTGTAGTTTACACAATATATTCATATAATGTTTAAGAAAAGTTTTGTAAACGAGTTCCAATAGTTCATGGATTAGAGACCCAATCTTAAGGGGTTCCAGGGTCTTCCGTATAGATTATTTTGGTTAATCTTTCTTTCTATCTACCCAATGGGACTCAGTGCTGTGTCTAGAAGATACCATCAGAGATGCTTAGCTTTGCAGTTCTCAAACTGTGGACTTGTTTCTCCAGAGATAACATGCTTGTTAACAGCAAAAGTGTTTTAAAATAAATAAATAAAATATAGAAGTGAGAAATAACAGACCTCAACCCTATTGTTCCTCTTCAAAAATTCCTGACCTCTCTCTAAAAGTGCAAAGTTTCAAAAAGTTCAATGATTAGAAGATTGTTGGAGGCAGTACAGATCTTGACAAAGAGAAGAAGTCTGGAGATAAATGTGAGAAGGGAGGG
This sequence comes from Gopherus evgoodei, assembly GCF_007399415.2. Lineage (NCBI taxonomy): Eukaryota > Metazoa > Chordata > Testudines > Testudinidae > Gopherus > Gopherus evgoodei. The sequence goes on along the minus strand of NC_044327.1, from coordinate 6,266,665 downwards.
ACAGGCAGTAGAAACAAGTGAAACTGAGCAGCATATTCCAGAAGTCTTGAGGTCTTTCTGAGTGTAGCCTTCATTGATTTGAGATCTACCATACCGTTCTCTCACTAGAAGGGAAAACCTAGAATGACAGCAGGCCATAAAAGAGACCCAGTTTGGGAATATTTTAATGAAGTTCCTCTAATTATGAAGAATATGTATTAAGGTTATAACAACCAACAAGAATGCACTTTTATGTAGAAACCCATGGTTAAATTGAATTTTCCTGAATAGTGATTTAAATCAAATCCACCCTGAGTATAGCATGTGGCTTCAGCTACTTCTCCACAGAAACACGAAGCAAGTGGTCATGCCTGGAGAGTAGCCCTGTGTAATGCATCTTGGGATCTGGCCGCATGCTCTACTCTATGTGATGATTATACTTCATATATCAAACTAAACAGAGTGTAAATTAAATATTTTATAAATTAAAAAAAAAAATTCCCCAAAGTAACCCCCCATCTTTTATTGGGCTAAATTTTATAATATTTTTAGCAGTTTATCTAATAGCCATCTTTGTAAGAAACCAAACATTACCAAAATAATGTAGCATCACTAAAGCGTCTACATATACAGAAGGGGTAGGAGGAAGAGCAATGTTATGATAAAGTTCTAACTGCCCTACATTTTCTGTAGAATGGTTTTTAAAAAATACTGATCCCTTACTTCAGGCCTCTGTGTAAATATGTCTACTAACCAAAGTTTTACATGACTGTTTGTAATGTAGTTGGTTTGCTCATCTCTTAATATGTTCCTTTTTAAAAAAAATAAGGCATTATTTACATTCGGCATCTGGAATATCTGGGAAGTTTTTTCATCTAGCATATGTACGTATTACATACAAAACACTTTATTAAAAGAATATTAAAGTTGCAAAGTCAAGCATGACTATATCACAGGGATGGGCAAACTTTTTGGCCCCGAGGGCCACATCTGGGTGCGGAAATTGTATGCAGGGCCATGAATGTAGGACTGGGGAAGGGAGTTGGTGTGTGGGAGGGAGTGCAGGGTGTGGGTGCAGGCAGGGGCTCAGGGCAGGAGGTTGGGGTGCAGGAGGGGGTGCAGAGTGTGACAGGGGGATCAGGGCAGGGGGTTGGGGTGCAGGAGGTGTGCAACAGGGGGACCAGGGCAGGGGGCTAGGGAGGTCAGGGCAGGGGGTTGGGGTGTGGGTTCTGGCCCGGCACTGCTTACCTCGAGCAGCTCCGGGGTGGCAGCAGAGCTAAGGCAGGCTCTCTGCCTTCCCTGGCCTTGTGCCACTCCCGGAAGTGGCCAGCATGTCTGGCAGTGGCTCCTTGGGGTGGGGTGGTTCTGCCACACGCTGCCCTCGCCTGTGGGTACCACCCCTGAAGTTCCCATTGGCCGTGGTTCCCTGTTCCAGGCCAATGGGAACTGTGGGGGCAGTGCCTGCAGGTGAGGGCAGTGCACAGAGCCCTCTGCCCCCTCGTCCCCAGGGGTCTCAGGGACGTGGTGCTGGCCGCTTCTGGGAGTAGCGCGGAGGCCAGGGCAGGCAGGGAGCCTGCCTTAGCCCCACTGTGCCGTGGGGCTGGCAATCCCGCGGGCCGGATTGAAAGCCCTGATGGGCCGGATCTGGCCTGCGGCCCTAGTTTGCCCTTCCCTGCCATATCATATAAGAAGTCTGTGCCAGGAGTAGAATGCAGCCCTTCTGGGTTTCAGTCCAGTACCATATCCAGAAGAGAAGAGAATATCCACTCTTTTCTTGCAACCATCTACCTCATTCTCCTTCTATCTTGTGAATGAGGCAGGGCTGCTGTAGAACAAGAAGTATGTGATCATGTAATTAAAGATGGCATCATACTGCATATACATAAGGCGGCTGAATTAAGCTTGCACAGGCATCCTTAATTCTGGCATTTCCTAACTCTTAAGTGCTTGACTTTGCAATCTTTATGATCTTTACAAACAAAAATTTGTTAACTTGCCTAGGCTTTTTAAAAAAGAGAACTAGGAAGGCAGAAATTCTATCATGTGGAACCATATTGACATCCGGGGAAGGGGCTGGAACTGACAGCTGAAGCCCTGAAGTCACCGAGGTCACGAAAAATCACAAAATCCATAACCTCCGTGATAGACTCGTAGCCCCATTTGTCTGCAATCTCAGCAAAGAGGCCAGGACTTGGCATAGAAAATAATTAATCTTTATTAGTTCACACAACATCCGGCATTAAAAATGCAAAGTTCAACCAGGTTTTTTTAATGGTGGATCCTATTGGGCAAAGATACAATTTTTGAAAAGACTTGAGCCAATTAAAAACAAAGCCATGTCTGTAAGTAAATGTGTGGTGGGATCTTTGCTTATACAGCCAACTATAAGCAAGAAATATTTGATTGACAGTGATGTATGAGACCGGAATTTATCTGCCAGAAGTACGTCAAAGAAAGTGTTTTAATATTCAGCTCTATTAGGCTGTATAGCTGCATGTGATGCTTGAACCAGAGAATCAAAATGTCAAAACAAACTAGTCTCTTTAATTTCTTGAAAAGATGGCGGACCAAAAGCGAATCCACAAAACCTACCAACGTATCATCTTTTTCCACCAAATCTGCAAATTCTCCATCTTCATCTGATTCAGCAAAGGAAACGGTAACATGTAAAACTAAAAGTGAGCTTGGGACCAGTACAGCTGCAACTAATGCTGTTTCTACTAAAACTACAAAATGGCCGTCCAATATGTCAATTATCAACAAACCGCCCACTCAGCCGAAACGTCAGTCTTTTCCCACTTCTGTTATCAGCAGTAAAAAATGAAGCATTGTGACACATTGGTATGGGAAGAATCAGTGGGTGGAATATATAGAGTGTCTAAAAACACAATGCTTTGTAAAATGTGTAGGCATTCTGGTGACTTGTTCCGAAGACAGGTTCAGTCATAGTGGATTTAGTGATTGGAAGCATATGCACCAGGCCTGCTCCAGACATGAGACTAGTAAAGCACATGCAGTGGCATTCATTAAATATGTCAGCTACAAACAGTGTCAGTTATCAGGCCATGGAAATATTCTTAACCAGTTAAACAAAGAAGCCATGAATTCACGCTTAATAGATACAAATCGGGAGCATATTAAAGGGGTGCTTGATATTGTACTGTTCTGTGCTAAACAGCAAATAGCTTCACATGGGCACAGAGAGGATCAGGAAGCTTTAAACAAAGGAAACTTTCTGGAGCTTTTCAAACTACCCAGTAAATATGACGGAGAAATTCAAAGTAGACTTGAAATGCCAACATCTTCTCTTTGCAAAGCAGGATGGGCCTGATTCAGTGCTACTGAAGTCAGTGTTGAGCCTTCCACTGAGTTTTTGGGGGCCTCCATGGACTTGACGGGGTGGTGGTGGGAAGAATACAGTAGTCAATAGTCACAGCACTCTGGTGAGGAAGGGTGGACCAATGATTAGAGCACTAGCCTGGGACTTGAGGGGTCTGGTTCAATTCCTTACTCTGCCACACATGACCTGTGTGACCTTGAAACACTGGGAGTCTGTCTATACTGCAGTCAGAGGTGTGACTGCAGCCTATGTAGACCTACTTAAGCCACCTTTGATCTAGCTGGCTCGATTAATAATAGGAGTGAAGCTGCAGTCGCATGAGTGGCAGCCTCTCAAGTATGTACCCAGAGTCCGGGGTGGGTGGGGCCAGCTAGATCAAAGGTAGTTTGGGCATGTTCACAGTGCTACCACCTACACCTCCTGAGTGCAGTGTAGTCCCTCTGTGATTTGTGCTTTTCCCTACCTCACAGGGGTTCTGAACGAATGCTACAGTAATGGAGTTATAAGTAACGGAGGGAGAATCTGCTCCATATTTTGGGATGCATTGTCTTGCCTAAGGCCTGGTCTACACTACGAGTTTGTACCGAATTTAGCAGCATTAAATCGAATTAACCCTGCACCTGTCCACACAATGAAGCCCTTTATATCGATATGAAGGGTTCTTAATACCAATATCTTTACTCCTCCCCAACGAGGGGAGTAGCACTGAAATCGGTATTGCCATTTCGGATTAGGGTTAGTGTGGCCGCAATTCGATGGTATTGGCCTCCGGGAGCTATCCCACAGTACACCATTGTGACCACTCTGGACAGCAATCTGGACTCGGATGCACTGGCCAGGTAGGCAGGAAAAGCCCCGCAAACTTTTGAATTTAATTTCCTGTTTGCCCAGCGTGAAGAGCTGATCAGCACAGGTGACCACGCAGAGCTCATCAGCACAGGTAACTATGCAGTCTGAGAACTGAAAAAGAGATTCAGCATGGACCACACGGGAGGTACTGGATCTGATCGCTATGTGGGGAGAGGATTCCATGCTAACAGAACTCCGTTCCAAAAGACGAAAAGAAAAAACATTTGAAAAAATTTCCAAGGCCATGATGGAGAGAGGCCACAGCAGGGACTCAGTACAGTGCCATGTGACAGTTAAGGAGCTCAGATAAGCCCACCAGAAAACCAAAGAAGCAAACGAAAGGTCCGGGGCAGGGCCCAAACATGCCACTTCTATGCTGAGCTGCACGCAATTCTAGGGGGATCCGTCACCACTACCCCACCCCGACCGTGGATTCCAAGGTGGGAGTAATCTTAGCCATGCCTGAGGAGTGTGCAGATGGGGAAGATGAGGAGGAGGAAGAGGAGGACGAGCTTGCAGAGAGCACACAGCACTCCGTTCTCCCCAACAGCCAGGAGCCCTCCCACGGCATTATCCCAGACCATGAAGCCATGGAAGGGACCTCTGGTGAGTGTACCTTTGTAAATATAAAACATGGTTTAAAAGCAAGCGTTTTTTAATGATTAATTTGCCCTGAGGACTTGGGATGCATTCGCAGCCAGTACAGTTACTGGAAAAATCTGTTAACATGTCTGGGGATGGAGAGGAAATCCTCCAGGGACATCTCCATGAAGCGCTCCTGGAGGTACTCCAAAAGCCTTTGCAGAAGGTTTCTGGGCAGTGCAGCCTTATTCCGTCCTCCATGGTAGGACACTTTACCGCGCCATGCATGTAGCAAGTAATCTGGTATCACTGCATGACAAAGCCTAGCAGCGTATAGTCCCAGTGTTTGCTGGCAATCAAGCAATATCCATTCTTTATCTCACTGTGTTATCCTCAGGAGAGTGATATCGTTCATGGTAACCTGTTTGAAATACGAGAATTTAATTAAGGGGACATTCAGAGGTGGCCATTCCTACTGGGCTGTTTGCCTGTGGCTGAAAAGAAATCCTTCCTTGCAGTTAGCCAAGCAGGGGGAGGAAGGGGGGTGATTGGCGCTAAGCTTTTTTGCGTTTGGCTAGCAGAGATCTTCCCTGCTACCAGCCACGCGGTGGGGGTGTGTGTGGCTAGCAGAGATCTTCCATGATACCAGCCACGCAGTGGGGGGAGGGGTAAAGCGATCATCCCAGAGAATTGGAGGGCAGGATTTCTGCTGCTGCACGTTAACAAGAAAGAAGCAGCACTCAATGGGCTTTGCTTGCTATTTGAGAAAGGAGGGCGCTGGATGTATGAAGGCTGCAGTAGCCGAAAGACAATGGCTTACCACGGCCGCATGCAAGTCGAATTCTGCTGCCCGGACCTGCGTCTGTGATCTCTAACACCAAAGCCGAAGGCACTCAATATTAAGATGCAAAATGCGACTGAAATCACATGTGCTATGTAAGGTGAATAGTGTTGCTCACCAGGAAAGAGTATAACCACTGTTCTGTAAAATGTATCTTTTTAAATACTTCTCTCCCTTTTTTCCCTTCCTCCTGCAGCTGCAAATTTTTCAAGCCTCCCTCCTCTGTCCCGAAGGCTATCTCAGATAAGGCGGCGGAAAAAAAAGACACGAGATGAATTGTTCTCAGAAATCATGGAAGTAACCCGCAATGAAAGAGCTCATCTGAATGAGCGGAAGGACGTGGTAGCAAAGTACAGGAAAGATGCCAGTGACCGTGAGGAAAGGAAGGACGAACGTGAGGAGAGGAGAGATGCTTGAGATGAAAGGTGGCGGCAGGAAGATCAGAGGAGGCATCATGCAACGCTGGGGCTGCTGCATGATCAAACTGACATACTCCAGCGTCTGGTGGAGCTTCAGGAATGGCAGCAGGATCACAGAGTGCTGCTGCAGCCCCTGTATAACCACCCTCCCCCCTCACCATGTTCCATAGCCTCCTCACCCAGATGTGGAAGAACGCGTGGGGGGAGGCTCTGTGGACCTGCCCACTGCACCCCAGTGGACAGCCCAAGCAAAAGGCTGTCATTATTTTGAAAATTTTTTAGTGGCCTTTTCCTTCCCTCCTATTCTCCTCCCAAACCCCACCTGGGCTACTTTGTCAGTTCTCTCCCTCTTTTTATAATCAATTAATAAAGAATACATGATTTTTAAATGATAGTGACTTTATTTCCTCAGAAAGCAAGCTGTGATCGAAGGGGGAGGGTGGGTTGCTTACAGGGAATGAGTCAATCAAGGGGGGCAGGGTTTCATCAAAGAGAAACAAAAACAACAGTCACATCGTACCCTGGCCAGTGATGAAACTGGTTTTCAAAGCTTCTCTGATGCGCAGCGCTTCCTGGTGTGTTCTTCTAATTGCCCTGGTATTTGGCTGCGCATAATCAGTGGCCAGGTGATTTGCCTCAGCCTCCCACCCCGCCACAAAGGTCTCCCCCTTACTCTCACAGAGGTTGTGGACCACACAGCAAGCAGCAATAACAATGGGGACATTGGTTTGGCTGAGGTCTGAGCGAGTCAGTAATGTGCACCAGCGCACCTTTAAATGGCCAAATGAACATTCTACCACCATTCTGCACTTGCTCAGCCTGTAGCTGAACAGCTCCTGGCTACTGTCCAGGCTGCCTGTGTATGGCTTCATGAGCCATGGCATCAAGGGATAGGCTGGGTCACCCAGGATAACTACAGGCATTTCAACATCCCCAACTGTTATTTTCTGGTCTGGGAAGTAATTCCCTTGCTGGAGCCGTTTAAACAGAGTAGTGTTCCTGAAGACGCGAGCGTCATGAACCCTTCCTGGCCATCCCACGTGGATGTTGGTGAAACGTCCCTTGTGATCCACCAGTGCTTACAGCACCATTGAAAAGTATCCCTTGCGGTTTATGTACTGGGTGCCCTGGTGCTCCGGTGCCAAGATAGGGATATGGGTTCCATCTATCGCCCCACCACAGTTAGGGAATCCCATTGCAGCAAAGCCATCCACGATGACCTGCACATTTCCCAGAGTCACAAACTTTCATAGCAGCAGCTTAGTGATTGCTTTGGCTACTTGCATCACAGCAGCCTCCACAGTAGATTTGCTCACTCCAAATTGATTCCCGACTGACTGGTAGCTGTTTGGCGTTGCAAGCTTCCAGAAGGCTATTGCCACTCGCTTCTCAACTGTGAGGGCTGCTCTCATCTTGGTATTCTGGTGTTTCAGGGCAGGGGAAAGCAAGTCACAAAGTTCCATGAAAGTGCCCTTATGCATGCGAAAGTTTCGCAGCCACTGGGAATCGTCCCACACCTGCAACACTATGTGATCCCAGCAGTCTGTGCTTGTTTCCTGGGCCCAAAATTGGCATTCAATGGCTAGAACCTGCCCCATTACCAGCATGATCTCCAACGCGCCAGGGCCCGCAGTTTGAGACAATTCTGTGTCCATGTCCTCATCACTCTTATCACCGCTCTGCCGTAGCCACCTCCTCCTCGCCTGGTTTTGCCAGGTCCTAGTTCAGCATAGACTGCACGAGAATGCGTGAGGTGTTTACAACGTCCATGATTGCTGTCTTGAGCTCAGCAGGGTCCATGCTTGCTGTGCTATGGCGTCTGCACAGTTCACTCAGGAAAAAAGGTGCTAAACGGTTGTCTGCTGCTTTCACGGAGGGAGGGGTGAGGCTGTACCAATAACCACCATCGACACTGTTTTTTGCCCCATCGGGCACTGGCATCTCAACCCAGAATTCCAATGGGCAGGGGAGATGGAATTATGGGATAGCTATGGGATAGCTACCCACCGTGCAACGCTCTGGAAATCAACACTAGCCTCGGTACATGGACGCACACTGCTGAATTAATGTGCTTAGTGTGGCCATGTGCACTCAACTTTATACAATCTGTTTTTGAAAAAACGGTTTCTGTAAAATCGGTGTAATCCCATAGTGTAGACATACCCTCAATGTAAAATCGGATTGGTTTTTACACCACATTATTTTTACATTATTTTTACTTCCAACTACATCCTGAGAATGATTGGCAATTTTAGCTGAAATGAATTTGCCAAAGCTTTCTCTTTCGGAGTGGCATCCAAACAGGTGCCTTTCAGGGGGTATCATACAAAACGAGCTCTTGAAACAAGTACTCTGCACTTTGACCACGAGATGTCACTGTGGTGCAGGGTACCACCGCCACAGGTTTAAAGGCAGACTCAAGTCCCTTTCCAGCTGCTTTGGAATTGTTTTCATGGCTCCCAGTTAGGTTATACACTTCCTGGTAAGCAGACAGCCATAACAGCAATGATTTTACATTCCTTTGCCTCAGTAGGATACAGACACCCACACTCATTTATTTGTATCAGTGATTTCATGTCCATTCTTGACACAAAGTAATTGGCTCTCATTTGCAAGCTCAGCAAAAAGGCCAGGACTTCACTATGGAGACTAAGAACCTCGCACCCAACGATATGGTCCCACAATGGCAGAGCAGTGTAAGGAAGCGTGTAACACTGCTACCTGGCTTGCACCAGCCTTGTGAATAAACAGAGCATTTAAGACTCCTGAGCCATCAATCCAGGGGCACCTTCACAAACACCAAGGCCAAGACTCTCCCAACAGTATTTTGTTGCCTAACTCCCACTGAAGATCTGGACTTTAGGTCAAAGGCCCATATTTTAAATATGGGGGCCTTAGGTGAGGCCCCTGAACCCATATTAGGCACTAAATAAATGTTTCAGTCTTCATAAATGCAGAGTCTTGTCAGCTCACACTGAATTCCCTTGTGCTGCTTGATCTGCCAATCGAGTATCACCAACCTGAATATACAGGGGCCTAAATATGGACTTAGGTGCTGAAATGTAAACACCCACACCAAAATAATTGGGGAGAAAATTTTCAAGAGTACCCAAGTGACTTAAAAGCCTATGTCCCATTAACTTCCAATGGCTCCTAAATCACATAGACACTTTTGAAAATGTTATCCTCGGTCTAAATTAACTTGTATTTTGCACACTGACTACCTTCTCATCAAGGGCCAGCTTCTATAGCTAAGAAGTCAGTGGAAGTTCTGCCATTGACTGCATGGAGTGCAGAATTAGGACTAAAAGCCAAATTCTCAATGTTATTTAAGGTGCCTCACTCCCACTGGAAAGTAGGCACCTAAATACCTTTGAGAATCTGGACCAAAATGTCTACACTTAGACACATATTTAGAGTGTTATATAATCTAGTAAACAAATCTGATTTATTTGCAATTCCATCAACTATTCATTATTACAATATTAGTGCTCATTAAAAGCTGGCCCTGTAGTGCTATTACATAACTAGGAAGAGGACACTATAGAATACAGCACAAAAATGACACAGCAGTTTTTCCATTTTTTAGTCCTCTATCAGTTTTAGAGGACACAGGTATAAATCTACCAAATGCAGAGTAATGACGTTATTGCAACCCTCCAGCTGATGATGTGAATGCACAGAAGTAAATTAAGGAGTTCCTAGAGCAATGTTAACTTGGCCACATTCAACATGCCCTATATACTAAGGTATGTATCCATTTAACTGCATACAGTCTGATCAGCAATACTACTGTGTATTCACCATGATTAGAGGTGAGTTGACATTGTTCTGAGAACATTGACTTTATCCCAGTTTGTGTGTGTTTGTATCACCAGTCTCCATGTTGCTTTCATTACTCCTTTGTTATGGCTATTTTGGTAGCACCCAAAAACCCTGATCAGGATCAGAGCTGCAGTGTCCTGGGTGCTTTACAAACACACAGCAAGAACTCAAAGTCCCTGCCCGAAAGATCTTGCAATCGAATCTGAAACTGGATGTAACTAGGGCGTGTAGGAGGGAGGAGAAAATGCAGCCATTACTTGCATTGATTTATTTTAAAGGGGAAAGACAAAGAAAAAGGGGACAAAAGCAAAGCAGGGAAGAATGAAGAACTGTGCAGCTGAAGTACAATGAATGCCAGCAGCCGGGATTGTGCATTTGAACCAGTAAAGAAATGGGACGTTTCCCCCTTCCCAGTTTCAGTGGGATTCCACTTTGGCACAACATCCAATCTGCTGGCATAGGCTGTTGTTCTAACTGCCAAGGCTGGTCTAACTGCCTATGGCGGCAGGTATAATGTCCCGCCAAGGTCCCACAACAGGCCCATGGCAGAGAACAGACCCAGCTCTCCTAAGACAGGGCCCTAGCCACTGACCATGCTGCCGCCCCTCTTCAATTACAGAGTTTAAAAAGTTTCAAGTGTTGTGGTTTCTTGTGTGTTACACAAACTGTTCTGGATGAAATTTTCTGTGGAATGTGCCTGTCTACAGAACTGTAACCTCACGGCTGTGCCTATGCTGGAGACACTTGTCAGATTATAATGTGATTTCTCTTCTGCTGCTCTTTTCTATAAATACATGATTTCTTACTCAGCTCGGGACAACTGGTCTTTTATTCCAAGAGCCATCACCTGCCCCACCTCCCCCCGACTATGAGGAGGCAGAGCAGCCTAGCTGATAGACCACTGGACTGTGATTCAGGAGACCTGGTTTTTAGTCCCAGTTCTGTTACTGGCCTGCTAAGTCACCTTGGCCAAGTCACTTCACCCTTCTGTGCCTTAGTTTCCCCATGTGTAAATGGGGCTAATGTAAAAGCGCTTTGAGATCTATGGAAGAACAGCATGATATAAGAGTTAGCTATATCACAAAACAATAAAAATCCAGCTGAAATACAGAATGTACCAAAATTTTACAGTGAGCAAAAGCATTGTAAAGAACTAAGAAACCTATGAGTCAGAGCATTGTGGAAACACCCAAGTATAGGAAGTGCCACGGAAAAAACCCTAGTGCCACAGCAGAAAAATTGAGTTGTCCTACAGTATATTAAGAATTGGTTCACACTTTATCTTGTATATTTATAAACAGATTATTGACCCTGTATCAATTAATAGCTGTTGTAATAATTGGTTAGTCAATTGTGAAGCCAATAGGCTGCTTATAGCCACCTGACACCTTCCCCCATGTGCCTCTAACACTTACTACTCATGGCTGTTACATGCTTAAAACTTTTATTAATCATTTATTACTCCATTATAATTGGTTACCTTAGATGAATGTGACCCTGCCATAGCATCACATATTGGCCAAAAGTGCCCAGTGATATTGGGTGCCTCAATTTCTGGGTGTCCAATGGGAAGAAGTCTGATTCAGTGCTCTGCACTTGCTGGACATCAGAACCCTTACTGGTATCTCAGGGTATCAATCATTAGATACTTCTGAAAATCTTGAGTCCTTAGTCTCAGGCCAATGTTTTAACCAAATGCCCAATCTTCCACACTGCCAGAGATCTGTAATCATCAAGGTCAAAGCTGAGGGAGGAGGTTGCCATCAGTTTATATCAGAAAGTCACCCCAACATCCACATCAGTAAAGCCCTGCGTGGATACAAAATTTGTAGCCACATGGTCTGTGGCTACCTACATCCACATAGATCCGCAGATTTGCAAGGCTCTAAACATCAGCATGAGCTCTACCCGTCAGATGTGGACTCACAGGGAGCAGGCTTTATTAACATGAATGTTAGGCAGACAGCACTACATCAGCTACACAGTTTCTTTACAACCATGAAAGCCAGAAACACATACTTTAAAAAAAGAAAAGTTAGATTCTGTTGCCATCACATGACTGGACATCAAGTCCTTAAGCCCATGCCTATTATGTCTGTGCCTTAGCTTGGCCCTGCTTGTTTTGGTGGTGGGCTGCCTTCTAGCCTGAAATCAGATTTAAAGAGTGGAGATAAATTTTGGTGTTAAAGTTGCTGAGAAGCTTGTCCCCCATCACCCATCCACCCCATTACCAGCATGTGCTAAAAAGAGATGGACTGAGAGGAAGGATGTTCCCATGGTTAGAACAATAGGGTCCTGGTCCCTGCTCTGCCACAGAGTTTAGTTCTCTGTGTCTCTATTCTCCCACTGTACAATGGAGATAAGAGCACTACCCTACCTCACTGGGGTGTTATGAGGATAACTACATTAAAAACTGTGAGGTGCTCAGATGCTGCAGTGATGCAAGAGATCGGGTCAGTACTAAGACAAATAGTTGCAGAAGTTATGCTCAACAGCATGCAGGCTTATGAAGTGCTTCTTTAAAAGCCAAAGGGGAAAGATCTCAAAGAAGGGGGAAAATGAGTGTTTTACGTGAATCTTCATAAACAACCTTAGTAAAGAGTTAAACTCATAGACATCTTACAGTGTCGTGATTTGCATCTGAAATTGAAGCCGCCAAAGAGAAAAGCACAATTGAGCTAGAGGGAAAGGGAAGGGAGGAATTAAAATTAATCCAGAACAGGATGTCGACTGCATCAGCCTGCCTGACAATCCCTCATAGCAATGTAGAGCTGGAAGGGACCTCAAAATATCAAGTCCAGTCCGCTGCACTGAGGCAGGACTAACTAAACCTAGTGCTTCCTTGACAAGTGTTTGTCCAACCTGTTCTTTAAAACCTCAATGTTGGGGGGCCCACAACCTCCCTTGGAGCCGTATTCCATGGCTTAACTTCATTTATACTTAATACAGTTTTCCTAACATCTAACCTAACTCTCCCTTGCTGCATGTTAAACCCATTACTTCTTGTCTTGCCTCCAGCAGATATGGAGAACAGTTGATGACCACCCCCTTTCTAAGAGATCTTAACATATCTGAAGACTATCAGGTTCCCTCGGCTCAGTCCTGTATACTTTAACTCATGCAGTAGAGGCTCACGCATTTAGCTCCAAAGGCCCCATCTTCGATCCCGCCTGCTGACAAAGAAACAAATTAGGGTGCTTTGGCATGATTTGTTCTTGACAAATCCATACTGGCTATTCCTTATTGAATAGTCTGAAAATTCAGTTATTTGGGGGGGGGAGAGAGGGGGAGGACTAATTATTTTTCAACACTTGGGGCTGACAATACTGACAGCTCCATTGACTTGACATCAGCTTACACCAGCCTGTAGTATACAATGATAAACACAAGACATGTTTGTGCTTGGATAAGAATGGTACAGTATGTTCCTGACAGAGATAGGCATGAGTCAAGACTTTGGGCATGGAACACCCAGGACTGCTTTGCATGTCTGTATCCACTCCAGGGCAGAACTTTTCTGCTCAGGCCCATCTGATCCCAAGAGCAAGTTACGATGTCCCCTGATCTGTGGGGAGAATGAGATTGTAGTACTTGTGTTCCATAGGAAAGAGTGTTGAAAGCCACCCCACTCTGTTAAAAGCTCAAGTTTACATTCTAACAACAGTCATGAGGGTATTTAACTGTATGGCTCACACTACTGCTTTAAAAGAGGTATTGGAGTCTCTTGAGGTCCTTTCCAACCCTAATAATCTATGATTCTATGATTCTATGAAAGAGCAAAGCATCCAACTAATCACGTGTCAGTAAAGACCACATTTGCACCTGCATTGTTATGATCAGCTACTTGATTAGCCATTTGACAGCTGTTTAATCAAAACACTAGACCGAAATGAGAGATTGAGTGAAAAAGAGGAAAAAAAGGGGGAAAGGAAAGACCCAGTCATGTTTGTCTAAGATGTCAACCTCCTAAATGTAACATCAGCTTTTAGTTTGGTTTCCAATCCAGATCTGCTGTAATGTACTTGCAGTATAGATTGCTGTCTTTTTCATGCATTACCAAATGCATCTGTGTTGCAGCTACAAAGCTCTCTCTGCCCAATTAAGTGGATTAAGCAGTCTGGTGCCAGCAATACCTGGCTATTTTTTAAATTAAGATCTCACAGTCTTCCAGATTTCTCTCTCTCTCTTTTTTTAAAAATCTCTAATTAAGATATGAATGTTCGAGCCAGCTGGAAGGACATCATGACAAAAGCCCTTGCCTAGCACTTCTAGCCACTGCGGAAGCAGAAACGATCTGAGAAATGGTGCAACACCAGTCCTTCTAGCTGTGCAGAGGTATACTCAACACAAGAAGATCCCCCGGGGTGCATGCTGGCTGACTTGGGTCACTGGAGGGCCATGTGCTGTGTCCCACTCCCACCTCTACTGCAGGTGGTTTGAATTGCCAACTGTGTCACCAGAGGAGCAAACAAAGGAAAAGGCTCAAGGAACTCTGCAGAGTTTTTTAAAAGTGAAAATAGACGGTCATTTATCCCTCTCTTTCAGACACAGACACACACATGCTAGAAGATAACAGCCATGACTACGACAGTAGCAAGTAAGGTTCATTAGCAGGACAAGGTGCTGGTAGTGAAGTGATCACATGAAGGTTCCAATCAGACCCATCCATGATATTCAAAAATACCATGAGTTATAGTCACAACAACGATATATTCCTCTGCCTGGAGCAGTTCCCAGATCAGGGCTAATATTATCATCTGTCAGACTGGTGCTAGGCACCCTGCAGACATAAAGTAAAGACGTGTCTCCACCATGAATAGTTTATAATCTAAGGCCCTGGTCCTGTGCCGGGGATCTGCAGAGTTCCATTGACATCAGTGGAATTGTTACAGGAGTGCGCTACAAAGGAGCGGTCTCTGTACAAGTGTAAATAGTCCACACATGAGGGGCTAGTAGATGGTGCTCCAAAGGCTGCTGCACTGTTCCTGGGAACTGCAGAGCCAATAACTCTTCCAGCGGCTGCACTGCAAATGGCTTCTTGCATGCTGCTCTGTACCTGACGCTCTCCACAGGAAGTGCACAAGGGCACGGGGGCTTTGGCTAGCGGATCCTGATGCGGGACTGGAGGCTAAATGCAAGCCAAGGGTGAGAGGAATGGAGCAGCACAGGGCAGTGCTTAAAGCCCTGGCTTTGGATTCAGGAAATTAGGGGGAAAGGCTCTATGCTGGTTCTGCCACAGACTTCATGTGTGACCTTGGGCAAGTCACTTCCCCACCCTTCCCCCTCGTACCCTGTGCCTGCCTGGTCTAGTTAGGTGGTCAGCTCTATGGGGCAGGGACTGTCTCTTGCTCCATGTCCATACAGCGCCTAGCACAATGGGGGCTCAGTCTTGGCTGGAGCCTCAAGCTGCTACCAGAATACAAGGAATAATAAAGGGATTGGCCACAGTGCTTTTTTCTCACGCTTCCCCACTGCCCTTGGCCTGCTCTTTCCTAATTATTCCCTTTTTCAACACTTGGTTTAATGCCTTGCCTGTGTTTTTCTTTGCCTTTCCCTGCACACAGGGGTTTTTTACCTTCTCCTCAATTTTTTCTGCCCCACAGCCACAACCTGCTTTCCAGCGAAAGCTTCCCCAAAGCCCATTCCAAACACAGTGCAGGGATTCCAGGCCCATCCCCTCTTCCCCGCTACCAGCTCACGTGAGGTTGCTCCATTGACACAGAGGGGTCTCAGAGCTGGAGCTGCTGCTGCTGCCACCATGGCACTGTTATCCTTGGCGGAGTGGTGTTAGGGCTGGGCTGGGGCCTTTGTAGAAGTGCTGGAGGGGTGTGGCTGGGAGAGTACCAATGAGGGCCTGGTGCCCAATCGTCTGGGAGGGAGCAGGAAGAGGAACCAGGCCAGCCCACATGGCCCTCCTGCCCCCACTGCTGCTCTGGCTGTGTCCAGTTAGGGGAGCTGGAGCCTTTTAAAAAGCTCTGCCCAGTTGTTAGTGGGATGCTCATACCCAGCATATCTCAGAGTCGGCTAAGGGGCTGCTGGGCTTCAATTGTTCCAGCCCAGTCTTGAATGAAATCCGTTTCACCTCCACCACAAGAACCCTACTGAAACTAGAGGTCCTTCCCTTTTTCCCCTATGTCCAGGGGTGGCTCCAGGCACCAGCACGCCAAGCGCGTGCTTGGGGCAGCAAGCTGTGAGGGGCACTCTGCCAGTCGCTGCAAGGGCAGCAGGCAGGCTGCCTTTGTTGGCATTCCTGCGGAAGGTCTGCTGGTCCCACGGCTTTGGCAGACCTCCCACAGACTGCCGCCGAATTCGCAGGACTGGGGACTCCCCACAGGGAAGCCGCCAAAGGCAGCCTGCTTGCCGTGCTTGGGGTGGCAAAATACCTAGAGCTGCCCCTGCATAAGTCCATTCAAAAGACTTCATGATCCTGCAGGCAATGCTGTGCCCAAGTCCCATCACCAGAAATAACTGTCTGGAATATTATCTCTGAGCTTTGCCACACAGCAGGTAGAGGACTAGGAAAACCAATTCACATGATCAAGGCTTTATCGTTAGCTCTCCCTTTCAAGATTCAGTGTGATGGACACGCTGGAAGGGAATACCTCTCGTTATTCCACAGAAAATATGAACTGGAAGGACAAGGCCTGTCCTCATTTGCCTTTTACACGGGGCAGGGGAGAAGAGCTCAAACATGTTCCTAAAAATAGGCAGCAGTTTGCACCTGCCTCTGGGCTTCATGGCTTGGGCCCATTTGTAGTGAATGTGGCCGTGCTGATGCTACCTAGTGGGGATCTCCTCACAACCAGTCTCTTCCTCTTCAGCGATAAACATTGTGCATCCCTTCCCACAGCCTTACCACTGGTGGGAAAGCAATGGAGGCAGCTCACCCTCAGGGAAAAGGTTGTCTCAGATCTGTCCTGAGCAATCCCTTATTGTCTATTCCTAGGGTGGTGTTAATGGACTCTGGAAGGATCTGCAACCAGCCTGTGTACCCAAAGGAAGCACTGCCACAGGGCAGGAGCCTCTGAGGGACATGGAAGGAAAAGAAGAAGTGGGGTTTGGAGGAAGCCCGCTGCATGCATAAAACTAACTTCTGGATATTTCCTTCAGGTAAAGGCATTGCACTAGGACTCAGGAGAGGTGGATTTAATTCCTAGTTTTGCTGCAGTGACCTTGAGCAAGCCATGTAAACAATTTATGCCTCAGTTTTCCATCTGTAAAATGGAGATGATACTATCCTGTGTAGACTGTGAGGGTAGAGGCTGTATCTCCCTAGATATGTGTACTGCACTCCTTGGTCCTGGGTGGAGCCTTTGTGTGCTGCTGTCATACAAATAGCAATAAAGGGTGTGATCCCCTGTCAAACAGGCCCAGCCATTCTAAAGAAGTTTCCTTTTTTAATTTTTAAACTGCACATCCATATCTCTAAAATTCTTAAAATGGCAGCAGAGCACCAAGCAGTGTTTCCAGAGTGGGTCTAATGCGTTTTTGTCCATTCTCCCATGTACTAATTTGTCCCCAATCTCCTTGGGCCTGTGATCATTCAAAAGGAGAGTAATATCTTACTGTGCTGACAGTGGCATGTACCTGCTGTGTTCTGGGGTGTGGCGGGGGGCTCATGGATGTAATTGGCTGGTAGACCCGGATCTCTACAGTTCAATGTGAACCTCCCTGTGTTCTGTGATATGACACAGGATCATATGTTATGTTTATGTTCTGTTCACTAAAGGCATTAATCTGCATCATTAGGGGTTTCACTTGGTGGCTGATTTGCATATAGCCAAAGAGAAAGCATTGTTTCTTCTTAGTCACTTTCCCTCCCTTATTCACTGGTTATGCAGCCATGACATTCTGTCCCTTGAAGGTTGCAGTGTAACACTGCTGGAATTCAAGCCAACAATACAAAGGATCCAAAACAGAAAGAGACAAAGCAGGCTGCTCCTTGAGGCACAATTCCCACCACTTTGCTGACTCTTTGCAGACTGACTGCTGAGACCCAGATCAAGGCTTCTTTGCAGAGCCCCCTCGCTTACAAGTAAGCCCAGAAACCTCCCCTTCCTCGCCTATCTTAAAGTGACAGTTTGCAATTCTAACACAATCCTCATTACATCAAACTGGGCCTGCATATGTTCTTCCTATGAGCAAGTAGGCATCACGCAGACTGTGCTTGGCTCCCTGCTAAGGGCTAGGGACCAAGAGCATGCAGTGATACTCTGGAATAAGTAGATAGGGGAGTATCTGGGTACTAGACCCTACTGTGACAGCTGCCTTTTGAAAAGCTGAGGCTGATCACTCAACTACTTCCAGAGCTCCCAATCATCTGGGGCAGCCAGAGAAGAGGAGAAGTTGTTCAGAGCTTCTAGACCACCCACCCACCAGTCTGAAAACTCCATAACCCAGTGTCCCAATTCCCTGCAGTCTGTCTCTGGCACAACCACCAGACATGAAAGCCACCCTACATATCCCCAGTGTATGCCGGGCTTGGAATACGAGTGGATTATAACCAAAGCCAAACGAGCTATTTAATGTAGAATCGCTGTTTATGGCACACATGCTAAAGTTCAAATGAACTTATCACAAAGCAACAGCAGGGCAAGTTTGAGAAGGTTTCGTGTGATTGGGAGTCGTGTGCAAAAATAGCACCAGACAAGGCAGACACTGTGCTCTTCAAATAACAAAAAATATTAATCTCAGGGAAGTGAAATAAAGGGCAGAAACATGAGTTACAATCAATCGATTGGGTTGAACATTCCGGGGAAGTAGGTGGATGATGAGTCAGCACTATAAAACCAAGGAGATCAGGACTGTGCTACTAAGATATGGTGCATGAGAAACAGGCAGAGTTAGGAGATGCTAAATAAGGACTTGAAGAGGTCAAAGTACTTCTGGAGGCTCATCGAGCCGGTTATGAAGCCCACTGAAATCAATGGAAAGACTCCCCTTGACTTCAATGGACTTTGGATCAGTTTCTTATTGCTGTAGCTACAGAACTGATCCATTTCACCTAGTAAACATGATGGGGAAATCTGCCAAGCCAATGAGGGCCCTGGATGCCCAACTCCCACTCATTTCAAGAGGAATGCATCATCCAAATTCCTTCAGTGGCCTTGAAAATTTCAGCCTCACAGATCTGAAAAGGAATTAACACGAGGGCACGGAGAGCGAAAGATGTAGGGCCTAATCCTCAGTTGATGTAAATCTGCATCCCTGCACTGAAGTCAAGGGAGCTATGAGAGTGCAGAGAGAGAAAGGTAGGCCGAGATCGTCAGCATTTCTTCACTGCAATCAATAGACCTATGTTGATTTAAACCAGCTGAGGATCTGGCCCACAAACACTTCAAAGTAGTTGAGTTAAAAAAGGGCCTGGTCAGATTGAAATACAAATCTGTCTCATAAACAGCTAATTATATATCTTTAGACCAATTAAAAAAGGCTTGCATCACACCTATGTCTATTCAGATGGGTGCATATTTTCAAAATTCATCAGATACCCGAGTACAGGAATGGAATACAAAGAACCTAACCCCCAAAAGTTACAAGGACGAGACACTCTGGCTTGAAGAGTGCAGAAAACAAAAACTCTAACAGTACAGATTTGCTGTCTTCAGTGCCTCAGCTACATCCTTCCATTTTTAGCACAGTGATACAGTGCCTGGGATAAAGGATTTCAATGCTGAACAATACAAACTAAAGCGCCAAATATCACACATCAATCAGAATAACACCCAGCCCAAATGCACAGTCTGAGAAGGTAACAGAATCCAGCTCTGTGGGAGTGTAGAAAGAGATCGCCTTTACTGTTAAGCGCCGGTAATGCTGATTATTTGAGGAGAATAATGAGTTCATTGTCTAGCTGTGTCAGTAAGTGAAGCAGTGATAGAGCCGCATGGCAAAAGCTTGCAGGAAAACACCTTTTCTTTCCAACCATTGTAGGAAGAAGATGGGTGGTAGCTTACCTTCACTTGGCCAGTCCAGAAGATTAGGTACGTGTGGGAAAGGGGTAGAATATATTTTCACATGTGTGTGCACGTGAGCTTCAATTAATCTCAATGGCCTTATCTTCTCTCAACTTTTTTTTTTTTGGAGAAATCTCTTGTTTTTGCACTATCACCAGTGCAATTCCTCTGGTGATAGCAGTTGTGGCAGCACTAGCATAAACAATGCTTCAGAATTCTCTAGTGTTTTTACCACCATGTTGTCTAGACTGGCTCTGGAGCTGGACCCATAATTGTGCATCAGTGGGTGATATCACTGGGGAGTCCAGTGTAGACATAGCCTTTGTATTTACCCTTAAATACCTGCATTAATCCTTGAATAGCTCTCCCTCTCGAGCCCTGTTATCCCGTGTGACCTGTGTGTATAGATCTAATGGTTAAAATAGCTATTTGAGGGTATTCTAACTCTAATAAAAACTCTTCATTGGAGTTAATTTCAAGCCGCAAGGTCAAGTGAGGAGAAATCAGCTGCAAGGTGCAGAGTTGTGTGACAGGAGATGCATGCCCAAAACTCTTTATCACCTAGTTTTCAGAGGTTTAAATTTAGCCCCTGTGACTGAGAAACCACTTAATGCCAACTGGCAGAGTGCACAGGGGTACATGGGGGTACAGGGATCCCCTCAGTTCACCAAAAGGGGTCATGTATGGTCTCTGTTGAAAGTATGTGTCACACTGTCATCATATTCTTTGTGAAATGTATATGCAGATAAGGTGTAAAGAGTTATGCATGTATACAGAACATTAACTTCTTAAAGGCTATAAATTAAGATAGGTCACCAGAAGGCGATAAACAGATTCTAGGCAGGAAAGGGGTAGCAAACAGTTCTCTTTCTGTATTGTATGCCTCCGGGCCAACTCAATCAGCATAAAAACCAGTGGACATGCCTTGAGACAGGCTCTATTTGCTGTCTGGGCCAGGTGCAGGCCCAAGGATTTACAAAGACAAAGGAACCCCAAGATAAGCCTCTGAAGAGGGACCCCCCTGGGGTAAGGGACCATATTTCTGTCACTGCATAATAGAAGTTAAGAGAGGATAAGATTTCATCCTTCAGTCTGTGAAGACAAGCTGCTAGCCAGATTGACCTAATGAAAGTTCTCAACAATCCTGGTGGAAAACTCTAGGAATAGGACTCAGGGCGAGCTACCCATAGGAGACAGAGGCCTGTCCCATGAGCTACGTGTAGGCTACAGTAAGCGTATTAAGATTTATTTTATATGTAACCATTTGTTTCTAATATTCTTACTTATCATTTGAATCTCTGTTCTGCGATAATAAACTTGTCTTGTTTTCACTGTATGTGTGTCTACATTCTGTGCATTAAGCGGTATGGTGATCCTGAGGTAAAACTAGTAAGTGTTGCATGCTATTCCCTTGGGGAGTAGAGAATCTGTGAGTGTTCATTGGAAAAGGGACTTGGCACTCCAGAGGGACATGCAGAGGGGCAGCGAAGGCTGGAGCACATGTGGGCTGATAGGAGAGTGCTTGTCTGCCAGTGGTAGATGAGGTTCTCTCATACTAATGGCAGGTGGTAGCAAGGTGCCTCATACCCATGGGTACCTTTGGGAAGTGTCACAGCCACCCTCCCCATTCTGGAAGGATACAAGACAGTGCTGGGAGACTGTAGCTCTCCATCCAACAAGTTGTTTAATGGTGATTACCTCAAAAGGAGCCCAGGCACTTGCACATCCAGGAAGGACGCTTTGCCATTCCAGGCTTCCTCTGGGTCCAGGAGCAGCCAGCAATCCTTGCTGGTAGGCACCAGGTTAAGGGCTTGTGAGCACTGCTACTCACAGCTGACTCGTCACACCTTGTTCGTAGGAAGGCAGCATTGCAACTTTCCTTTGGCAACTGTCCCAGACCAGCTGGCTGGTTTTGTTTTTATTCTTGTACATCAGGGGTGGCCAACCTGAGCCTGAGAAGGAGCCAGAATTTACCACTGTACTTTGCCAAAGAGCCACAGTAATACGTCAGCAGGCCCCCCCGCATTAGCTCCCCCCCACTCCCAGCACCTCCCCGCCACTGGCAGCCCCACTGATCAGCGCCTCCATCTCCCTCGCAGCACCTCCTGATCAGCTGTTTTGTGGCATGCCGGAGGCTCTGGGGTGGAGGAGCGAGGGCACGGCAGGCTCAGGGGAGGGGGCGGGAAGGGGTGGAGTGGGGGCAGGGCCTGTGGCAGAGCCAGGGGTTGAGCAGTGAGCACCCCCCGGCACATTGGAAAGTTGGTGCCTGTAGCTCCAGCCCCGGATTTGGTGCCTATACAAGGAGCTGCATATTAACTTCTGAAGAACTGCATGTGGCTTCAGAACCACAGGTTGGCCAGCCCTGTTGTACATCATGTTTTTAGTATTATTAGTGGAAGATCTAAGAACTAGAATCCAGCTTTCCTGACCCCAAGGCCAGCAGCTGAACCAGAAGACCAGCCTGCCTCTGCCAGGGTGTAGAGCTGGTTGGTATTGAGGTCTAGGGAGAAGCAAATGTGGCACATTGTTTTTAACGATTAACATGCACAAAAGGATTTTAAAAGTCCCAGCATAGAAAAGGGGGAAGGGGCTGAACCCAAGATCTTATAACACTGGGGTTTTGGGCCAGGCTACTGACAGCTCTCTTGTAAGGACTCTTATCTTCTTTCTCCCTTTCCTTCCATCAGTTATTCAGAAGCAGCCTGCAGCCACACTTTCACATTGCTGTAGTAGTTTGATCTTTGTTAGTAGTCTTTGGTCTTTGTGCAGGGTACTCAGTGGGCCAGATCCTCAGTTAATGTAAATCGGCACAGTTCCACTCAAGTCATCAGAGATGCTCTGATTTCCACAGCTGAGGATCCAGCCTTTACGAGCTGCAATAAATAATAATTCTGACAACATGACACAGAGCGAAAGTGCAGTGCAAAATTTTATGCAAGTAGCTGGAAGCAAAATTATTGTGCTGATGCCAGAAGCACTCTTGGGGCATGGAAAATTAATGAGCAGCACTTAAGTTTATCAGAATTCGATAGAAAAAAATCCCTCCTGCTACCCCAAATGATGCCTTCTTGTATTAGGCTTCAGAGAGTGGAACAATATGTACAGGTTTCAAATGCATGCACAAAATTTAGAATATAAAAAAGTCACAAAGATTTTCCACAAGGTAACTCTGCTTTCAGAACATAAAAACAAAGGAACACGCAATGAAATTAAAAGATGGTAAATTCAAAACTGACAAAAAAAACATTTTTTTCACACAATATGTGATTGTATTGCGGAATTCACTGCTCCAGGATGTTGTCAAGGCCAAGAACTTAGTAAGTTTCAAAATTTGGACATTTATCTGGCTAGCAAGAATATCTAGAGTTATTACAATTAGCACAAACTGAGTTTGGGAAGAGATAAAGAACCTCATGCTTCAGGGTTTAAACCAATTGCTCTAGCAATTGGCAAAGTTAGAAGCTTTAACTGTTATAGAATATCAGGGTTGGAAGGGACCTTGGGAGTTCATCTAGTCCACCCCCCTACTCAAAACAAGACCAAGCCCCAGATAGATTTTTACCCAAGCTCCCTAAATGGCTCCCTCAAGGATTGAACTCACAACCCTGGGTTTAGCAAGCTAATGCTCAGACCACTGAGCTATACCTCTCCTCTAGACATCACCTTTAAAAATGAAATTCATTGTTCACTCCTACATGAAAACACACTTTATGGGGATTAATTAATAAACCTTGATATTTCTGGGGACGTGCATGTAAATGGGGAATACCATTCCCCATAACAAGAACCTGTCTCAAATTTCCTGTCCAAATGTTTTATTTAACAGAACAGTGTTTTTTTGACAAAATAGAAATTCACAGAAAATGCTTGTTTTCTTCTGAAATTATTGGGTTTTCATTAAAAAGGTTTAATTTTTTTTTAAAAAAACCTGAATAATTTTGAAGAAAATGTTTATGGAAAAATGAAAATGTAATTTTTGATGATATTTGTTGTGAAGGGCAAAAATCCAACCAGCTTTATGTGAAATGAAGCTACACTGTAAAACTTTGACCTTCTCATTAAGGGTCAAATCCAACTCACAATAGAGTCAATGGAAAGACTTCATTTGACTTGAGCAAGAGCTGACTTGGCGCTATCATCCTGATCCAACAAAGTACTTAAGATGGGAGAAATCAAAGTCAAAGCAACTACTCTTGTGTGTGAAGTTTAAGTTCTTTGCTGGACTCGGGTCTATGGGGAGGTTTACAGACTGCAGCCCAGTATATTTGGTTAGTTGGTGGCCTGTGGCTGCTGGAAAGGCCTATCACCAACAGGCTACCTGCTTCTAAATCAAATGTTCAGCATGCCTTGAATTGGTTGTTGGGCAGTTAATCCAACTGTTCACCATTATCAGCCTGACTGTTTATGGTGCGTGAACTGCAAAAATAGTGGTTGAATGACACCCCTTTACCCTCCCAAACCCTAAATGGTGATGGTAGATCCCCCTTTCCCCTCAGTGTTCTTCTTCTTTGTTCAACTCCCAAGAGTAAGAAGTGTGACTATGGCACACACACCTGTTCCTTCTCAAGCCAGCAATGAGGTATCGGTAGCTTTGTGATGACACCTTTATTAAATATTTTGGTCCAATACTTCCTGCATAATAGGAAGCAGCCTTTGACATCACCCAAGTCACCCATGGGACCACTCCTGTGAAGAACTTGCTTACCAGTACTAGTGAGGGGCTCAGAATCTGCCCTAATTTACATTTTCACTATCAAAGCCTCTAGAGATAATTTCTTTTAGCTTCAGATCTAAGAGTTTGCATCTACTGCAGGGGTGGGCAAGCTTTCTGGCCTGAGAGCCACATCAGGGTTCCAAAACTGTATGGAGGGCCGGATAGGGAAGGCTGTGCCTCCCCAAACAGTCTGGTCCTGCCCCGTATCTGCCCCCTCCCACTTCCCATCCCCTGACTGCCCACCTCAGAACCTCCAACCCATCCAAACCCTCCCTGCTCCTTGCCCCCTGACCGACCCCTTCCTGGACTCCCACCCCCTAGGATTGGCTACAGGTGTTGTCTTTGGTGTAGGATCTGGAGCACCAATTGATCTAGGGTAAGTGGGACTGGGAACAACCTAAATGTGGTGAGATTTTTGGTGTAAGTTACCATTATCACTAAGTCCAGTTTGTCTGGGTGGCAGGATAGTCCGGAGAGTCTAAAAGGGCTGCCTGTGACTCCCTGGTCAGACTGTTCTAGTGATCTAGGAGTTCACATTTGTTACTGGCTTGGGGAAATCTAATTATAGAACACACTGCCAGCATGCGGTATCTGCCAGTTTTCGTACAGTCTGCCCGAAGGTACTCACAGTCATGAGCTACACCAGACAGAGTGACACCCTTGAACAATCATCTCCACGTTTTCTTCGATTCGGCTTCCCCATGTGTGGTTTGGCATCCCTGAATTCATCCACAAGGCCTCTACCCTCTCCAGTTTCAAGCCCACTTCTGCCATGTTGCCTGTACTAACTCTCATGGATCTGTGTAGAAAGTCCTGGTTGTTTCCCTTCCCTGATCTATCTACCTGCCTGGTTTTCTGTGCTTAGGCCCTTGTCTGCTTGAAACGTGCTTTGCACTTTTGGGTGCTCCCACAACTAGTGTATGTTAATTATAATAATACTTTTTAAAAGAAGTCCAACCCTTAAAACTGGATTGCAAGTCAGTGAAAGTCTGTCACTAGCAGAGACAGGTGAAATGTTTTCATCAAAAAAAACCCCCCATGTGTGTGTGTGTGTATGTAAAAATGCAGATTTGGAGACAACAGAATATTTTGAAAAGTCATGTCAATTTCACCAAACTGGTTGGGTAAAAAAAAAAAAAAATGAAACAATTTCAAAAAAGTCCAAGCATTTTGAAGTGAAATGTTTTGACTTTTTGTTTAGAAATTTCCTTTAATTTAAAAATGTTAAAAATGCTCAAAATCTAAACAAAATATTTTTGTTTCTAGTCAAATTAAACATTTTGTTTTAGCCCCCAAATAATTTTGTTTTTAATTTTAGATTTTCCAGAGCTATTTCTCCGATTTTTTGGAATTGCCAGTGACCTGAAAAAATCCATCATTCACATTTTTAGTCTTTGGCCAGTGACAAACCGTTGGGGGCTGAGTCCTTTTTCTAATGGACTCCAAGGGAAATCACCTTATAACCGTGCCCATTTGCAAGCAGTGGCTACTTACTCCGTATCCCAGACTTCCCTACCATGATCTAATCAGCTGACAATCTCCATCAAACTCCATCCTTTATGCCAGCCCATCTCCCACAGTTCCTTCAGGGAAAGGAGACACAATATTATTCCCTCTGCCTTTAAATAGAAGGCACAAAATTGCCAATATTTCAGGGTAATGATGAATGTGGAAGAATTACCCAGGTGATTAATGAGAATTTTACAGGAAGCTTTTAACATAATTAAACATAATGTCCTGCTGGCTCTCACCCCCTTCTTTCCTACACACCTGTTCCCTCCACTCCCGTGTTGCTAAGTTTCAGCAAGACGCTAGTGAGAGAACCATAGCAGCAGCAGGGCGAGTGGGCATTCTTTGAAGGGTTCACCCCTTGGTCATGCAGATTGGTCAGGGTGGCTAGTGTGCTTTGCGTAGAGGGATGTCTGTGGGCTATGCCTGTTCAGCTGGAGGTGGATGGAGAGCACCAGTATTTGCCACAGCAAAACCAGAAGTATTTTTAAAGCCAGGTGGGACCACTGTGACCATCAAGTCTGACCTCCTGCATAGCACCAGTGAGCGGATTGCACTCCGTGGTCCCTGCAGCAGAGGGAGTTAATCTGTCCTGCTGTCTAAGGGACCTCTGCATCAAGGTTGAATTAAAACATACCTTTTAAAAACATAACTTTTATTTAAAACTCCAGCTGCTGGAAAATTTACCACATCCCTGGCAAACTGTTCCAATGGTTAATTACTCTCATGGCTACAAAATTGCATCGGATGTCTGATTTTGATTTTCCCTACTTCAGCTTTCAGATCTTGTTATTCCATTATCTACTGGATCAATGTGACCTGGTGTCAGATGCCGTCTCTCTGTGCAGATACTTATAGTCTGTGTGATCCAATCGCTTCTTAACCTTCTCTTTCATAAGCTTTATAGCTTGAGCTCCTTATGTCTCTCATTAGACATGTTTTCCAGACCTCAAATCATTTTTGTGTCTCTTCTCCCTGTGCATGGAACACTCTAATCCATGAGGTCACTCTCCACTTTCAAAGCCCTCGTCAATATAAATTCCACCATGATGCATACAGAAAATAGCCATCTGGCAATGGCTAGGTAGAAAGTGTGCCACTGGGAGTGCTTACATTTATATTAAAAATGGAATGATTCAGAACCATCAAGTAAATAGATCAAGTTAGGCACATATGCTAGCTGTTTGTTACCCTCTTCTTGTTGGTTACACTCTCTTGTTGTGTCTTGTCTTGAATTGGGTTGTAAGTCATGGGTCAGGTACCAAGTCTTTCAGGTAGGTGTACGACATCTGATACAATGGAACCCCAGCCATCCCAGTCAACTCTTTCTGGCTTTCCAGTTCTTCTGTTTGGGACAAGGACCCTGGAAGGAGGAGAGAGAGCACTTTTCATACACAAATCTTGGCCTGGAGAGAGTTAGAGCTGCAGCTTTAGCATTCCAGTCTGCAAAGAAAGGCACTTCTGCCACCGTGTCCTGGGTGGGAAGCAGGGGCAGCACTAGCTTTTTTGCAGCCCCAAGAATGGCAGGAAGGCTGCCTTCGGCAGCACGCCTGTGGGAGGCCCCCGGTCCCGCAGATTCGGCAGCATGTCTGCGGGAGGTCCGCCAGTCCTGCAGCTTCGGCGTAACCACCACCAAATTGCCACTGAATCTGCGGGACTGGCAGAGCTCCCGTGGCACGAAGGGACTGGCAGGGCACCCCCCCGCGGCTTGCTGCCCCAGGCACGCGCTTGGAGTGCTGGTGCCTGCAGCCGCCGCTGGTGAGAGATGAGACACAGCAAGGGGACCACTCCGTTCTAGAAGGCATCAGCAAACTGGATGGATCTGTTTCCAGAGCAGCCTATCTCCAAGCAGCTGCAGTGCAGGCACTCTGCTAAGAGTAGCATGCAGCCCACAGCTGTCACCTGCAACAACACCACAGTGAAGAAGGTACCAAGAATATGTCACTAATGCCTCCAAGTATGAAATAGCAGACTAGGTGTTCAGCAATGGAAAGGAGTTTCAGAAACTGTGACTGCCTATGGCCCAGCAGTTCTCCATGTCTGAGAGTGTATACAATGCACCACACGGTTCTGCCCCAGAGCGACTTACTGAGCTTACTCAGCAGGGCTGAGAGGTTCCACCCGTGATTGGGGCTCATTGTATTAAGCACTGTACAGGGAGAAAGGATGCTACAGTCATTATGATGTTAACCTGGGCTTCTGTTCCTGTGTGACCTTAGGCAAATCACTTAGGCCTAGATCCTCAAAATTATTTAGGGAGTTAGGATCTGGGCCTTAGTCCCTATGGGCCTGTAATGCGGTGGAGGGAGAAGGTACTGGCAAAGCCAGAGAGTGGGGGAACCAGACACACTGGAAAGACTCAGGGAAAAGTGGCAAGGCATAGGACAGTGCAGACCTTGGCTGCTGATCAGAGGGTGCCTGAGCTGGAACTCGGAGTAGAGGGTGGGCCCAGGTTCCCCTTCCAGTCAGCGGGGAAGTGGCACAGACTAGGCAGTGGAAAGTAGTTTGCCTAGGACACAGGGCCGGCTCTAACTTTTTTGCCACCTCAAGCGAAAAAGAAGAGAGCCGCCCTGCCCTACCCCTCCACGAGCGCCGTGCTGCCGAAGCCCTGCCCCCGAGAGTCACCCCACCCGAAGCCCTGCCCACTCAGAGTGCTGCACTGCACCAAGCTCCTGCTCCCCCGAGCACCGTGCTGCTCTAAGCCCCCGCCTCCCCTCTGAGAGCCATGCCAAGCCCCCGCCCCCCTGGGCGCTGTGCCAAGCCCCACCCCCTCCCAGCGCCGTGCTGCTCTAAGCCCCGCCCCCTCCAAGCGCCATGCCAAGCTCCCGCCTCCCCTCTGAGTGATGTGCCAAGTCCTCGCTCCCCTGGGCGTCGCACCAAGCCCCCGCCCGCCCTCCGAGTGACGTGCTAAGCCCCTGCCCCCCTGGAGCATCCCGCGCCACCCAAGCGCTGCCCTGCCCGAAGCCCCACCCCCCTAAGCACCGGGCCGCAGAAACAAAAAAACTCCTCCAGTGCTGCCCTGAGGAATCAAAAAAAAAAAACCAACAAAAAAACCCTGAGCGCCGCCCTGCCCCAAGGTGCCGCCCCAAGCACGTGCTTGGTCAGCTGGTGCCCGGAGCCAGCCCTGCAGGGACAGTTTGCTCTGAAAGACTTGGATCCCCTGGAAAGGAAGAGCGCAAGTGACCTGGCTGGACAGTCAAGTCAGAAGATGCAGCTCTGGGCGTGAGAGGGGCCGTAGGGTGAGAGAGAGTGACAGGAGGAGAAATCACCAAAGGCGGGCACAGCACCTGGAAAGAGCTAATCTCCAAATCAGCCAGGAGGAGGCGCCCTAGCGGTGAGTGCATCTCTATGACAGGGCCTCATTTGGAAAAAATGCAGACCAATAGCACTTCCCTTCCTTGTAGAGATGCTGGGAGGTTACAGTAAAGAATGCCAGCCCCTCAGTCACTACAGAAAGGGGGTGCCGTACAAAGACAGAGGTTCATGGACACCATGAGAGGCAGTTCCTGCCACAAAGAGCTTACGATCTAAATAGACACAGGGTTTAGGTGTGGGAAAGGAGAGAGACAAAATGATTTACTTGAGGTCACACAGAAGATGGGTGGCAAAACCAAGAACAGAATCCAGAGTTCTTGAGCCCAAGTCTAATGACCCATCGATGGAACTGCCATTATACAAATGAAATTTGAAGCTGATGGAGTTTTGAAAACTACCATCATGCATAATTTAAAAGTATCAGGCCACCTGCAGGTCACTATACAGGAGCTAATATGGGATACCTCTTTCTCATGCCTGTTAATTGGGATTGAAGGAAATGGGCCTCTGATGACAGGCAGAAATTGACTGAACAAACTCCAGTGGAGTGGAACAGCGTGCATCACTTGTTAGGGCCCTGTGAGGAAATGAAATGGAGAAGGAGAGTTTTTTCAAAAGCATTCAGCATTGGCCTAACTCTGTTCCCCCTGAATTCAGTAGGAGTTTTGGCCTTGACTTCAACGGGAGCCGTACTAGGCCATAGCTGAATGCTGCTGAAAGTCCCACCTGAAATACCACTCTAGTTTTAATGTGCTGAATGGCAATTCCCCTCTGCCTTCACAGCACTGAAAGCTGGTGTCTGCTCCTTGGGAGATTTCAGGTTACATTTAAAATCATTCCTTTCCTACACTTTTGATTAAGATGAAAACTCAAATTTGAAACAGTAAGAAAAATCATTTGTGGGTGACTTTAGATTTCAGAGCCACGTAGGGAATGCATTTCCTGCTAACCGTGTTAGCTGTAATTGAAAAATCGATACCTACAGCAAGCAGACACTGGCTAAGTTGCAGCCTGCTTACTAATCTTTGGAATGGTCTCTCCCGTGCAGAAGAAAATGGCACATTCATTTTAATGTAATTACAGCAACAATGCTTATAACTTTAGTAAGGCTAATCTTGAAAATTAAATCGGGAGGAACATGCTCAATGAAATGAAATGTGATTGATATTAAAGCCAGAGAAAGAGAGACTCATTCTAGTCACAAGGTCAGGTCAATATACAGCAGTAACATCCATTTTTTAAATTAATGAATCTATGGCTATGTTGCCCCCTGGCAATTTGCCCTAATGGGTAGCATGGAGGTGTGCCTCCCCAGAAACAGCATAGGGACCAGGGTCTGACTGTGAACTTTCAGTCCTTGCTTTCCTCTTGTCCATGGGGAAAGTTAGCTGTACCAGCCCTGTTCCTGATGCAGATTACTTCCCACTCTGCTCTGCCTAAACTGCTCTGGCCAGTACATTATGGGGTGGGGAGAGCAATGTTCCACTCAGCCCTGCCTGCCCAGCCCCCACCCATCATCACAAGAAGGGTAGTGGTAGCTCTGGCAGTTGCTTTCTCTCCTGTGTTGCTTTCTCTCCATGTGCATTCCCAGTGTCTGAGCGTACGAGGGCTCCTGGTGGCTGGTGCACAGTCTGGCTCACACTCAAGCCCTTCAAGAAAAGAGAAGTGAACAGCAGTGATCCTGATTCTCTTCTTACTCCCACCAGTTTTACATCAATGTAATGCCATTGCGTGAAGCGGGGTTATTCTTGATTCCCACCAGTCTGAGTGAGAGGGGAATCAGGCCTAAAGAGTGGATGTAGGGATCTTTGTTTGAAATTTCTGTGTCACGGCAGAGTAGATGACGAAGGAGTCAAGGGAACCCATTGACTGGATACAGTCCTGCTGTTGACTCCTCCATGAGAATACTCAGAGAAAAGACTTAGGATCAGATCCTCAGCCAGTGTAAATTGGCACAGTTTCTGTACAGCTAAGATATGGGAGGTGGACCTGAGGCTGAAGAGGATCCTAATGGGAGCATGAAAGAACCCATTGATTGTTCTTCACGTGAAACAAATAATACTGCTAGATTCTCACTGGAACACATCAGGGGAGTGTATGCCAGGCTGAGTATGATGCTTAAAGAAATGGAGGCTAGGTGATCTTCAGTGGGATTCTACCTAATCCACAGAGGAGAAGAATGAAGGCGAGATTATAATGATCAACAGACGGCTCAGGCAGTGCTGCTACAAGGAGGGATTTGGGATGTTCGACCACTACTAGGCAGTCATGGAGAGAGGATCCTTCTCCACCTGAGTGGGGAGGGAAATAGATTTCTGGAATGGAAGTTGGCACAACTGATTAAAAGAGCTTTAAACTAGGAATTTAGGGGAGATGATCGGGAGATGCTCATGTAATCTCCACACGTGATTCTAATATCAGGAAAATCAAAAAAGAGCAATGGAGAAAGGAATAGCAGCCGCTAGGAGAATGGACATTAAGAGGAAAGAAAGCGCCACTACCAGTGAAATTAACAGTCAGGTAGGCGATACTGGCAGTAGAATGACTGTACCTCATTGGAGGAGGAACCTGGGCAAAGCCAAGCAGAAACTAATAAGGTGTTTGTACACCAATGCAAGGAGCCTGGGTAACAAAATGGAGGAACTAGAACTACTGGTGTAGGAAGTGAAACCCGATATTATAGGGATAACAGAAACATGTTTGGGCTAAAATCACTTTGGGGGAGAAAGCTACCAGAGGATCCCTTAGGATAGTGCTTGGGGTGTGCTACAGACACCCAGGATCTGTTTTGGATATGGTAAGAGACTTCATTAAAGTTTTTAATGAAAAAATACTGTTGGGAATTATGTGATTATGGGAGACTTCCCAGCTATAGATTGGAGGACAAGTATTACTATTAATAGTAGGGTCTTGACTTTCCTGGCTGTGATATCTGACAGATTTCTTCACCAAATAGCCACCAAACCTACAAGAGGTGATGCCATTTTAGATTTGGTATTGGTGAGTAATGAGGACCTCATAGAAGAACTGGTTGTAGAGAATAACCTCAGTTTGAGTGATCAAAGTTAATTCAGTTTAAACTAAATGGAAAGGATAAACAAAAATAGATATGCAACTAGGGTCTTGGATTTCAAAAGGGCAAACTTAAAAAAAATTAAGGGAATTAGTTAGGGAAGTGGACTGGATTGAAGAACTCAAGGATCTGAATGTGGAGGAGGCTGGAATTACTTTAGGTCAAAGTTGCAGAAGCTATCTGAAACCCGCATCCCAAGCCAGGGGAAAACATTCATAGGGAAGGGTTGCAGACCAAGCTGGATGAGCAAACATCTCAAACAGGTGATTAAGAGAAAGCAGAAAGCCTACACGCAATGGAGGATGGGAAGGCTCAGCAAGGAAAGCTGCCTCCTGGAGGTCAGAAAATGTAGGGGAAAAGTGAGAACTGCCAAAAGCCATGTAGAGTTGGACCTTACAAAGAGAATTAAAATCAATAGTAAAAGGTCCTACAGCCATATAAATCAAAATAAAAACAAGGGAAGAAGAAGGGGGACCACTAAACACGGGGGATAGAGTGGAGATTAAAGATAATCTAGGCCTGGCCCAACATCTAAACAAATATTTTGCATCAGTTTTTGATAAGGATAATGAGGAGTTTAGGGGTACTGACAGGGTGTCTAATGGCAATGAGGATATGGAAGTAGAAATTACCACATCTAAGGTGGAAGTCAAACTTAAACAGCTAATATGAGCCCCCTGATTTAGTGCCATTAATCTCCATCTAAGAAATATTAAAGGAACTGGCACATGAAATTGCAAGCCTAATAGCAAGGATTTTTAATGAATCCATAAACTCAGGGGTTGTACCTTATAACTGGAGAATTGCTAATATAGTTTCTATTTTTAAGAAAGAGAAAAAAAGTGATCCAGGAAACTACAGGCCTGTTAGTTTGACCTCACTTGTATGCAAGGTCTTGGAACAAATTTTGAAAGTAGTTATGGACGTAGCAGTAAATGGTAACTGGCATAAAATACAACATGGTTTTACAAAAATGGTAGCTCATGGCAGACCAACCTTTGAGAAAACTGATTTTTTTAGACAAAGGAAATGAAGTAGATTTAATCATTAAGACATCAGATACAGTTCCACATGGGAAATTATTAGTTAAATTGGAGAAGATGGGGATTAATATGAGAACTGAAAGGTGGATAAGGAACTGGTTAAAGGGGAGACTACAACGGGTCGTACTGAAGGGTGAACTGTCAGGCTGGAGGGAGGTTACTAGTGGAGTTCCTCTGGGATCAGTCCTGGGACCAATCTTAACATTTTTATTAATAACCTTGCCACAAAAAGTGGATGTAAACTAATAAAATTTGTGGGGGACACAAAGTCAGGAGGCATTGCCAACATAGAGGAGGACTGGAATATTATACAAGAAGGTCTGGATAACTTTGTAAACTGGAGTAATGGAAATGGGATGAAATTTAATAGTACACAGTGCAAGATCATGCATTTAGGGACTAACAACAAGAATTTTTGCTATAAGCTGGGGATGTATCAGCTGGTAGTGACAGCGCAGAGGAAAGACCTGACTGTATTGGCTGATCACAGGAAGACTGAGCTGCCAATATGATGCGGCCATGAAAAAGGCTAATGCAATCTTAGGATGCATCAGGCAAGATATTTCCAGTAGAGACAGGGAAGTGTTAGTACCAGTATACAAGGCACTGGTGAGATCTGATCTGGAATAGTGTGTGAAGTTCTGGGATCCCTTATTTAAGAAAGATGAATTCCAACTGGAATGGGTGCAGAGAAAGGCTACTATAATGATGAGAGGAATGCAGAACCTGCCTTATGAGAGGCGACTCAGAGCTTGGCTTGTTTAGCCTAACCAATAGAAGGCTGAGGGGAGATATGAGTGCTCTCTACAAATACATCAGCAGGCTAAATACCAGGGAGAGAGAAGAGTTTTTTAAGTTAAGCACCAATGTAGACACAAGAACAAATGGCTGTAAACTGGCCATCAAGAAGTTTAGACTTCATATTAGATGACGGTTTCTCACCATCAGAGGAGTGAAGTTTGGGAACAGCGTCCCAAGGGGAACAGTGGGGGCAAAAAAACCTAGCTGGGTTCAAGCCTGAGCTCAATACGTTTATGGAGCGGACAGTGTGATGAGACTGCCTACAATGGCATGTAGCCAATCTGCAACTGCTCGCAGCAAATATTTCCCAGTGGTCAATGATGGGACACTAGAACGGGAGGGCTCTGAGTTACTACAGAGAATTCTTTCCCAGGTGTCTGGGCTGCTGGGTCTAACTGATCACCATATCTGGGGTCAGGAAAGAATTTTCCTCCTGGATCAGATTGGCAGAGACTCAGGGGGGTTTCACCTGCCTCTGCAGCCTGAGGCCTATAGGTTTAAACTTGCTGGTTTAAACTAGTATAAATGGTGAAGTCTGTGTAACTTGAAGTCTTTAAACCATGATTTAAGGACTTCAGTAACTCAGCCAGAGATTAGGGGTCTATTATAGGAGTGGGTGGGTTAGGTTCTGTGGCCTGCAAGGTGCAGGAGGTCAGACTAGATGTTCACGATGGTCCCTTCTAACTGTATAGATTACGAGTTATGCTGCCCTTCCACCAGCTGTGGATGCAGCCTCTAACCGTTGTGCTGCAATTTTGAACTCATTCTTGGCTCTTACTGACTGGCTCTTGAAGCAGTGCTCTTATTCCAGGTCCTGCATAACTGACCCTGGAACGTTCCTGACTGGGCAGCTAGGAAAACTGTTATGCTGACGGTCTGTCCCCCAAAGCTGTAGGTGAGTACAGAAGTATTTACATTCCTGTGTGGCAGCGTGTTTTAGGGTAGGGCTACACTGCAATTGGAGGTGTGGTTGCATCTTGGGTAGGCATACCCGCACTAGCTTTAATCTAGCTAGGTAAAATAGCTAAAATAGGTAAAAATAGCCATGAAAACATGGCGGCACAGAATCCGACACGGGCTTTCAATGCAACTATGTAACCAAGTTCTGGAAGACTTTGCAAGCATGCACTGGAATCCGAGCTACTGCGTCTTCACTGCTGTTTTTAGATAGATTAAAGCTAGCTCAGGTATGTCTCCTGACCTGAAATCACATTTCCGATTGCAGAGTAGACGTATCCTTAAACGCCAAAGAGCAGGCTAAGGGATGCATTACACCTTCGCCAGAACTCATGCAAAACACACATTGTATTCAGAGCTAAAAGGATGCAGATTCCAACACCCAGCAGTGCCCTTTTCTAGGCTCCTCTCCCCCCATGCACACTTGTTTTGGGGTTTTTTGTTAACTGGTGAGCCATTTACCAAACAATTGGCTGGATTAAGAAAACTGCTTTGATTGCTTGTGTCCACTAAGATGCTCTCTGGTGACATTCAAGAACAAAAGCACATTGGAGAGGGAGGAATCCCAGAACAGCCCTCAGTGACTCAGCACAGGCCTTGTGTTGAAATCAGAATATTGCAACAATGTCTAAATTGTGGCTGACATTTGATCGATGACTCACTGCCAAAACATTTGGAGAGGAAGCATTGATCCCTCTGTCCTGGAAAACTCCCAAAACTTTGCTAAAATGCCTATTTTAATGTAGCCTTTAAAAAAATACAATTGTGATCCTTTTATAACTGCAGCCGGGGATTTCTTTACGTCACGAGCTCTACAGTCCAAGCCTGCAGCTCAAATATTTTCCCTTTTCTTGCTTTCTCATTTTTTTCCCTAAGAAAAACAAGGATGCCATGCTCCAGAGCCCATCTCTGCATTGGCTGACAGTGGCGCTGTTGCTCATGAGTATATTTGTACTTAAATAAATTAGGAACCTGTTAAGGAAATCGAGCTGTCTTTTTTTTTTTAAATGCCACGATTCAAGTCTACATGAAAGATAACTCCTCTTTATGACAGCAACAAAAGTATTACAAGAAGCTTTCAGACAATAAAATAAATACTTTCGTGAGCATTCAATGGCCCCTAAAAATGCAATGTAACTTGGAAATTAAAATGCAAACCTGGAACTAGGCAGATACCTTATATACTGTCCCCATGTGCAAAGGGATATTGTACTCAATGTACAGCAGTGCTAATAAATCAGGAATGGGAATGTCATCAATAGCAATCAGCTTACCAGAACTGAATTACTTCCTCAAAACCCACTATGCAAGAGATAAGGACAGTCTGGTCCACAATGGGAAGTAATGGCTGGTGAGGTGGATGTCAGGGCACCTTCCTCTTTCTCCTCTCAGCAACCTATTCCTCTCATTACTTAGATGTAAGACCCTCATACAAGGCAGCCACTGGGTAGAGAGAAGTCAGCAGGGCCAGCATTTTTTGCTCCACAGTATGGCAAAAGTGTAGACTCAGGGGAGTGGAGGTCATTATCTGACACATCCCAGTGGGTAAGAGAGACATTTTCTGCATCCCAGTTCAGACCAGTCTGGGGAGCTGGATATTTCTTTTTAGGACAAACAAGTGGAGTTAGCCATGGAGTTGGTGTAGCACAGAAGTTGGAAACTTTCATCGCTTACATTTATGTCATAGGAATCGCCTGAGCAGATCAGACCCATGGTCCATCTAGTCAAATATTCTCTCTCCCACAGTGACCTGTGCCAGCTGCTTCAGAGGAACCTGAAAGAAACCATGAAAGGGCAGTTATAGAATAGCTGGTAGCTGGAAGAAGTTTCTTCCTAATCCATCAGCCAGAAACTGGCTAGTGCCCTCAAGCCTATGAGTTTATATGCCTTATTGAAAAAATTAATCCTAATTACTACAACTGTGAAAGTTCTCATTATCCATCTAAGGGCTTGTCTACATTACCCTCTGGATCGATGGGCAGCGATCGATCCAGAGAGGGTTGATTTATTGTGTCTACTCTAGATATGATAAATCGACCGCCAAATGCTCTTCTGTTGACACCGGTACTTCACCAGGGCGATACGCACAGGCGGTGTTGACGGGGAGAGTGTCAGCCGTCGACTTACCAAAGTGAAGACGCCGCAGTAAGGAGTTCTAAGTACATCAACTTCAGCTATGCTATTCATATAGCTGAAGTTGCATAACTTAGATCGATTCCCCTTCCCAGTGTAGACCAGGACTAAATGTCCAATTCTTTTGTGAATCCTGCTATGGTCTTGGCCTGCATGATATCATGGAGCAGTGAGTTCCACTGGTTAATTATGTATTATATGAAAAAGGATTAGTTTGTGTCATGTTTTAATTTGCCTTTCAATTTCAGTGGACTGTTCCCTTGTTCTTGTGTGATGAAAATGTAAATCAGGACCTTCTATTCATCCTATCTCTGTGCCAATCATATTTTTTGCACCTCTGTCATGTCCCTTCTCATTCATTGCCTCTGTAAAGCAACCAGGTTAAAATTTTAAGTCACCTGGGTGCTTTTGAAGATATTTCCCTCAGTCCCAGTCTTTCCCCAAGCCTCTGACTGTTCTCATCATGTTCTGTATTGTTTAGTTGGTTATACAGGTAAGTCTTGACTTTAGGAGCGTCTTGTGGGTTTCCAAAACCTGGGTAAATTCAGGGGTCCAGGTACATTGGTGCCTCAGTCTCAAGGAGCTCCTACGCCACACAGATCAAGAAAGCTCCTGCTTTGCTCCTCAGCTCCCTGACAGTGGAGCTGCAGAGCTTAGGAGTCTAGCAGGACCAAAGCAAAGCTCCATGGGAGCTGAGCTGCAGACAGTGCACTCCTGAGGGGTGTGCCCCACCTTCCATTAAACCAGGGGGTTGGTTTACTGGGATTCAGAGCATTAAAGCTGCGTTGGACAAGAGTGAGATGTTGCATCCAAAGAGCTGAGATCTATAGGGGCATGTTACCCCCTCCACTCGTTGAAGGCTAAACGTCCCTTGGAGTTTTGTTTTTCTTTGCAGCTGATGCTCCTCTCAGAGCACATTGATAGAGTCATGGCACCTGTAATTAGCAAGACCAGGGGGTTGTTTTCTGGTTTGGAAACGCTACAGAAGAAGTGAAAACTACAAATGAGTTGCTGCTGAACAGCAGCAGTTACGGCAGTAAGAGGGGCCACCTGAGCTGGACTAACAGGCCAAGAATGGGGGAGTGATGACCCCCAGGAGGATGGCAAGTCTGTGAGCTGCTCCTCAGGGATACCCCAAACCCCAGCCCTGCAAGTGGGTTCTTAACTACGGGTACATGTGCTCCTGGGAGTACCCAGATGTCTTCCAGGGGATACATTAACTCATCTAGATATTTGCCTAGTTTTACAACAGGCTACATAAATGCACTAGCAAAGTCTGTACAAATTAAAATTTCATACAGACAGTGACTCGTTTATACTGTTCTACATACTATGCACTGAAACGTAAGTACAACATTTATATTACCATTGATTTTATTTTATAATTATATTGTAATAATGAGTAAATCCGCATTTGTCAGTACTAGTGTGCTGTGACACTTTTGTACTTTTATGTCTGATTTTGTAAGCAAGTAGTTCTTAAGTGCGGTGGAACTTGTGGGGTATGCAAGACAAATCAGGCTTCTAGTTTGGAAAGGTTGAGAGCCACTGGCCTAAAGGCCTTGCCAAGGGTGTAGAGGCCAAGTAGAAAAATGATCTTTTTTTTGCAAGTAGTGGAGGCATTTGGCTACTGGAATTGACTTTTGTTGGACAGATGGCTGAGCTGATGTTGCAGTTGCAAAGAGTCGTTTTCACAGTCCTCAGTATTGGCCTAGTCCTGCTCACACCGAAATTTATGGTAAAACTCCCCCTGACCTAACTCTGTTCCCTTTGAAGCCAGTGGTAAAGTTCCCCTCCCAATGGCTTCAGTAGGAGCGGAGTTAGGCCAACCGTGAACACTTTATAAAATCCAACTCCCTTCTACAGTAACACATTGTAATCACATTTCTAGGTACTGCTGATAAACAAAGGTGCTTTCCACACTGATTGCTCAGTGTCCTTGCACTGCCCCATAAAGTCTAACTTTCTTCTAGCTTTAGTACATTAACTTTTTTAAATCCCTTTTCCTGTTCTGATGCAGCAGATTTCTCTTGCTCCTTTTTCTCCATCTACTTTAGTTAGCTATAAAATACTATTTTAAAACAAGAATTACATTAACAGTTTGGAAACATCTATAAAATGAGTCAGAAATGAGTTCTAGGAATAATTAAAAAACCCAACAGCTTTTAGTTACAAAAAGTTTCATTTTCTATCATGATTTGTATAGTTTCTGTTAAGTTTACAGTGTGCTGATTTAAAAGTCTGGGTATCTATGGGTTATCAGTATGCCCCATCGAGCGCATCATCTGAAACTGGGCTGTCCAAAATACCACTGGCTACTATAAGAAAATGTTCTGTAGTCTACATAAAAAACAAATAGGCGTTCTCTATTTTAAATATTTATGAAGAGTTCAAAACCAAAGTTCTAGCTGACAGACAGTTTCAGTGATCTGGCATGTCAGTGCAGCCCTGGTATGCATTTCAGACAGAGGTGAAGCATGTGAATAGATCTTGGAGAGATGTGGACACTGTTGCCAAAGAGAGACATGGCACTCAATCAGCTTAAAAGTACTGTACATTTTATTGGGGAAATAAATAAAACAAATTACACCTCTCTCGCCTTTTAAAAAAGACGTGCTTAATTTAAAAAGTGAGGGCTTCAACCCTTGGCCTGGAAGTGCTGCATGAGTCAGACCCACATTGCAATCAGATGAAGGTCCATGTTGAAGCCGCATATTGTTCCAGTGCAGAATATCAAACTTCTGCCTCACTTGCTAGTCACTATAGGCCCAATCCTGTTTGGGCATATTCAGGGCTATTTCTTGCCTATTCCCCAGCACAGGGCAATTGTACAACACTTCTGAGCCCCAAGCCTGCAGGTGACTGCTTAGATAGGCCCATGCACCTCCCTGGAAGGTTTTGTCACTTCTAGAGTGGACCACTGCAATGCAATCCTCAGCTCCCTTCAGCTGATACAGAATTTAACTACCCCCTAGTAAAGTGGAGTCTCTCATCATGAGCACCTGACACCAGTGCTCTGGGATCTGCACAGGCTTCCTGTAGGTTTCTTGGTGGAGTTTAAGATGCTATAAAGCCTAAACTGGCTTGAGGCCTGCCAGTTTGACAGTCTGTCCCTCTCCCTGCGGCATACTGCTGCTGGAAGGTTGTGTTCTGCCCCCGTTTCAGCTTCCAAGGGGATTTAAGGTATTGCTGCAAGAGAAGGCTGCTCTAATTTATACCAGCTGCCAACGGCCCCAGAAATCGCTGAGTCCCTGGGATACCATGCTGATGTGCACAGGATATGAACACAAATAGAATAAGAAGGCTCTGGCCACACCCTTTTCCTCTACTCATGCTTCTTATGCCAACTGCAGGAAGGGAGGGTGATGTAGGAGCCATTCTACCAATGGTTGCTACCAAAGCATCTCCTATTCTGGAGTGAGCCTTCTGCAGATGGCTGCACCAATGTGAGGGCAGTATGCAAAGCTATTTCAGTGAAGGGGAGACTGACTGAGTGTGGTGGATTCCAAATCTCCCACGACAGCCATCATGGGATGGGGATGCAGGTTGCTTAGGTGCAGTCACACAATTAAGGAAGATCTATGAAGGACCAGACTCTAGGTCTGCAGAACAGGGGTTGGGAACCAGTATTTATAACTATGGGCTCCTAAAATGGACAGGAAGTGCTGTTGCACGTGTGGTAGGATCTCGAGAAAAAGAGAAGAGGAATGGGGGGCATTCCCTTCACCAATATTTGGAATTGTTCTTACTGGTGTTCCTGAATCTAATATTTGGCTGATATTGCCTGTTGATGGAGCTGCAGGTGATGAGCGATCTCCTAATTGCTAATGACAGCTTAGCAAACTTTTTATTCCCGTTTGCAGCTGTCTAGCCTCATTCAGATTCAGAAATATCTGACATCAGAGCATATTCGGTAGGACTTCAACATCTTTCATGTGCAACCTAATGTGATAAATGAGCTTGTTGAATAAAGGTTAATTGCTACCCATGGAGAACTAAGATATTATATTGACGGAATTATAGGCTAGTTTATAAAGGAAGCCTGCAGAAAGCACCATACAGCAGGGCTAAAAATTAAATGACATCCACATGCTTTACTGTAGGCTATTAATTTGAGACGTTTCAGAAATGTAAAAGGTAGTAGAGAGTTCTATGTTATTTTTGGAACAATCCAAGTACGTGACACAGCTACTCTGACAGTTTTCTCTTGATAGTAAATAAGAAATATTTAGTATTAGAATCACTGTGGTTTATTGATGCTGTGGCAGTATCATGCAGATAACAGACAGGATCTACACCAGCAATAGAGAACTTTATCAGAGCAAGGAAGCATTCCCCTATAGTTCTTGGGAAATGCCCTGGTTCCACTTAGTAGGAAATGCCCTGGTTACACTCAAAATAGGTCCCTTTCTCCAACTTAAATGGTGTATCCCAACCTCAGGAGATAATCATCAACCATGGCACAGGGAAAATATCCAAAGGCTTCCACTGTTCTCATAAAACAATTATGGTGGAATGATTACCCCAAGACACATCTAGGCAGAGACTTGTCCTAATTCATGTTCAGTCTAATTTGTGCAAGGAGATCATAGAATCACAAGAATATTTTCAAGTGACACTGCACTTCTGTTCACCCAGCTTCTTGTGAGGCCAGCTAAAGCCACACACCACTCATGTTAATGTAGATCGCTAAGAAAACACATTCATCTCTGGCAAAATCATTCATGTTGTTGTGTTTGAGAAACTTACCCACATGCTTTGTCAGCCATCTGACATGCATTTGATTGGTTTAATGTCAAAGATTAACAGCTTTTGGACTTTTCCCCATGTTATCATCAAATGTAGAGAGATCAACATTTAAATGTTCCCACAGTTTTCTGCCCTACCCCCGATCAACTAACTCTTGAATGAAAACTGTTTCCCATCTGACTGCATGATTAGGTTTTGTCTAGATTAGGATTTAATGGCATGAAGTAAAATTGCATTAGCTAACCCAGTCTAATTAGCACCTTATAAAACTCTAGTCAAGACAAAAAAATTGTACTTTGGAATGTGTTAAACTGCTGGAGCTGAAGCTCAATTTAGCATATTCTAAAGTACATTTGCTTTGTCTTGACTGGAGTTTTAGAAAGTACTAATTAGACTGAGCTACCTTCCATCATACTCTAAATCTCAGGGCACGTCTACACTGGCAAAGTTACAGCGCCAGCAGTTACAGCACCGCTCAGAGAGCACCGAAGGAAACTGCTGTTGTGCGTTCACACTGTCAGCTGCCTGCACAATAGTGTGTTCACACCTGTGGCACTTGCAGCGTTATTCAGAGCGGTGCACTCTGGGTAGTATCCCACTGAGTACCTCTTTCTCTTTTGCCGCTAAGGGGGGGGGGGTCACGGGGCATCCTGGGTCCAGTCCCAATGCCCCGTGATGCATTGCTTCACATCCCAGCAATCCCTGTGCTTCTGTCCACATTTGGCACCATCTTTCAACGGTTGTGTACCTGACTTTGGGCAACATGCATGACACTGTGGATGACTTTGCACAAATGGGCTTCCCTAACTGCAGAAGGGCAATAGATGGCACACACATTCCAATTCTGGCACCAGACCACCTAGCCACCGAGTACATTAATCACAAGGGATATTTCTCAATGGTTCTCCAGGCGCTTGTGGATCACTGTGAGCATTTCACAGACATTAACGCAGGCTGGTCTGGAAAGGTGCATGACACACGCATCTTTCAGAACACCGGCCTGTTCAAGGAGCTGCAAGTGAGGACTTTCTTCCCGGACTAGAAGATCACTGTAGGGGAAGTCAAAATGCCCATTGTGATCCTGGGAAACCCCGCCTACCCCTTAATGCTGTGGCTTATGAAGCCATACACAGGGCAACTTGACAGTAGTAAGGAGCAGTTCAACAACAGGCTAAGCAAGTGCAGAATGACAGTTGAGTTTACATTTGGCTATTAAAAAACCCACTGGCGATGCCTGTATAGGAAGATGGACATGCCTGATGACAATATTACTATGCTTATAGCCATGTGTTGTACGTGCCATAATATTTGTAAAGGGAAGGGTGAAAGCTTCACTCAGGGTTGGACTGCAGAGGCTCAGCACCTGGAGCCAGACACCAGGGCTATTAGAGGGCCACAGCGCGGGGCTATAAGGATCAGAAAGCCTCTAATATTTGTTGCTATGCTCAGGATTGCTGTGCTTGTAATGCTAGGAAGTGATTGGTGCATATGATGCAAGAAGGGGCCTTAACATAATTGTATGTCACTTTGCAGGGCTCTTTTTGCTTTCGCTTAATAGAATAAAGATTGCTGTCAAACCAACACAATTCTTTTATTGAAAGACAACAACTGGAGAAGAGAATCAAATGAAAACATTCATCAACAGGGAGGGGGATGGAGCTGGGGGAAGGGAAGATCTCAAGAGGAGGAGGGGTCCTGGGATGGCTACAGATTTATGTATGTCCAGGGATCATGCCCAACTTTCTCCTTTGGAGTATGATGCAGCAGGTGCTGTACTTCAGCAGGGACAAACTGCAGAGGGATGGGTGTTGAGTGCAGTGGGTAGTGGGACTCCACACTGCTGGACTGTGAGGAAGGAGGAGTGGAATGCTGAAGGAAGAGAGTGGAGCCAGGAAGTTGATAAGAATGTGTTCGGGGTGAGGGGAAGAGTGCATGGGAAAAAGAGTTTTGCGACAGCAGCTGCAGGGGAGGGCAGGTGCGGAGCTGCTTGGTTTGAAGAGCTAGTATCGCCTGGAGTGTGTCCACTTGGTTCTCCATAACATTTAAGAGCCGCTCTGTGGCTTCATTCTGGTGTGCCATGTTCTCCTTTCGGTCCATCTTCTCACTGTCCTGCCAGTCCTTCAATTCCTGTTTCTCAGCGGCGGAGTGCATCATAGCCTCACGGGGAAAGTCCTCTTAGTATTTCTTGGTCACTTTCTAATTCTGCGCAGCCATTCTG
The DNA here is from genome assembly GCF_007399415.2 of Gopherus evgoodei. Classification (NCBI taxonomy): domain Eukaryota; kingdom Metazoa; phylum Chordata; order Testudines; family Testudinidae; genus Gopherus; species Gopherus evgoodei. Next base: position 6,222,362 of record NC_044327.1, on the reverse strand, counting down.
CCACCAATAACGAAGTGGGAGACTGGGCTCCCAAGGTCATCTCTGTGAAGTTTAGATGCAACGTTTTACAGAAGTAGAATTGTTTGTAACACAGACAACACTGATTTAGTGCTTTAAAACACAGCCAGTACTCACACACCTGTCACTAACTGGCTGACCCCAGGCAAGTACACATGAGCCACAAAGCCCCCAAAATAGCGAGTAGCCGCAGGGCTGGGGAAATTAGGCTTCTCAGACTTTGCTGTACACTCGGCACGTGGCTCTTGGGGTGAGCCAGCACTGTAGGGGGGGCCTGATAATCATTCCTGTCCCCACAGGATGTGATCATTCTGGAAGTTATCTCGCTGCTGAGGGTGAGCAGAGAATCAAGGGAGGGTCTTCTCCAAGCCTGCGGCTTCCACCTCAGCCCCTATGCAACTATCCTGTGTGCAGCTATGGTCTCCCCTCCCCCGACCCATGACAGCAAAGCAGCATGGGAAAGTTACCATTAATGGGGCAAGAAACAAAGCAGCTCTACCGAGGAACCTGTGGCAGTGGATTGCCCAGTATTGCCACAAGAGTTTCCTGGAGATCTCTGAGGGAGATTCCTGTGAAGTGATGAGTCAGTCAACAGCCTGTTCTGCTGCTCAAACTAGGCATGCGATGGGAGACAAGCCTGCTTTCTGCAACCCTCTTGCCCCCAACAACTCGCTTCAGCAATTCCCAAAATCAGATCCACTTACTAGAGGCCTCCTCCTCTGTTTGCACTTTGCCAAGCTCTGACTGCTGCATGCATCTCCGGACTTCGAGTCAACCTCTGCCTCTGGGTCCTCCTCCTCCTCTTCATCCAAGATTGCCTCCTCCAGGCTCGGTCCACTCTCAACTGATACATGAGCCAATGAAGTATCCACAGGGTCTTCACAATGGAGGTGGGGTTGCCACTGAGTATCGGGTCCAGCTCTTTGTAGGACCGGCAGCTCAGAGGCGTAGCACCGGAGCAGCGGTTTGCCTCTCGCACCTTCTGGTAGGCGCTCTGCAGCTCCTTCACTTTGACCCCGAACAGCAATGTGTCCCAGTCATGGCCCCTTTCTATTATGCATTGTGAAATCTGTCCATAAGCATCATCATTCCTATGGCTGGAGTGCAGCTGGGACTGCACAGCCTCCTCTCCCCAAATGCTGATGAGGTCCAGCAGCTTGGCATTGCTCCAAGCGGGGGATCGCCTGGTGTGTGGGGCAGGCATGGTCACCTGGATAGACGTGCTGAGGCCAGTGCACATGCCACCGAGCAAACAGGAAGTGGACTTTCAAATTTGCAAAGGAATGTATGGGGTGGGGCTGACGGTTGGTCACCTGAGAGCAGGGCAGTAGAGTTCAAACCGATGGCCAGAGAGGTGAGAACAGGCCTTGTGGGACACCTCCTGGAGGCAAATCGCAGGGCTGTAATCACCACGGTGTCTACACTGGCACTGCAACACTGTACCCCTGGCACAAAAATTGCTATGCCTCTCATCGAGGTGGCATGCCACATGCCCAGTTACACTAGCTGAGGATCAGGCCCATTGTGAGCAATCGGAGGCCTTGTCTACACTGGCAAGTTTCTACGCAGTAAAGCAGCTCTGAACACTGTAACTCCTGAGGTGTACATACTGATTTTTCTTCTTCTTCTTCCCAGTAGTAAGCAGAACTGATTTTCTTTCATCTGCACATACAACTTGTGTTGCAGTTGTCCAAATTTTAGGCCCAGATCCTCAGCTGGTGTAAGTCATCTTACATCAGTTTACATGAACTGAGTGTCTGGCCTTTAGCACTGAAGATAGCTCACTAGAAAAGCAGTGGAATATTTCCCCCCCCGGCCCCCGAACCGCAGCCCCAGCAATAAGAGGTATGGGTTTATCCAAAATAAGATAATTGCAGAGCCTAAACCATAAGATAGAACAAAGAAAAAAACATACGCCAGAGATTTTTCTTCTTCTTCTTCCCCCCTTTCTCTCTCATATCAAGAGGAAACCTTTGCTCTTATTCCTTGATCTTGCTGTGGTAGGAGCACTGCACTGCATCTGTGCAGTTTCTGCGCACTAAGTGGCTTGGCAGTATGTACACCTCAGGAGTTACAGTGTTCAGAGCTGCTTTACTGCGTAGAAACTTGCCAGTGTAGACAAGGCCTCCGATTGCTCACAATGGGCCTGATCCTCAGCTAGTGTAACTGGGCATGTGACATTGACCTTCCCTGCCTGTATGCTGATTTCTACCACATTTGAGAACCACCGGGCACTCATCCGGTATATATTTATGCATATGCTTAATTTTACTCCCCTGAGCAGTCCCAAAATGGGACTAAAATTAATCATGAGCATAAGTGTTTGCAGAACAGCGGCCTACATATCCTTACTCATGTCGGAGCAATTATACATAGAGTAGAACAGAGATTTTGAGCCAGACCCTCAGCTGATGTAAATCTGTCATCTTGACATCAATGGAACTTGGTTGATTTACAGCAGCTGAGGATGCAGGTTTTATTATTCTGGTTGTTGTGGATTAATGTTTGTAAACCCCATTGATAATAATACTGCTATACTCCTTGCATGTCGATGACAGCCTAGATACCAGAGACTGAATGTTCTGAGAACATAATTAGAGATTACTTAAAATAAAAAACCAAAGAACAAAAGTGATTTTAAAATGTAAGAGAGCAAATTAGAAAACACACAGTAGTAAGCAGAACTGATTTTCTTTCATCTGCACATACAACTTGTGTTGCAGTTGTCCAAATTTTAGGCCCAGATCCTCAGCTGGTGTAAGTCATCTTACATCAGTTTACATGAACTGAGTGTCTGGCCTTTAGCACTGAAGATAGCTCACTAGAAAAGCAGTGGAATATTTCCCCCCCCGGCCCCCGAACCGCAGCCCCAGCAATAAGAGGTATGGGTTTATCCAAAATAAGATAATTGCAGAGCCTAAACCATAAGATAGAACAAAGAAAAAAACATACGCCAGAGATTTTTCTTCTTCTTCTTCCCCCCTTTCTCTCTCATATCAAGAGGAAACCTTTGCTCTTATTCCTTGATCTTGCTGTGGTAGGAGAAATAAAGGCTGGTCAGCTCAGTTCTATTTTTGATACCACTTAAAGCTCGGGTGGATTGAAAAAGAGGGGAAGTGCTAGGTGAGTAATGTGACTGCAGTGAACTGAAGCAGAGGAGATTTGAGCAGCAGGTTGCAGGATAGCTACATGCAATAAAGCCTCTTTTTCCAATCAGAAACACTGGGCCACAGCCCGAACAGGTCTATCCTGGCATAGCTCCAGCGAAGTCCATGGACCTACATGGAATTACAGGAGCTCAGGATCTGTCCCGAGCATTTAAAAAAAAAATGAAACCACTCCCATGCATCACCCTTCTTTGTTTACCAGAAGGACTATTTCAATTATATTTACAGGGTCCGAGATGTCTACTGTTGGCAACCTGCACAGAAGGAGTTCTCTGAGTCACCACTGCAATGCAATCAGCTAGCACCCACTTCTGCATCCCGTGGGATCCCATTTAAGTCACTGGGCTGCTGCATGGGCACTGGAACCATCAGAATGAAGGATCTGGGCTAACTCAGGGGAATGGGTCAGTAGTAATAAGGCCTGTCACAGGAGTGGCCCCTCTCCTTGTAAAAACTGCACAGACTCCCCTGGTTATGCCATCCCTGGGTCTTTTTATTTCGTGTTCCCACCACCAATCTCACAGCAGTGCCTGTGCAACAGCCTATTTACAATAGTCAACTCGCTTTTGGCCCTCTTACCGGGGCCTCCCTGTTCTGAGCCTCTGTCTGGCTAGGCTCAGCTAGCCCTGGTTGGTTGGTCAGTCGGTTGGTCCTTCCTTCCTCTCTTCCCCCCTGCACTTCATTCATGTGCTGCCTCTTATTAGCCCAGGGCTGATGGGGTAATTGGCTCAGCTGGGCAGCCTGACTGGGTAGTTACCCCCGTCAGCTTCCTACTGGGGAACTAATTAACATTAGACTGCTCAGAGTGCGGGGCTCCCCTGTTTGCGCCCTGCACTCTCTCACAGGGCCCCTTTGTTTACTCTCACATTTATTAGAGGCCACCATTTTCTCCGCTTCTCACCTGCAATGCACTGCAGCTGCCAGGCAGTACTCCCCCTTGTTCTAGTGACTCTCTCTGGCTTTAAGACTCAAGACTGCACGACTGCAACAAAACTGGAAGAAAAATGAAAGCAAAGGGGCAGATTTTCAAAAGAGATCAGCTTCTACATAGGCAGCTAAATGAAGCACTCAGTGCCCGGCTGTTCCCACCGAGAACAAAGGAAGCTGTTGCACATGCCGCAATTTTGCAAATCTTTCACCACCCAATAAAGACAAAAAATCAAAAATCCACCCCTACATGGGATGAAACAATTTCCCAGGTAATAGAAAAATGGGATCTATTAAAGCGAGAGCTAGAGAGAGATGCACTTTGTTGACGTGGGTCTGCTGGCAAATGACTTCAATTGCAACAGAGTTAGACCAATGCTGACCACTTTTGAAAACACTAACATCCAGTCTGAGGCCCCTCTCTCACAAACATTTATGCACATGCTTAATTTGACACAGATGAATAGTCCCTGGCCTTATCACTATTTGAGCATTTTGCCACTGCAATTATGCCAACAGAGCTATACTGGTATAATATGCCTTAACCAGTATAACTGCATCTATAATAAGGCTCGGTCTACACTAGAAAAGTAGGTCGGTATAATTGCGTCAGCTCAGGGGTGTGAAACATCCACCCCCCTGAGCAACACAGTTAAACTGACCTAATCCCTGGTGTAGACAGTGCCCAGTCGACGGGAGGTCTGGTTGGAGTATCTGTACCGATGGCAGAACCTCTCCTGTTGGCATAGATAGTGTCTTCACTGAAGCACTCCAGCTGCAGTGCTGAAGCTGTGCCACTGCAGTGTTTTAAGTGTAGATAAACTCTCCAGCTTTTACTGGCACAACTGTGTCAATTACACACACACAAAAAATCAATCCCATCTCCCACCAACACAATTATGTCAGTAAAACTTTTAAAGAGACAGCTGCCTAGCTCTCGCTAGGTTTAGTCTTCATTCTTCATTTTGTTTATACCCTGGTCATTACAGAGATGCCCTTGATGTATGAGAAGCAAAAAACTAAAGACTTGTCAGAAAAATACAGGTTTTGAATAGAGCAGATAGAAATTATTTTTTAGATGAAAAATGACTTTTCAACTCAAACGAGAAATTTAATGGAAAAATTTCATTTGATCAAAATTACAAAAATTAAAGTATTTTTTGTTAACAATTTTACCATCACCCCCTCCTCCCCATTTTTTTTAAACCAAAAATTGTTTTAGAAAAAAAGAAACTATATTTGATTTTCCAGTTAAAATATTTTGCAAAAAGTTTTTTTTTAAATGAAGAATAGCAATTATTTTTCATGGGTAATGCTGACTATCAGCACTAATTTTGGGAATGATGCACGATGAATTTGTATAGCCCAGGTATTTTAGAACACAAATCAGTTGTAATCTCTATAGGAGTGTGTGTGTGTGTGTGTGTGTGTGTGTGTGTGTGTGTACTTGGTTAATTCAGAGTCACAATAGATAAAAAAACTTGTACACGTAAAGAGAAACACACACTTCAGCACTTCTCAGATACAGAATAAACTATACTGGACAGAATGGAAAATCAAATTTGCAATTTGGAATATGGAAGCCAACAAATAAACATTATACAACAAAATAAAGGATGGGCAACTCAAAGAGGTCCTGAATTAAACACCATTGATAGCGTTGATACCATGTGGAACTAAAAACAGACATATCTGATAACATTCTTCCCTATCCTCACACCTCCTTCCATTTTTCACAGCAACACAAACTGATTTATAGTCATCTGATGTTGCCTTTTGGTAAATTGATCCATGTTCTTCTAGCCTCTGTAGCTTACAGATAATAACACGTGATTTAAAAATGGACTCTCAGAACAAAGATATGGCCACGATATGGATCAGCAAAATGCAAGGTTTGATCTGTTCCCATCTCAACTACACCCACACACTATGGGACCATAGGTTATTTTTTTACCTGCCCAGGCATGTTCTATAATTAAAAAAACTATAGCTATGCAAATTGCATTCCTGACATTTTCCAACCAAGATTACCTCAGTCCTGGATTGCTCTCATTGGTGAGAAAGTGTGACCCTGACAGAAGCTCTTCAATCAGTGAATCAGTTGCTGTTGCTAATCATATGACTTTGTTATTGAATCCCCCTTGGTTACTGCGAATTGGCCTTTGAAGATGATCCAACGTCACTGGAATTTGCTACACTTGAACCTTGTCTTGCATTGGAACAGCAGCATGGCATGAAAGTTACAGCAATTACTGATTAACATCTAAAGATAAGATCCCCACAGTTTCTGTGTCAAAGGCTGCTACTGTAATCCTAGGGAATAATGTTACTAACCAATAATCCAGCATTTATAAGGGCCATTGCAGCTGCAAAGGTTTTTAAAATGATCTTTTCTCTGCGTCAAATTCAGACTTCTCCAATCCTCACCCCAGCCCTTTGGTTCCATAGCCCTCTGTGCAGATGGACGTTTCACGCCATCAGGCAATCTCCTTTGCCAAGGCAATAGTTGCTTTATCACACTTTCACTGTAGGGCTCCTTATAATGATCATAAAAATGATAAACCTTTCATGTTTGGACAATGTCAGTAAATTGACTGATAATGATGAACGTGCTTTTATCACAAATGCGGGCAGATTCCTTTGAAATGCAACACAGTCTTAACAAGACAGATCATTTTAAAAGATGAAAGAGGGTGTGAGCTGGACCTATGCCCTGAGCTTTTCCTCCCTCAGCACCATGGCATAGAATCATAAAAATGTAAAGCTGGAAGGGACCTCAAGAGGTCACCTCTGGTATATTGCCTCTGGGTTAACTATTGAATCAAGTGGCCCATAAAAGATGGCTGGCAAGATTCAACCGCCATAGGATCCTGCAAGAATTCTACAATTATTTCTGCTGAACAAGTGTTGAAAAAAAAATACAAATTGTACTCATTGATCCTTTCTGCTTTCCCTAGGCAGTTGGCTTTAGAGCTTAGGGTTGGGTAAAGGTTATAATATAGTTCAGGGAAACAAATGTAGGGAAATGAAGGAGGGCCCTGCATGCTGGGCATTTGGGTTGGGGTTCAGGGCAGGGCAGAATGTGGCAGGTGCTAGCACAATGGGGCCCTGGTTTGTGATTGCGGCCCTAGGTTTATACAAATAAATCACGATCATCAGGTCATGGAGAAAGCTCTTTATCCTCCACAACATTGTGGGCAAAGTTACTCCACGACAGACCATAAAGCAATATCAGCCAGTAACAAATGTAAGCTCGAGGGGTCTGATAAAAAAAAAACTTGTATGTGTAAAGAGAAACACACACTTCAGCACTTCTCAGATACAGAATAAACTATACTGGATAGAATGGAAAATCAAATTTGCAGTTTGGAATATGGAAGCCAACAAATAAGCATTATACAACAAAATAAAGGATGGGCAACTCAAAGAGGTCCTGAATTAAACACCATTGTAGGGATGGGAAGGAAAGAACCAGGGAGGGCATACCAGCAACCATGACAGCAGAAGGGTTTGGCTCCTTTTTCAAGGGATGACTTTAACTAAGCTGAGAATCATCAGGCTGAAAGAGGCTTTGGTGGCTGGTTCTGCATGTTTTAGGGTATTTGTTCCACTGCTTTTTCTTCTACTCATCCTTCCAGGAAAAGGCAACCGCCCCAAATCCTCCAGGATGCAAGCACTACTCTCACGTAGCACCCAGCTTATTTGAAAAATTGTCACTTGCAAATTTCATGACAAGTACTTTGCTGCCCTTTTGAAAATACACTGCACTGCTACAGGCATCGGAAAGGAGAAAATTTCTTAGCGCCTCCATATTATTCCCTCTTTTTTCCACCGGTCCCACCATCTTCTGGGCTACGGATTCTATTGCTATCAGGGACAGATTTGACATTTATGCTGTTTAAAAATCCAGGCTCACAAACTACCGTGCATGATTCGCACTCAGAGGGGCAAGCAATGACTGGTGCATCTATAACAGGCGTTTCATTGCAACTGTGATGACAGCCAGACAGCAGCTTCCGACACGCTGCTGGGAGAGCAAGCTGCAGCTCTTCTGCCTGGTTCTTCTCCTCTAGCACTGCTGCTCAGCCATATCCGGAATTGCTCCATACACACAGTCACAGTGACCTGGCTCTCAGCACTTGTGGCATTAAGATGGGTCTTACATTTCTTATTTTCTCCCTCCTCAGTGACACAATGCATGATGAAACTTGCTACTATCAGTTTGTCCTGAATTGCATTTGGCACAGAAACTGTGAGGAGGCCAAGATGGCTTTCTACCAACCTTTTGCACCTCTCCTTAGTGTAGCCTTGATTGGCTATGGTGTTGAACAATATCAATAACCCCTTTTAAGCTCTCATATTAGACAATAATCTGATCTCCATGGCTACTCCAGGATTCAAAACGTTAGGGCTATCACCACCATGTGGGCTAGCATCATTGCTAGAGACTTGAGGAGAATGCAAGAAACAATGATTGCATTTAATCCAATGCACCTTTATTAAAAATTTCACCACATAGAAAGCTCCCAACTAATATAACTGTCACATAAACTGCAATGGCTGAAAAAAAAACCAGTGTACAACACCAGTACTTCCAATTCCATCATACTCACATATCCCTATGGAATCCTGAAGAAAAGAGCAAGGGGGGGGGGAGAAGGGGGAAGAGACAGGGCACTCCTGTTGAAGGTCCAGCAGCCATGACCTCCAGAAGGCGATGACCTCCATCTGCCCACCAGGCACTATTTATATAAGTTATGCGTATGTCCAAAGCTCATTAGTATCGGAGGACTGTTCGCATCAGGGCCAGCTCCAGGCATCAGCACAGGAAGCAGATGCTTGGGGCAGCCAATGGAAAGGGATGGCACATCCAGGTCTTCGGCAGCAATTTGGCAGAGGATCCCTCAGTCCCTCTTAAAGGGAAGGACCAGCCACTGAATTGCCGCCAAAGAATGAAGTGGTGTGGTAGAGCTGCCGCCAAAGTGCTGCCAGTCGTGGCTTTATCTTTTTTTTTTTTCCTTTTCACTGCTTGGGGTTGCAAAAATGCTGGAGCCGGCCCTGGTTTGCATGATAGACCACTTGGATAGTTCTTTTAGCTTATTAACTTTTACGTCTCCTTATCACCACAGTAACATGTTGTTACCTTAAAGAAGTCTCTAACATTTCACCCCGGCTGCCAACAGTCATTTTGTGGTGTCAGCTGATCTCTTATAGACATTACTATCCAAACTCAGCAGTTACTTTTCCAAAAAATCAGCATACAAACATAGACACAAGCTTGGCAGATTTATTATTAACTTACTTCAGCTAATTTATCCTAAAGCCTAATTTGGCTAAAGCTAAATATTTTGCAGGTCTGAGTCTGTAGGTTTCATAGAATCATAGGAGATTAGGGTTGAAAGAGACCTCAGGAGGTCATCTAGTCCAACCCCCTGCTCAAAGCAGGACCAGCATCAACTAAATCATTTCTTGCATTTCAGCTTTAAGCCTCAAATATCCAGCTCTTAGAATAGATGAATCTATTAGTTATAAGCTACATTATACTAGAGTTTAGTGTGTGTGAGGAGGAGGGCTGTCCAGGCCTTGATATAAGTTAGAGCAGACTCAGGGATGCTCTAAATTACACTTAGCTTCCAGAATGACTCTTTGGGGCCATAGCCAGCCGAGAATAACCACAACCCAGCAGTAATTCAGCTATGCTGGGTACTGTACAGACATCATATTAAAGTCAATCCAAAGCTCAAAGTGACTGTAATGTAAATATGGACAAGACAAGATAGGGTGCATAGGTACTGGAACTCAGGGTGCTGCCACTCCCCTGGATTGAAGTGGTTTCTATTATCTACAGGATTTACAGTTTGGTTCAATAGCTGTCATTACCTCCACTATACAAATTGTTCCGGTACCCCAATAAGATGGTGTAGAGCACTATGGAAGGGGTGACAAGACTCATAACGGGAGATAGGGAGGGAGTTATCTTACCACTGACATGGTCCAGAGCCAGGCACTGTAGTCACTGCTCCTTCAAGGGAGAGTGGGCTGGGGGAGGATTGACCCATATGGGATGGGTGAGAGGGGGTTCAAATAGCCAGTATGTAAAGCATGGCTAGGGCTGGTTCTAGTCTGTGATCATTTGGGAAAGGCAGGGTAAAGTAGCACATGCAAGGTTAGAACCTCTCTGGCCTGAAGGTATATGGTGGGAGAGAGGAGAAGTACTCAGGGGACCTTACCTTGAAAACCCAGTGGGCCCGGGGGAAGCAATTGCTCCATCTATAGCACCTCCTGTGTTTGAAATTTGGCACGAAATAGTCCTTGGTTAAGAGAGGCAACTTTTACTGTCCCCCTGAAAATCCACTCGAACACAGCAGAGTTACAAGCTGCAGGTCGCTGCCACTTGAAGCTGTGCATTAGCAGATCCTTTCAGGGAAACGGAAAACAAAACACGTGCAGCAGGGAGTCTAAGAGCCTGCTCAACTGACTAGGGTTCGCAGGCTCTTGCTATGGGCTCCAGCCAGAGCAGGAACATCGACACAGGTAATTGTAGCCATTTAGCGTAATCCCGTGCCAGCTGAGCCGGGCTCCCAGACTTGCTGCCTTTTTTCCCCCTTTAATTTTGCAGTGTAGACGTTCCCTTAGAGGCTGTCTCTGAACGTTCCATCTGCCCTGGCCATACTCCCCTGCCCAGCTGAGCCTCCTGAAGCAGCCACACATAACTGACCTTCACAGGACACAGCCAAAAGAGTGGATTATCCCTGTACAGCTCCAAATAACCACTGGCCTAGGCGAAAATGCATTGAGCTTCCAGGCAGGTATATTTGATGTTCAAATCTTATCTTGTCTAATGGTGGGTGTTAATAACAGCATGTTCTTTTCAACTGTTTTTATTGACTGTGGGCTCAGGCCCCTAATTTAATAAGGTGACAAGGATTAACCAACACATGTTCCAAAAAGGAGTAACAAAGGCTGCACAAAGTCACTTTGGGCACAAGTGGGAATAAAACCCAAATTTTATCCACTTACTCACACTATCAGGCAAAACCTGCTAAATCTATGTACCTAGGCAGGCTGTCTATAAAACAGGATAAATCCGGCATATGTAACCCACTGTTTCATTGTATCCCCTTGTAGAGGCTAGTCTACAGACCAGGGGTGGGCAAACTTTTTGGTCTGAGGGCCGCACTGGGGTTCCGAAACTGTATGGAGGGCCAGGTAGGGAAGGCTGTGCCTCCCTAAACAGCCTGACCCCGCCCCCATCTATCCCCTCCTACTTCCTACCCCCTGATTGCCCCCTTCAGAACCTCCCACCCATTCAATCCCTCCCTGCTCCTTGTCCCCTGACCGCCCCCTCCTGGGACCCCCACCCCTAACCACCCCCAGGACCCCACCCCCTATCCAACCCTCCCCCGCTCCCTGTCCCAACTGCCCCCAGACAGCCCCCCTGGGACTCCCACACCTATCCATTCCCCTCATTCTCTGTCCCCTGAAAGCCACCCCCCAGAACCCATGCCCCATTCAATCACCCCCTGTTCCCTGTCCCCTGACTGCCCTGACCCCTATCCATACCCCTGTCCCCAGACAGCCCCCCCCCCGGGACTCCCACACCTATCCAACTCCCCCTGCTCCCTGTCCCCTGACCACCTCCACCCCCTGAACCTCCACCCCATCCAACCTCCCCCTGCTTCCTGTCTCCTGACTGCTCCCCAGGACCCTTTGCCTCCCCCCCTCACCATGCTGCTCAGAACAGCAGGAGCTCGCAGCCCTGCCACCCGGCCAGAGCCAGCCATGCTGCCATGTTGCCCAGCAGGAGCAGCAGGCCAGAGCGTGGGCTGAGAGCTCAAAGGCAGGGCAGGATGGTCCCTTGGGCTGGATGTGGCCTGGGGCTGTAGTTTGCCCACCTCTGCTGTAGAAGGTAACTGCTTATACTGCTGCAGGCTGGTAAAGTTAGTCCTTTAGCTCAAGTTGGAACAATCTGTGCTAAAAGTTAGTGTTCAAACCCGAATGATGAACCAGGGAGGAAGAATTGTTACAGTTGCACATGAGTGAACTTGTATTTTTTTTTTTTAAAAAACCCAACAACCTAAGAAATGGCATACAAAGTGCTAAGAGAATGGTAAGGTTAAAGTCAAGCACTCAAGACAGGGAACCTCTGAAGCATTTGCCCATGTAACCTTAATTGAGACCTATTGTGCTTATGCATTACAACCAAATGCTATTTATTTTTTCCTCTACAGGCCCCTGCCTCATTCAGTAGAGAGCACTGTCCATCCTACGCAAAGTAACTCAATGCAGCTCAGTTAGATACCATGTCTTTCCTGCTGGAGTTCTAGTGTTAATTTGCAGTAGTTGCATTTCAATGTGCCATTGTAACAAATTGTAGACTTTGGAAATAGGTTTCAGTAGAAAACAAGTTGTCAAGATGGAGCCCTTTAAAATATGTAGTGCTGCTCGGAATAAATCTATCACTATTAGGTACAGCATGATATCTGTGAGTGTTCTGTTCTGGGGGTTTCTTCTGCTATTGGGCTGGGGGCATCTGCTAAATTTAGATCTAGAAAACCCTTCCAGGACATAAGATTTGTCAGTATCCTGGAAATAGGAGCAAGAAGGAGAGTTGAAATGAGATGGGGGAGATTTCAGGATGCCAAACAACTGGCTTATGTAACTGTTCAGCAATTCTGCCTGGTTTCCACTTCACACTGGTATAAAGCGCCAAACTCCATGCAGCCAATCACTTTCCAGGACTTCTACTGTTTACTCCAGCGAGCACTGTAAACCTGTGTCCCCAGACATGTGTTAGCATTATGTCATATTGAAACACTTCCTGATGTCCAGACAAGGATAATTAAAAAAAAAACCCCAAAAACCTAAAACTACATACACAGAGATGCAACATGAAAACATCCACTACTTGCCAACATTTAACTTAAGAGCTGTAATTAATGTTGAATTTACTTTAAATGAAGACTAATGGCTGAGGTAAAACTGAGGTGGTGAATAGAAACATGGTTTAAGATGAGGACAGATGGGAAGTTTTCAAGCTGGAAAGGGTTTAAGAGCAGAGTACCTCAAGGGTCAGATTTAGGACATCTGTTGTTCATAATGTGGGTCTATTTATAAAAATAAATTACTTGGAGAAGGGTGTTGAAAACTTAGGCAACATTCTGCTCATAGTTCCGTTTCTGTAAATCCGAAGTAATTCTGCTGGCTTCAGTGGAGATAGTTCAGATTAACATGGGTGTAATTTGAGATAGGGATTTGGCTTGAGACCTCTGAATTTTCAGATGACGCAAAAATTGGAGGGTGAGCAAATAATTAGACACAATGTAACCAGCTTCCAAGGGATTTGGGCTATTGAAATGCTGGGGCCAGCAGATGGCAAATCCAGTTCATTGTCAAAATGATAAAATAATTAACCTAGGGAATATCTGCTACATGGAACAGCCGTCCAATAGCAACTAGGAAAGGGACTGAAACCAACAGCTACACTACATATAGACAAACAAAATGCTACACTAAATCGTATTAGCGGAGAAAGACTATAAAACAAGAGAGACAAGACCTTTTCTACATAAGGAACTGGTTAGGCAGACTCATTTTAATGTATTGTCTCCAGATCTTGTTATCAGAGCAAAGGGAAACCATCATAGTATTCCCTCTCCCTTAGAAAGAGAGAGACATTAGGCAAAAAATAAATTGCTACCAGGCCTGAGAAATTATAGATGAGGACAACGTAAATCAGGGAGGAGAGGCAGAGGGTGAAATTTTGACCCCCATTGACATTAATGGGCGTTTTGCCACTGATTTAAATGAAGCCAGAATTTGGCACAGAATCCAGGACACTTCCGGTGGGAGGGGTGAAATTGCTTTATTTTCTGTGGATGAAGCCATGAGCTTATATATTAATAAGCGAAAGCAATACAAGGCCCTCATTCTCTGTGTAGGCACAAAGCTCCGGCCATGTGGAACTCATCACTAGAGCTGAGTGAATAATTGATTTTCTGCTTTTTGTGGCATTTCCAAAAAAATGGGGATGGGAGGATTTTGGGTTGAGTTGAACCAAATCTGAATTCTTGGTGAATCAAAGGGTCCATCTGGGGTTTGTGCCAGACTGAGGATTTGAACCTACGTCTTCCACATCCCATGTGAGCACCCTGATCACTGGGCTAAAGATTATAGGGAGAGCCGGGGCAGCAGCTGCACCACCTCCTCTGGCCATTTTGTGAACGGCTGAAACTACCCATGTCAAATTTGTGACTAGTTTTGGTTGACTGAAACTGCATTTTTTGGCAAATAAATTATTTCTTTCAAAAAAGTTAATCCATCTCTATTCATGGCAGGATTAGGGCCTAAGGTTAGGGTGACCAGATGTCCCGATTTTATAGGGACAGTCCCGATATTTGGGGCTTTGTCTTATGTAGATGCCTATTACCCCGCACCCCCATCCTGATTTTTCACACTTGCTTTCTGGTCACCCTACCTATGATACAAAGAAGGACATTTACAAATATCAGTTAGTTAATTAAATTGGACTGTTTTAGCTACTCCACAACTAAGTTCTATGGGAAACTCTCAAAATCCCACAAATGGAGCAGGGTCCCTTAATCTGTGGCTGATGAGACTGTAGATTTCCATGGGAAAGTGTACCTGTTTCATGAGTGCAGGAACTCAGACAGTAATTATATGCGCATTAGCAAGGAAATACACCTTGAAAGGCTACGATTTGCCCATCCAGACTAACCCCAATCCCCAAAATCTAGTTGCCCAAGGGGAGAAGTTCTCATCCCTCTCATCTCCCTTGCAAAATTAAAAGGAGCCTTGCACTGTAGTCAGAGGGTCACTAAAATCAGATTCCATCAGTTAAAGTTGGGGATAGCCCAGGCATGCCACCAGTCTTCTTCCTTTGAACAAGAGGTTGTTAGTGTAGCTACAGATTCTTGTTATGAAAAGAAGGGGACTCGCTCAGCCAGGTCCCAAATCATTGAGGACTTTATAAGCTGAAGCTCCACCAGAAAGTTTATAGTGGAGTTTATTACCTATATTACTCTGTCCTAAGTGCTTAGATAATACAGTGATGGTGTTCTAAAAAATCAAGCTAGATCTAAGTGAGAGGCACAGTGTAAAAAGCTTAGGAAGCATGCAACCACACTCTGCATACACTTACATTTCCAAGTACTTTTACAGAGTTTCCTCATGTAGAACACATTATTTAAGGACATAGTAACTTTTTTTAAAAAAAACAACTGCTCCATCTACTGTGCTGGGTGCTTATACAATAAAACACATCTATCAACATTACCAATTTAATCATATTCTCAAGAGTTCCTTCTTACACAGTTAGCCACTCAAAACAAACAGAAACTACTCTCCTTAGCTCTCTTACCTCATTTATAACGTCTTCCCATTTCCACTTCCACCCTCAAAAGCCAGGGAGTAGCAGCCTACGTGAGCAGATAAGTTCCAGAGTTGCAGACCCCTTACTGTGAACACCTTCCCTTAATCCAGGAGAGGGGGAGTTAGCTCAAACACCTTTGCTGATCTATCAGAGAAGAAGAAAATGGGCCTTTCAGGTGTTAGGTCCTTCACTATTTAGGATTCTACAAATCAACAGCTTGAATTTTACCTGGAAACAAAAATAGGAAGAGAGGGATGCACGGATGCAAGCCACCTCCCTAAGCAAGAAAACAGCTGCATTCTGAACTCTCTGTAGTTCTTCCAAATGATCTTTGCATATAGGCCCTTGTAAAGAGCATTGCAACAATCCCATCTGAAGGTGTTAAAGGTATGGATAACTTGAGAGAGACCCATGCCCAGAAGAAGACTTCAAGGAGTTCTGGTCAAAAACAGATGTGAAAAGTAGTCTTAGGATCAGCTGCTCTCTGGTCATTCAGGAACAATGGAGGATCAATACGACCTACCAATTGTGGACCCCCTCATTTGGGGCCGGGTATTACCACTGCCATTTCTTCCACTTGCTTTCCCCATGTTACCAACATTATCCCAGCATTACATGGGTTGAGTCTGAGCCAGCGAGGTCTTATCCAAGACCTTGCATCTGTCAAGCAATGAGTGAGTGGCACAGCTGCAGGAGCTGAGTCAGATCAGATGGGGATAAAGAGCTGTGCGTTGCACATGTACTGAAGGCATTGCAGGCCTTCTCATTAACCCGAATGAGATCATATACAGATCAAACAGGAGAAATAACAAGCCCTGTAGTACCGCTCATGATAACTCCTTTGGGACAAGCAAGCAATTACCCATTCTTACCCCTGGGACATCTTGGTCAGAATGGAATGGGACTATACAGGTCTATCTACCCCTCCTAGGCACTGCACATGTATCACCAAGACCTCATCATGACTAATACTACCCAAGGCAACTGACAGATTGGAAAGAATCAGCATGGACCCTCCATCCATTACCACAAGCTCATCTACCCATGCAACTTGTGAAGCTTCTGTACCATTCCTAGCCCAGAAACCAGAGTGAGTGGAGTCCAGCTAATCTTGTTTGGTGCCTCTAAGTGCTATTATAATATAAGTAACAAGCATAATAAAGGGAAGATTAAGATTATTTTTAAAATGGGAGGTATGTTGGGCCAGACACTCTTTCTCTGTTCCTAAATCTATGCTCATGTTAATTAACTTGTTCCATGAAATCTTATAGAAATTAGAGATAGAAACAACCTGTCATTGTAGGTTGTCTAGTATCCATTGCCCAGGGGGCCAATGCAGGATGATTTCAGACAGTAATTCCTAGAGCTTTGTCCAGTCTTAGTTTAAAATTTTCCATTTCTTAATAATCAACAAATTCACTATTTATTATTATTAGATCTGGATGGAAATTTTCTGATGGAACATTTTTCTATTGGAAAAGGCTGATTCATTGAAAGGGAAACATTCTGTGGGAAGGCATCAATTTGGGCAGAACTCACAAGGAACTTGTCTAGTTTCCTCCCCACCTAGCGCCTTGCCAGCTAACTTGAAAGGGGGCTTGGGAACCACAGCTCCCAAGCTCTGTGAAAGCCCACTGGCTGAACTGCTGGAGGGCTTGGACTCCCCAGCTCGCAGAGCTCCTGGATCCCCAGGAACATGGGGAAGTGGGACTGGAAATATTTGAAAAATTCCATTTCAGTTCTTCCAAAATAGAATGTATTGAAAATGTCCCTCCTGTGAAAAATTGTGCATATCTGAATTTTCCTTTCAATTTGGAGTAAATTTTTTACAGAAAGGTGAAATTTTCCATGGGCGGGAAATTCCAGTTCTCACTCATCTCTAACAGTTAAGTCTCCTCTCATCCATTCCTCGTTCAGTTGTTGTCTATGCCTTGTTTTAGCACTGGGGTGTGCCCAGGTCTGAGCATAACACTCCAGGTGCAATATTACCAGCGAGACTACTGAGGTGACCAAGTTCTGACTTCATCATTCACAAGTAGTACAGCCATCCCAAACTCATGGCTATAAAAGCTTTACACCAAACTATACCATGTGCTCCAATGCACACTCCTATTTTACTGCAAATCCTTCACCATGGAAAAGGCCTTTCTGCCCCAAGAACAGCACTCTCAGCATTGACACACCTTTTACCTAAAGCAACCAAAAAAATTAAAATAAAAAAAAACATGAAGCAAATCAACCCCAAGCAGAATTTTTACCTTGAAAAGAGGAGATTAGTGCTAGAAATTCCATCAACTCTACTAGGGACTTCACTATTGCTATCAAATTTACATGGAAGGGACTCAGAGACAATGGTGGTGGGTTGCTAAAACCCTAACTTAAATTTCTCTCCCGTGTGTATGATCAAACATGCCTTACTGAAGCAGTCATAATTTCATAGAGTATAAGGACAGGGGGGACCACCAGATCATTTTGCCTGACCTCCTGTATTTCACATGCCAGAAAATATCACCCAGTTACCTCTCCATTGAGCCCAATAGCTAGTGTTTCACTAAGGCATATCTTCCAGAAAGGCATTTGGTTTTGATTTGAAGTCATCATGAGATGTAAATCCACTCCTTCCCTTGACAGTTTGTTCCAATGGTAACTCATCCTTGCTGTTAAAATGTGCGCCTTATTTCTAATTTGAATTTGTCTGACTGCACATACAGCTGTCTATGAGCAAACACATCCTTTCTGAGGCAGCAGAGTAGAACACTGATGTAATTTTTATAACCATCATCCTGATAATTATCTTTATGGAACTTTTTCTGTCTAAAAATCTGACAAATGGAACTGATGACCTTAGAAGAATTTCATCTCTTCTGACTGAACATTACTGGCTTGCAGAAGAAACCAGTATAATTTTTTTTTTAAATATTATCCCTAACAAACATGTAAGGGCACCTGAATGGTTGCAGTCCACTTAAAATGAGTGATGACTTCTTGGTGATCTCTGACGGAAATGTTACACTTTGAATCTGGAGTTAGCTCTTTGGCCTGTAATGAATGAGTGCACAACATTTCAAGATTTTAGCTCAGTGGGAATTAATAGAGTCAGTCAGTGAATGATCTGTTGCTAGGACATGAGTTACATACTGCAGGGGAATTTATGGGAACAGTTAATAGATACTGGTTTCACTACATGTCTCTTGTAAATTGCAGTTTAAAGATCCATTGACCATATGCCAACAGATGCGAAAGCAATTGTCATACAGATTTACAGTTTCCTTCACATTTTCACCAGAGAAGTACACACGTCTGAGTTTCTCTTGTTAGGTTGGAATTCAGTACCAGCAACTTCCGTGTTGTGAAATGACAAGCAGTGAATTTTGCCGTTAGAGTGGTATTTTCATATCTCTGTCAAGCCTTGTAAGTCTTTCCCTGTGTCAGACACAAAATGCCTGGTAGGAAGTAATAGATGACAGATGCTTCGTCTCTCAATTATGTCTCGTATCTAGCAACGTTCCTTCAAATACTTTCACTTTGAGGAAGAAGGGTGGTTGCCCTTCATGAGGCACTGGTCTAAAAGTTCAGCTTTTTTTTTTAAAAGATTCAAATCAAATTAGTGTTAATAGATCCAGTCAAATTATTTGTTGCAAATTTAACCCTTTTTTTGCTTGCCAAGTGTTCATGAATGGACTTCCACTTCACAAGACTAGTAGTTATTTACTATTATTTACACAAACAGTTTATCTGATGGGCTTTTCTCTGAACTATATCTATTTATTACATGCAGTTTATGAGTGGTTACCTAAACTACACAGTGATAGTTCTGCTTCCTAACTGGATTACTGAAGCTTTTTAAATCAATAAAACAACAATGAATAGCAAATAGTAAGTAATGAATACTCTTATTCGTGGAAACTATACCAATGTTTGTAGTCAAATCTAGATATTTCTACAGAGAACCAGCTATTCCCCAAGGACTGGTGAGACTAAACACTCATTCACCCAAATGGCAAGGGGCAGGAAAATGGTCAAATGGAATAACCCTTCCAACCTTGATGTTAATCATTATTACACTAGCTGTATATTTAAGAGTTGTCACCTGTCAGAGCAGATGGATTTATGCGGATTTTCATAGTGCATCTCTGATGCCACAGACCGTAGAGATTGCTCCAGCTTTCCTCTCTCTTTCAAAGAATAGTGGAGATGTTCGTTATTGAAGGGAATTCACCGAAACACTCACCACCCACAGACTGGTGAGACAGTGAATTTTCTTGTGGACCACCCAAGAAATAAATTTCTTCAGTAGTATCTCCTGGGGAATTGATTTTAGGCAGGACACCCACGTTTGTTTCATTTTCTGTCATTGTTTGAGACAAGTCTGACAAACCCCTACAAAGCAGCTAGCCTCAGACCTCTCAAATGTTTTCTCACAGGTCCAAAGGCTTATCAAAGTGTGATTCTTTGTAGCAAGATAATTCAATTTCCACAGATTCCTTGTGGTTGAGTGCTTGCTTTCAAGTTAGAGGGAGGGGAGCACCAAAAGGAAAAGATTTGTTTGCAACGTAAAAAGAGTCAAGAGAACTGGCAACACAGCCAGCCAGGGCTGGACAGCACCCTAGGAGCCAGTCAGAAACCAGGGGAAGGGAACAAACAGAATGGTTTGGCATATAGAGGCCTTAGGTGGAGATCAGCAGCACCAGAAGGACTCGTTTCAGAGGGATTAGAAGGCTTTTCATTTTTAACTCTCTAGCCAAGGAAGGGGGGCAAACAGACTTTTAGCAGTATTGCACCTGACCAGTTCTACATCCACATTTGAATGACAGTAACAGAGGAAAAAGATTAACCAAAATTTGCTTCCTATACAAATTATGCAAAACCAACTCCCTGCATTCACTGGACAATGGTAGTTCAAACAAATCTGCTACACTTGCTCTCTGTGTTGCACATGACCATCGTGATGGTGTCTGTACGCTCTGCAATGAAGAGTGGCTGAGAACACTCCAAGTGCATAGTCAAACTCCTCAGGCCTTGAAATATCTGCCCATTTGGTGTTCTACGTGGCTGTGCACCGGGCGTTTAATTCTCTTCCTTTCATATTGTTTTGATCTGCCATTCTCAAGGTCAGTCCAATTCTCTGTCCTTTTGTACAATGAAGGATATTTTAAAACTTCTGTTACAACAGCTCTTAGAGTCTTCAAATTGGCGGTCATTGTAACAGTGATTTTGTTTGCTCTATGAGTACCTCACAACCACTAGTGGAGTTTATCACCACAACACCCCAGGGGGTAGGCAATATAATCAGCCCCGTTGTACAGATGGGGGAAACTGAGGTACAGAGCAGATTAAATGGCTTGTCTAAAGTCACACAGGGCAGTCTGTGTAGGAGCCAGGAATTTTACACGTCAGTTGCACTAACCATGAGACTATTCATCCCACTCTGACCTCCAGCTAGTGAAACACGACTGTGTTTGTCAGAAATGGATTCCTACTGACACCCACCAGTGGGCTTTGGATCAGGCCCATGCAGCGAGTAATTCACTACCGGAGCTGGGTGGAGATTTTTCAGCATTTTTTCAGGGAATGAAAACTATTTGGAAATTGGGATTGGATTCGATAAATATCTATGGCTCCAAAAATGGAATTTTTGTTTTTGAAAAAGTTGCAATGGTTTGTTTCAACCCTGGCAAAATGAAACCTTTTGACTTCTCATTTTGAAACTGAAAATGTCATCTCAGAATTTAGCTATAGCTTTAAACAAAAATGGTGGCAAACACCCTGAAAATAAAATAACCTTCCCAACCAAATTTCATTTTGGTTTGCATTGGGGGTGTTTGTCAATCCAAAATGATTTTTTTTCTTCCAGTTTTTTGTTCCAGTGAGGGGGAAATGAAAAAAAACAACATTCAGTTTTGGTTTGAAACAAAACAATATTTTTTGTTTGGGGGCGGTTAAAGTTCAATCCCCAAACTATAATAATAATAATAAACCCCCCTCCCACTTATTCACTCAGCTCTACTTACTACCTGCACTAGCATCCCTGAAAGGCCTTAGGATTTTGGCCTTCACATTGTAATCCAATGAGTCCAGTTGCTATCATCCCCCTTGCATGACAAACTTCGCTTATGCTGGCCTTCCCACTGGTCATTACAAATCCTTTCAGGAGAGCCTCCTGAGTGGCAAGCCTAGAGCCAAGGTCTTAATTAGAGTCAAGAGACAAAAGTGTAATAGCAGGTGGGAGAGGACTTCTGACTTTTAAGGGCTGGGGTAGAAAAACACCTAGAAAAATTGCTTGTTGCTATCCTCAGTCAAACAAGATTCAGCTAGGGCTCCATAATGCTCACTTGCATAGAATTCCCCCCAACTGGTGGAATTAGTGTGTGAAATTCCATAGCCTGTGCTAGACAGAAGGCCAGAGCAGATTACTAGAGGGTCCCTTCTACCCTGAAAATCTCTGCAGATGCCCCCCAACTTATGTAATCATTCCATTCCAGAAAGCCTTGAGCAACTCGAATTTTGCAAAAATTTCTGCAACTCATGTCGTAAACAGATAGCTAAGGGTTAATGTCTCTCTCATCTATAAAAGGGTTAACAAACAGTGACCTGAAACACCTGACCAGAGGACCAATCAGGAGACAAAATACTTTCAAAACTGGGTGGAGGGAAGTTTGGTTGTAAGTTCTTTGCTCTTGTCTTGGTTCAGTGACCCTCTCGGCTCTGAGAGTGCTCTCTCTATCTCCAGGCTTTCTAATCTTCTGTTTCCAAGTTGTAAGTACAAGGATAGTAAGACAATAGGTTTATATTGTTTTTTTGTATTTACATGTGTGTAGTTGCTGGAATGTGTTAAATTGTATTCTGTTTGGATAAGGCTGTTTATTCATTTTTTCTTTTAAGCAATTGACCCTGTATATTGTCACCTTGATACAGAGACCAATTTTATGTCTTTTTCTTTCTTTTTATATAAAGCTTTCTTTTTAAGACCTGTTGGATTTTTTTTTAGTGGGGGCTCAAGGGGATTGAGTCTGCAGCTCACCAGGGAATTGGTGGGAGGAAGAAGATGGGGGGAAGAGAGAATCTCTTTGTGTTAGATTTACTAAGCCTGAATTTGCATGCCCTCTGGGTGAGGAGAGAGAAATATTTGATTTCTCGGTGCGCTGTTTCAAAGACTTGAAGTAGGGAATCTCCCAGAGTAGCCAGGGCGGGGAAAACTGGGAGGACGTAAAGAGGGGGAAGGGAAGTGGGTTATTTCCCTTTGTGGTGAGACTCAAGGCATCTGAGTCTTGGGGTCCCCCAGGGAAGGTTTTGGGGAAACCAGAGTGAGCCAGACACTGGAATTCTGGCTGGTGGCAGTGATATCAGATCCAAGCTGGTAATTAAGTTTGGAGGTTTCATGCTAGCTTCTCATGTTCTGAACTCTAAGGTTCAGATCTGAGTAGGACAGTTATGACAACTCAAAAATCCTATTTCTGGCTTATGGGACTTTTTCCGTAAGTGCGACTTTGCGTAAGTTGGGTCTTGTGTAATGCGGGGAGCATCTGTACATAAAGCTGAAACTTGCCTTTGCTATAGATGTCCAGAGTTCCGCATGCATACTCCATGCTCTTCTCAAAACCTCCCCTTCCACACCTGCATGCTTGCTACTTATATACATCTACCACCTAATTACAGCACACACCAGCAGTTGCTTTGCCTTTAGCTCACTGAACTGCAGCCATTACAGAAAGTTCTCCGAATGTATTCGTGATGCGTCAAAGTCATGGCATTCAGTGGGTGGAGCATACTAACCTCTTCCACAGCAGATACCAATGCTTTGGAAACAAGGGCATTGGAGAGGAGGTAGACTGGACCCATTCTGGGGAAATGGCTTAGAGCAGGGTAGTTACAAATGGAACATTTTCAGATTGGAAAGGGGTTAGGAGTGAGTTGCTTCTGCTTTGAGACTTCAACATCCATCTATCAGGAAATGAGTGACTCCGATAAGGATATTAAAAATAATCCACAGATTTGGATATTTTTATACATTGCTAAAACTGGAGACAAAATAAACATGAAGAGGCCAGCTGGCCACAGTTAAGTTATCCCGGTGCAGCAATGGGAAGTGAACACTCTTGGCGAGGAAGCCACAGCCAGAATGAGCTTGGAAAGCAGTCTATCTTCCATGCCGGCAGGTGGGTCCCTCCAAGTCTGAGGGGCAGTGACGAAAAATGTGTGTGAAATTTGCACTTCTGTCCCCGCTCCGTGGATAAGCCAGAAGACTTTGGGCACCAGAGCTGACTCCTCAGGGAAACAGGCATTTTTCTGGGATTCTCTGCTCTCCGTCCTCCACCGATACCCTCATTTTGATCCTGGAACCAGCAGCCTCAGGCTTGTTTGTTCATTTCCTGTCCCTCACACTCAGCTGGTGCCTGAATTCTATGGCCCCTCCATCTCTTGTGGGGAGGGGCTCTTTTGTTGCTTTGGTGGAGCCCAGCCACCAATCCCAGGCCAGCACTAGTCACATAAACTTACACACGTGCAGATATGTGACATTAGCGACTGTAGCTTTTCAGAGCTTATTTTCCTTCTGGTAATTTTCTGCCATTGCATCTTCCTCTCAGACGAGAAGTCTACTAACTCTGCTGCTCTCAGCTCTCCAAAGTCTGCTCCCACTTTACCACAGGGTAGCCAATGGACTGAGAAGGCTAATTACGTACATTACCTGTGTGACCAGTTTGATGCATTTAGCTAAATTCCTAATAAAGAAAATAGGAGATGGTGATGGTCAGAGATTATCTTATTTCTAGGAAACAACTGTATCTGGAAAACCAATATGTTCAATGTTGAGTGCCAAATTGCCAACACAACCCTCCTGTTTCATTCTGCACACAGCTAGTGTTCAGCCGCTGGTGAGTTCAGAGAGCATGAGAAGAATGGGAGGAGCAGTAGGGAGTTTCCAGATCTTGTCAGATTGCCAGAAATGTGTCAGAACAGTTGGCCCCTGGGTGACCCAGCCACATCCCAAAAGAGAGGAAAGCTTTGAACAGCTGGCAGAAGCAGCACCGCCCATCTCACTGCAGCAGTAACGAAGGCAGGGGGAAGCACAGATAGGAGAATCTCACCAAATCAGATTTCTAAATGAACTGTCAAGTATAACATAAGGTGTGTACCCCACAAGACGGCTGCTTGGGGGTTTTATACACCATCGTCCACATAGAGACCCAGCCACAAACCATGGGTAAGCTCTGCTGTACAAGTGGAAATGTACGTGTTTTCTTTCAAATAAGAATTTAAAAAAGTGATTTCAGAAATGATGGACTGGGTTCACTGGTACGCTCTGACTGCGCTGTGCCACTCCTGGTGTGCGAAGAAGCCACAGAAGCAGCTTCCCTGCCTGGTTAAGCTGCATTTAGGACTGCCTTGTGTAGCCAGAGCAGCACAAAACAGCTGGAGTGTGCCAGTGAATCTGACCCTTTATGCTTTGTGGAGGAGAGGCAATATGATCATCTGAGGTACACAATAAACTCAGTTACAAACAATGTTACCATTAAAAGTAGGGAAAGCTGAATTCTGAGCATTGGGCTGCTGCAAGGTTTCCCACATGGCTGGGTTCTTCACTTTGCACCATGGTTATGAGTGACAAACGTTTCATTCAGCCGTAATTCAGTCACAGATAGTACTGCTCTTGTTCTCTTTGTTAGGAACCCTTCCCCTTCACTTCTGCTTGTGCTTTAGTGAGTGGAATACTCATAAATGGAGTATCCTCTCTGTAGGGTTTAAAATATCAATTTGCCATTTACGACCAAATACATTTTCCCAGTTGTAGAAGACAAACCTTCTTGTGATATTTCAGGTGTTCACATTTCTTACTGGGCGAAGATGAAAATCAGCAGGCCAGTTAAAAGGAAAGGTGGTTAGTGATTCCGTGCTTCTCTGGGATTCAGGAGACCCGGGTTTAATTCCCTACTCCAACTTCCTGTGCAATTTTGCCCTCTTTGTAAATTGGGAATAATACTACTTCCCTACCTTGCAGGGGGAGTTGTGAGGATAAATGCCTTAATATCAGAGTACCTCATGATCTTTAACGTAATGGAGACCATACAAGTATGTGATACAGGAGTGCCTCTGTTTTCAGGGGCTGTGTGAGAGCTGGCTTCGCTTAGTAGCTAGCCTGCTCCTCTCACATTTAACTTCCATATGAAAAACCATGGGCTGAGTTCTCTGCTGGCATAATTCCACTGTCCCGAGTGTAGCAAACTGCAGGGAGAAAACAAGTTGCAGGAGGGAAGAGGTTGGAGGAGGCACCAGGAAGTCAATCTGCATGCACATGGCTGGAATACTAGCTGCAATCTCAGTGTCTCTAGGTAGTCCTTGTAATAAAGAGCCAGTTTAGTTTTACAAGCGTGGCATCCTGCATGCAGGGTAATACCACAGTGGAGTTACACCAACAGAAAGTTTGGCCTAGTATGTCTTTGTTCTGTTCCAACATACAGAGCTGCAGGTTTTCAATTTTGTTTCCCCTCATGCTTCTAACCCACCAGGACTGAACCCCAGAAAAACCACAATAGTACAATAATGCCAGATTGCAGTCTAGTGCCCGTTAGCTGTCCCCCAAAGTAACTCACATCACCATATCTACAACACAATGGAGGAACATTAATGTCCCCAGACAGGAGAACACCAATAGTCCGTTTAGTCAGGTGTCCTGTTTACAGCAGGGGCTAATAATGGACATTTCAGAGGAAGCAGGAAAAATAGTATAGTATTGCAGCATAAGGAATGCTATTATATTGTGGCAAATTTCACTGTAACCCCATCTGGTGATCAGTTTATGCCTGAAATCAAGAGGCTAAGTAGCCTATAGGATTATTATCACAGGCAATGTAATTGCAAATCGTATTCTCCTTTGTTTAGGTATCTAATCCCTTTTTGGAAATCTTACTGACACATTTGCTTCAGCATCTTGCAAGCCTAATTTAATTAGGCCTTGTGTGAAGTGAATTCCCTGTTATCCATTCCACTTTTAATTCTATCAGCTGACCTCTTCCATTATGGCAAAGGATAAATGTATATAGGAGTGCATGGCTGGCCTTCTCTGTACCAAGGGGATCTTAAGTGATTCCATCTTGGACCCCAAATTCAGTTATCTTTTTTTCTCCCAGGACCCTACATCCCAGAATCCTTTGCATCACTTTCCCCACAAGGTTTCAGAGAAAACACCCTCAGTGCTTCACATAGTTCCAGGCAGAAATAGAGGCCCATTCTCTCTCACCACCCTTTTCCCAGCAGCCGGTGGAAGATCTCCTACTGCTACTGTTGTCTTTCCTTCACTGTCTCCAAGAGCAGGGAGATAGAGTGACACTCAGATCAGTGGATTGTCAGGATATTAACAGAACAATTTAAAGGGGAAAACTTTATGACCTCCCAAAAAAGCCCCAAGTGTCATGATCCTATTGCAGCCTAATGTAATAGTTGACTGCCACAGAGGGAATGGGAAGAGAGAGACTATTTAGCTTCCCTGCCTTCCAGCAATTTCCAGGGGTGAGGAAAAAGAGTGGAGCCCTCCTCCTCACTCATGGGAAGGAGAGAGAACATTAGAACGGCCATACTGGGTCAGACCAAAAGTCCATCTAACCCAGTATCCTGTCTTCCAACAGTGGCCAATGCCAGGTGCTTCACAGGGAATGAACAGAACACATAATCATCCAATGATCTATCCCCTGTCGTCCATTCCCAGCTTCTGGCAAAACAGAGTCTAGGGACACCATCTCTGCCCATTTTGGCTAGTAGCCATTGATGGACCAATCCTCCATGAACTTATCTAGTTCTTTTTTTAACCTTGTTATAGTCTTGGCCTTCACAACATCCTTTGGCAAAGAGTTCCACAGGTCGACTGTGCATTGTGTGTAGAAATACTTCCTTTTGTATCATGCCCCACTTGCCCATTCTGATAGGAGGAGAGTTGTTCAGCGTTTCCTGCTGGATGGAAGGGATGTAGCTTGGGGGGCAGATTTGGGGGAGGGGTGGCTACCTTACAGACAGACCTGGTCTGAACTCATTTTGAATCTTCCTTTTTGCCTTGAATTGCAACAAAGAAGTTGAAGTTTCAAAATACGCAAGTGACCTTATTGATATGTTTCAATAAGGGTGAAGTGCTCCATTCCAACTTGATATTAGATATAAAAAAAGTCAAAGGATAAATACAAAGCAAAGCACTTTGACACGTTCCTGGGAAGCGTTTACACTTTGTTAAATCAGTATTTACTGGTGGGAAACGGTTCCATCACTAGATTTCCAAACATCTGGTGTTATTGGTTTAAAGGGCGGTTACAAAGATGCCAAAGCGCCATTGTAAGTCAGGGGGATTTGTGCTCCTAACTCATCAAGGCCCTTTTGAAAGTCCCACTCCTAGCTCATATTTAGCTAGGCTGAAAGGTGTGAACCACAGGAGGTGCCACTTAGACACAGGTAAATGCTGTGAAGAAGGGAGGGCTTATGGCTTTGAGGTGAAGAAAGTGTATGTTAAGTGGCACACAACCTGCCCAATGAGGGAGAGTGATGCAACTCAGGTACCCAAGAGGGAAATGAACACCCAGAAGAAAGTAAACTAGCAAATGAAGAACACGGGCCATGCTTATAGGGAAAGTACCAGTGATGCTTATAGGGAAAGTACCAGCATTTCATCCCCACCACACTCAAACATCACCCACAGTTATCTTGGTAAAGAAACGATCTAAAGGAAACGTTACGAATAAAGACACCCAACCCCTCAGTATGTACCCACTGGATCTCTACCTGGAGCAATCTCCTTTTCAATGGAGGCCACATTCATCTGTAGTGTAACCCCACTGAAGCCAAATGAGCTAACTCATCTCTGAACCTGCTGCTCAGGGGCAGATCTACAGCTGGTGTAGCACCACAGAGACAGTTCACACCAGCTAAAGATCTGCTCCTCCATTCTCCTCTTATCTCACTCTGCTATGCCTCTCCCTACCTTGTTTCTTTGTCACCCTTTTACATCTCTCTCTTTGAACAAGGGATTAAATGCATTCAGTAATGCATATATATAATTACATATAGGACCTTTGACAACTTTAATCAACATATGGAATTTAAATACATAGCCATATTCCCCCATGAATTGGTAAGACTTTTACAACTGCCTTGAAATCAATATCCTGCATCAGTGACTAAATAAAATTAGCAGTGGACTGGGACTGAAGCTGAAACCTACAGTTGCCCTCCCTCACACTCCATCTTCCAGGAGGCTGTGCCATCTTGAATGGAGTGATCATGACACAGTTGTCAAGCAGCAAATTTGAAACTGCAACATCAGGGACATAGAGCTTTTGAGAACAGTGTTTCTCCAGGTGGGTGAGATATAGATGAGCAATGCTGACCTAGGATTTCTAGCTCAGCAAATAAATGCAGAACTCTCAGCTAGACCCCCACTCCTGGCCTGTACCCCATCAGGGCTAGTGAGTGGCTGGGATGCTTTTGCTCTTGGTTACTGGGGTTGAACTAGTGCCAGTGCTTTTTCAGCAGGTGTCCCTCATCTTTGGGCTGTCCATGGCAACCCACCTGACCCTGATTCACAGATTTTAAGAACCAGAAGAAAGATTATGGTCATTTAGTCTGACCTTCTGCATAACACAGGCCATAGAATGTCACCCAGTGATTTCTACATCTAGCCCAATAACTGGTGATTCAACAAAAGTAAGATGCTGTTTTCATTTAAAGACTCCAAGTAGTGGAGAATCCCTTTCACCTCTTGGTTCTAGTGGTTAGCCTCACTGGTAAACATTTGCATCTTTTTGGGCAACTGTTTGAACTTTGCTGACTTCAATTTCCAGCCCCTGGGTCTTGTTAGTGCTTTGTCAGCTAGTCTTCCAGTATCAAATCTTCCTATGCTGCTCCTTAGAGATGGATCCAGTGGTCTCTTAACCTTCTTTAATTAGACTCAGGACTTGTCTACACTACAGGCTATGTCAACATAACATATGTCATTCAGGGGTGTGAATAAGCCAACCCCCCATGAGCAACATTAGTTACACCAACCACTGTGCGGACAGTGCTATGTCAGCAGAAGAGCTTCTCCCACCGACATAGCTACCGCTGCTCATGGAGGTGGAGTTATTATGCTGATGAGAAGGCTCTCTCCACTAGATGTGCTACAGTGGAGCAGCTGCATAGATTAGCCTTGAATAAACCAAACCCCTTCATTCTTTCCCAGAGATTCACATTTCTCAGACTTCAAAATCATTCTTGCGTTTTTCAGAACCCTTTCCAGTTTTGCCAGCGTCTTTGTTTAGAGTGTTGTCACAAAAACTGGACACAGCATTCCAGTAATGCTCTCAGCAATGCTATACACAGAGGTAATGTCGCCTCCTGGCTCCCACTCAATGTTACTAGTTATATATGGAAGGATCATGTTAGTCCGCTTGGCCACAATGTTGTACTGGAAGCCAACTGAACCTGAGCTATCTCCCATGACCCCTACATTCTTTTCAAGGCACTGCTTTCCAGAATAGCTCTAGCCTGTAATTATGGCCTTCATTCTATTTTCTTAGATCAAAATCCTTGCATTTGGCTGTACTAAGATATGTTTGATTGCACCCAGTTTACTAGAAGATCCAGATCAATCTAAGTAATCTGTCCTTGATATTTTCCACTCCAATCTGTGTCACCTGCAAACAATCAGAAACGGTTTTACAGTTTTTTCCAGATTATTGATAAAAGCATTGAATAGTGCTCGTTTGGGAACCAGTCTCTGGGGGACCCCACTCATTGACTATACCTGATTAGCAATTACTCTTTGAGATCTATCAGTTAGCCTGTTTTTAATCCATTTAATGGGCCATATTGATTTTGTATCATGCCAATACTAAGCCAGGGGTTCTTTAGCACACAATGGATAGCTTATTCATTTGGTGTAATGCCTGCTTCAATCCTGGGGGTCTAATGGACTCTATGCTGCGTTTTACAGAATTGCTGTCAGCGTCTATCAGTCCCTTGCAGGTAGCATTGCATTATTTGTATCTTAACATTTTCTATCACAATGGCTTGAGGCCCCAGAAGTATAAAGCAATTGCTGCAATAATGCCACAGCTTCACTGTGCTTTGCTTTGTCACACTCCATCCTTTTATACTCTCTTGACATTCTCTGTTATAGGCAGTGTGTGCTGCAGTAGTTATTGACAACCACTAGGGGTCAGTTTTTTAATATCTAGAATTAAAAGTTCCTTTGTCTGCGTCTCTCAGACCCCTGCACCCACTGCAGGCCTCCCCCTTGAGCCCTTCCCATTCTCCATGTCCTCTGCCTCCTGTCCCCAGTCCTATGCCTCCTCTATGTCCCCAGGACCCCTCCATCTGCATTCATCCCCACCTCCATGCCGAAGCAGTCTGCAGTCTCCTTTTCACATTTCTCCCAGGCTCCCCGCTCCCAGACTACTGCCCCTCTGCCCCTCTCTCACCAGTGGCTCAGCACAGCCTGAGGTCCGCAGCAAGGCAGATTATGTTATATGTTTAACTTTACTACATAGAAATACCCTTTCCTCTTTGTAAGTCTGGGATGTTTCCCAGAAGTACATGGGGTTGAGAGGCCCTTTGCATGAGGAAGCCTTGTCTGTTCCTGCCAGGGGTCAGCTCCCTGTCTCACCAGCCACTGGCAACACAAGCAGGCCCCTCTCAGCCCAGGCAGCTCTGCTGTCCCTTTGCAGGTTAGCAATAGGCACACTCCAGCCCGGAGCATCCCCCTGGAGTGCCCAGACCCTCTTCCACTGGCCACTCACCGATCTGCTACTCCCAAAGGAAGAGTACACACCAGCTTACTAGTTTCACCGCTACACCTCACACAAAGCCCTTCCCTTTGTTTTTAGTGGAAACAAGTGAAAGTTTGTATAACAGATATGAGAAGGTTCAATGGAAATATTGTCTATATAAATGCTATCATAACATGCTCTCTAGAGCCTCAACTTAACTCATAAGACATCCTCTTGTCTAATAAATTTAAGATGCACCTCAAGAGTTTCCAGTGTTTTTCAGCCAAGCCTGGCTGCAATTTCTCACCCCCCCTATAAAACACACACACTGTCAGCTTACATCCTAGGTGCAGGATGCAGAGTGTAGCTCTGTACCTAGAGTTGTAGTCCAAAACTTCATTGCAAACAGGACTGTCTCCCACTGGTTTATTTCATCCTGTCAATTCCCTCAACTTCCTACCTTGGAAGCCAAGCTCATAGTTCTCTTCAGTCCAAGCTCACAAGATCTCTGTTTTCTCTGCTAATCCTGTTGGAGGAGGGGTGAGAGGGAACATAGTAGTAAAATCAGTGGGTGGGTAGGGCTCACCAAGAGATAAGGCAGAAGAGGCAGTAGTGATAGGATGGGACTGACTGGACGATATTCTGGAAGAAAGAGAGGGGTGGGAAATTGTACGCATGGTGTAATGGCATGTTTACTTGCTGTACATAACTCAGCCATTAGATGTCTCTGCATACTGCAGAGAATTCCAGATGGGGTGTGGTCCTTGGTAAACAAGAGTCGAAGCTGGAACTCAAGCTGTGTGGGAGAGGGAGGAAATAAGGGAGCAATGAGAGGAGACATGAATCTTTTAAAAAGATTCTGAAAGACATAGAAACAGACATGAAGCAAGAAATAAGGCGATAGGAAAAGGAGAGAAACCCACACTTACTGGAACTGGTAGTATTCCAGGAACTAAGCCATGTCACCAATACCATCAGAGTTCAGGGGTTAATGTCCTATTAATAAATGTCTTCTAGTAGCTGCTAATGTATAACAGCTGAATGTGTGATTATAGCAAAAACATTGACTGGCCAAACCCCATGTAATTTCTCTATGCAAGTCCTGCATCATACCATTTAGAGCCATGGCCAGTGGCTGTAAAGTAAATGAGTGACAAAGCTTGCAGTGCACTCGGTGAGGGGTTTAGAAAAGGATAAAATACCAGTAGAAAATTCTAGTTTTTGATGAGGCTGTGGAAAGAAAAAGTTGCTATCCTTCGTATTGTTAGAGGTCTGTGTCTCATACACACAGCATGTGAGACCAGAGAGCTTAGCACACTGCATGTTACCCAGGGACACTTATGCCACCAGAAGTAGCTAAAAGAACCAGGGGCCATTGCTGATTTGCCCTTCTCCAGGATGGGACAGGAGAAGGGAGGGCTACTGCTCTTGAAGCTTTGAGAGTCCACTACAGTGAGGGCCAGGAGACAGCCTGTGTATGCCCACTTTACCAGGGATAGCTGGCCACAGGTCCTGCCACTGGAAGTATTGTGCCAGGGCAGCTCCCTACTCCCTGACTGGAAGGCCCACAGAATACTTGCAGGCCATTCAAATCTATGGGAGGATTTTGCTAACTATTTTCCAGTCTAGATTTCTGCTCCTGCAGTTTATCTCCATCCCTCTGTCCTACTCACTCAGTGGCAGCTTTGCTGCTAAAAGGGCTTAGTGTCATCGCCTAAAGCGACAACTCCTGGTTTTAGAGATGGTTTCCGTGGTTATTGTAGACAATTAATGATGGGAAAGGATTGCAATTAACTGGCAGCAATAAAAGCAAATACCAGGTTACCAACTCTTGATGTTTTACATACATCCCCAGCTTCAGGAGACAAGGGATTAAGTGAGAATCTCATCTTTCACTGAAAATAAAAAGGAAGTTGTAGTTGCAGATGAAAGCTTGAAAACATGACCCAAGAGGATCCTAAAGGCTCTGAAACTGGAAGGGCCCCAGACCCCAAAAAAGCCCCAACATGTAGCTTAAAAAAAAATCTCATGAATTTCCAGACAATCTCATGATTTTTGGAGGCCTGACTCCTAATTTTGGAATGTGTGGGGCTGCCAATGCTGCATGTAGCCTCTTTCCCCTACACTCTAATCTCAAGCAGGCTGTGCGGGCACTTGGGTGACTGCAGGGACCAAGGGGGCAGTTTGTAACTCTTGAATTCAGGGGCTGATCATCTCCTGGTGCAGACTTGACGGCCACTCAAACTGGTTCCCCCAATGCCCATGGAGCAGAAGCCCCTGTGAGGTGTGTTGTGGCAGAGACTCAAAGAACAGGTCTGACCCAGGCATGCCCCCCCACCAGTCTGTTCAGTGGAGGTGGGCTCATGCTATCAGGTGACTGCGAATCAGACCTTTTGAGTCTAATCTGGAATGCAAACGGACATTAGAGTTCTTGGTATGAACTCTTCACAGCATGCTTCAGCCAGAGAGAGCTTTGGTCCCATCAGGCCCTACTTCATATGCATGAATAAAAACATGATTCTGCAGAGCTGGAGCTGTTGTGCAAAACTCAGCATTTCCTACGGTGTTTTTCTAGCCACACACTTCCCTTAACACATACTTCCAGCAGCAGGACCTGTGGCCAGCTATCCCTGGTAAAGCAGGCATACACAGGCTGTCTCCTGGCCCTCACTGTAGCGGACTCTCAAAGCTTCAAGAGCAGTAGCCCTCCTTTCTCCTGTCCCATCCTGGAGAAGGGCAAATCAGCAATGGCCCCTGGTTCTTCTGGTGGCATAAGTGTCCCTGGGTAACATGCAGTGTGCTAAGCTCTCTGGTCTCACATGCTGTGTGTATGAGACACAGACCTCTAACAGTTGTGAGCTCTTTGGGTAGGGAGTCTCATTGCTATGTTTGTACAGGGCCTTGCACAATGGGACTTCCTAAGTGCTACCACAATACAAAAAGTAAACAGTAACCTCACTCACATACCTGCATATCTCAGATTGCTGCCCAGCCAACAGTTCCCAGGTCTCTCCCTGGAATATCAGACCCAAAACTTTGCTGTACTTGAGCCATAAATCTGCTTTAAATGGTCCAGCACACTTGGCCACAAGTTGATACCCATCTGGTAAAACTGACTGGCCAGTCATTAACGTACACCTCTACTGCTGCTGTGCAGGATTTTCCATAGACAGCTGTAAAACCTTGCCCGTGCAGATCTGGGTTGGATGGAATGACAGCTTTAGCTGTGGTGCCAACAGAGAGCTTCGTCTAGTGCTTTTGGTATCTGAAATTCAGACAGATGATGTTCCTCCCAAGTTCTAAGAGGATGCATGTTCTCTCAGACTTAGAATCTTTTGCATAAAACAATATGACATGCAACTAAATTAATCATAGAATATCAGGGTTGGAAGGGACCTCAGGAGGTCATCTAGTCCAACCCCCTGCTCAGAGGAGGACCAATTCCCAACTAAATCATCCCAGCCAGGGCTTTGTCAAGCCTGACCTTAAAAACCTCTAAGGAAGGAGATTCCACCACTTCCCTAGGTAACCCATTCCAGTGCTTCACCATCCTCCTAGTGAAATAGTGTTTCCTAATATCCAACCTAGACCGCCCCCACTGCAACTTGAGACTGTCACGGTATAATTTCCCACTCTGAACCTTTGTGTCCAAAAGATGGGGTACCAGCATGAATTCCTCTAAGCTCAATTACCAGCTTAGTACTTGTAGCGCTGCCACCAACCAGGAATTCCAGTGCCTGGTACACTCTGGTCCCCCCAAAACCTTGCCGGGGACCCCCAAGACCCAGTCCCTCTGGATCTTAACACAAGGAAAGTAAACCCTTTCCCTCACTGTTGCCTCTCCCAGGCTTCCCCTCCCTGGGTTACCTTGGAAGATCACTGTGATTCAAACTCCTTGAATCTTAACACAGAGAGGAAAATTCATCTTCCCCCCTCCTTCTCTCTCCCCGAGAAAGAAAATAATCCTTTCTCCCCACCAATTCCCTGGTGGATCCAGACCCTGTCCCCTGGGATCTGACACCAGAATAAAAAAACCAATCAGGTTCTTAAACAAGAAAAGCTTTTAATTAAAGAAAGAAAAACAGTAAAAATTATCTTTGTAAATTTAAGATGGAATAGGTACAGGGTCTTTCAGCTATAGACACTGGGAATACCCTCCCAGCCTAAGTATACAAGTACAAATTAAAATCCGTTCAGCAAAATACAAATTGGAACTCCTTCCAGCCAAATACACATTTGCAAATAAAGAAAACAAACATAAGCCTAACTCGCCTTATCTACCTAGTACTCACTATTCTGGATGTATAAGAGACTGTATCAGAGAGATTGGAGAAAAACCTGGTTGCACGTCTGGTCACTCTCAGAACCCAGAGAGAACAACCACCAAAATCTAACAGCACACACAAAAACTTCCCTCCCTCAAGATTTGAAAGTATCCTGTCCCCTGATTGGTCCTCTGGTCAGGTGATAGCCAGCCTCACTGATCTTGTTAACCCTTTACAGTCAAAAGAGATATGAAGTACTTCTGTTCTATTAACTCTTACTTATCTGTTTATGACAGAGACCATTACTCCTTGTTCTGTCATCAGGTACCATTGAGAACAATGAGTCCATCTCCATGAAATAACCATCAATATCCCTGAATCCTGCCTGCCTTGCATTTCAGATTTGATATGGGGCAATGCATTTGCATTGCACCACTGTTGCTACTAGGAATATTCCTGCTTTTGCTTTGCACTTCCATTAAAATGTTATCCAACACGCCTTCCACTACTCTGGGGATTTCTTTCACTGCAGGTTTAGTTCCAAAAGTTTGCTTCTACACACAGAGCAAGGCTGGATTAATTTAACAATGTGATTTTAAGCCAGTTTAGGTAAGCCATGCAAAACCCTTGATGGGCACTTAAACTTTTAGTAGGTTAGTTTGCACTGGTAAATGTAAAGGTACAAGCTAAATCAATGTAGCCAGAATTAAACCATAAAAAGTGTTTCCATAGTGGGGTTTGCACAAGAACCAGTTTTAGTTAAACTGGTGCAAATTCTGTGTTTAGACAAGGCCAAAGTGGCACACCTGAGAAAGGCATAGGAAACAGTATACAGAAGCTGATATCTCATTTCCTTTCCTGAACACAGAATTAATTGTGTTTGCTCATCATCGTATTTGCGGAGTCAGAGGAATCTAATTGCATTTGTGGAAGGACAGCTATATACCATGAAAACTAAAATTAGCAATTCAAATAGGCTCTTGGCACTTGTAATGTGGGATACAGGCACCACCGGATGCTTTTTAACAAATCTTGCAGCATCCTGATCATGATGCAGCCATGTCTGCTGTCGTGGTCATCATTACTGTCAGAACAGCAAAAGGTCCTGATCTCACCTTGTTCAGTAAACCCTATGTGCTGTGCGCACCGAGCTTTGGTGTCTGATGTTTTTATTCTTTTACAGGGAATATTCTTGAGCACTGGTAGAATCTGGTATCCTTAACCTTTACCAGCTCGGGGAAAAGGCCAGCAAAGCAGATGCAAGCCTGATGCAGCCCCGGGACTCACATGGCTCAGCGCCGCAGGGCTGTCAGTCTATTCCTGGGGCCTAGCAGTGTCTGAAACCCTTTCTCTGCTCCAAAGCTTGTCAGCGGGTTTCGTAGGGGGACCTAGGCCTATGCACTCCTAGATCTTTGCAGGTTTTCCTGCCTGTTGATCAGTTCGTCCCCTCTTGTGCTGTTTAGTAGCTTGCTGGCAGTCACTCCTTTCTCCAATCTGCTCTCTTCTCTGGTAGCCGCCCCTCCCCTCTGCTTCTCAGCCCTTTTGTCCTCTCAGCTGCTGAAAGGCTTCCAGTCAGCAATGGTCAGCAGTGCCTGCATTAACTCTTTGGTCGCTGGGCCAATGTGGGGGCCATACACCCCACGACAGGGTGATATTGATGGATTATAAAAAGAACTGGTTTTGATAGGAAAATACCAGTGCTGCATAAACGCCAGGTACAGTCTGCTGCAGAGCACCAGGCAACGTTCCTCACTCCCTGCCATTTTTGAGTGGCGGGCTTTCACTCCGTTACACAAAGGAAGGATGGACTTGTCTTGTGGATAAAGCAAGGGAGTAGGACTCGGCAGAATTCAGTTCCCTTATGGTTGTGGGCGAATCAGCATCAAACCTTCCTTTCAAAACTGTCACACAGAAGGGAAGGAGACATGTACTCATATGAAATCTGAATGGAGACTTCTTATGAGCAGACAATATGCTCCATGGCTACATGATGCCTTTATCTGGCAGTTCAAGAAACACTGTCAAGCAGTTTGTGCTGCAGAATTGACCTATCTTCAAATCAGTTAAACTGCCAGGAAATACCATCTGAATTTTAAAATCTCTGATTTTAAGTCCCTCCTTTGGCACAAAGAGCTAAGTCATCCCTCTCCGTAAGTGAGTCCTAGGGAAGGAGACATATAGCATGGAAAATTCAGAGCTTGCAGAATTCACTGCCGGGAAGGAGGGGTGCAGGAAAGAATCTGGACAAAACAAAGTGCAGGCACTGGTGAGAACATGGCCTTTCATGGGGAAAAAGTAGCTAGACATAAAACTGCCATGGATTTACTGTTCACATTCTGCAATACCTTTTCCTATACGGGTCTGCAGATGTCCAGGTAGATTTTCCCTAGAATTTTTTTAATGGATGCCCTGGAGCAGTGGAGAGTCTATATAAGCTACAAAACCAGCAGTAAAGTAAGACCCTGGCAAGGAACTTCATAGCTAAACTAGAGGAGTGGATGAGGGAGAGCTTTGTCACCCAAAGAACATCAGAACAAAAAAACCCTCTTACGTGAGCTAGATTTCTTGGTCCCACCCCTTGTTCCTATAGCAAGCAGCTGGTCCCTCAAAGCAGCACAAGATATGAAAGGCCATTGCAATTGACATCACAGCTTTTAGAATGTCTCACGTCTGTAGATCTTAATTTTTCTAGATTGATATTTATTTAAAGTACTAGATAACATTCAATGCCACTTTCCAGCGAGGCAGTGTAGCACCAGATTTACATCTTAAGTTACGATCTGTGGTAAAATTTAGAACATCAGAAATGAAATATGTTTTGTTCTAGAGTGTAAGTGATCACTGTTGAGTCCTCTGCAGCTTCTGGTGCCAGTCTTGTAATCTGGGGCCTGCAAGAAGTGAAGTCACATGATTTAGCAGTCTGGCTGAAATACCTCCTCAGTTTGAAAGCTAGTCTTCAGTGAAGTTTGTCTGGACTTTTTAAACGTTGTTTTTTTAAATCATTGACCTCAGAAAAACTAGTGGATATTTTATATTTTTTCCTATGTCGACTGTTATCAGAGGAAATGTCCTCAGAGTCAGGACTTACTGTTTTTGTGTTTTATCTGTGCAGCAAATTCCATTAAGTGAAATTTAATGCCAAAGCTGTAAGATCTGCATTCCTGGGGAATGACTGTTTGGGGCATTGTCTTTGAATCGGCTGCAAACACAAGCTGATAAAGCACTTGTTGGATTAGTCAGTCATGTCATCCTTTGCTGGACAGTAATACAAAATTGCTAGAAGAAAAAGTATTTCCTCAAGGGGACCGTGTCGCCTCCTGTAGGGCACAGTCATGCCTAGAAGCAAGTAAGCAACCGTGCTGTGTGGTAAAGTCACACATCATTTTGCTCCAACTTATACTGAGGTAGGGAGATCTTAGGCCTCAGTGGCATGGAGTGAAATAGAAGATTAGAGTGCAGTGGCCAGATGTTTTGCATTAGTGTCTGGGGGAAAGGAAGACGTCATCTCATCTCATCTTTCTCCAAGATTTGATCATTTTGCATCTTGCATATGCTACCATGGGGAATCCACCTAGCAAGCATGAGCTGTAGAAATAAACCAAGGGGCTGATTTCTCCACTTCCCTGCATCCTGTGTGGCCATTTAAACCTGTGCAAAGTGTCCATAAAACACTGCCAGATTCGCCTTTCATACTCCATGGGCACAGGTGGACATAAATATACAAGACTCCGGGCACCATAGAATCGGGCCCTGAATCTGTAACAGCATTATCAGACCTCTTAGAATCAGCACGGGAACATTCCGAGCTTGGCAATTTACATGGGGGCCAAAGCAATCAGGCATGTAATTAAAGTTAACCACATGGTTAAGTGCTTCCATATTCAATATTCCATATTCTTTTTGGTCAAAGTTGATCACCAGAAGGAAAGTAATACCCCAGTGTCATGGACCCATCTCTGCCATGTACCTGAGGTGCTGGCCAATTTGAGAGAGGAAGTTAGAAACAGCCCCAAGACAAGAAGGTGAGGTGTGTGTTCAACACTCATTGTGCCAGTTCTGTACTGATTTACAGCTCTGTGAAATCCAGTTGGCTTCAGTGGAATGGCATTGAGTAAAGTCTGGTATGGGATATACTCAGGTCTGCTCTGGCTGTTTTAATCTCTTTACTGTAGAATACAGCAGGTTCTGTGTAGGGCTGAAGAGGGCAATGGCAGGTCTTTCTCCAGCTGTACATCCAACTCCAATATCTGCCTTTCCAAAAAGAATTCAGCACTTACTTCTCTGAAGCCAAATCAGAACAGAGTGCTACCCATGTTGTGGGACTTCCTGTGTCCTCAATTCCTGTTACAGTGCTTAGTCTCACCACAGTCCCAAATTCTGCAAACATTGGCAACTTTACACAATGTGTTCTCAACGTGTGCATTGCAACCCCCCGCAAAAAGGGTTGTGAACAGGTGCCTGGAGGGATTGGAGCCACTTGGCCTTTCCCCTATTGCTAAATAGAAGGGGAAGGTAGAAGGGAAGGAGAGTCGTGTCCCAGCAGTGACAGGGAGTCTTGGTATAGACAAGCTCAAGAAGCCGGGCATCATACACTGCATCCATTAGTGTCCAGATGAGGATTCTGATTAGCAGTCAAGTGTTCTTGGCTTTTTCTAAACACACTCTCTGAATTCCTGTTCATTTCTACCCTGCAAGTTACACAGAAAGTGCCCTCTCATTCACTTACATCGAACCAGCTTTTATAAAGCAAGAGAACAAAAATAATTTGTTCCAGCAGGAATTTTAGGTTAAGGGAACCAAATGACATGTTCATCTAACAAATACAGTTGCTTTACTATTACCGAAGGCTACCTACTTCGTTAAATAAAGCCTAAGAGTTGTGCAGTGTCACCTCGTGCAGTGGCTCTCAACCTTTCCAGATGACTGTGCCCTTTTCAGGAGTCTGATTTGTCTTGCGTACCCTCAAGTTACACCTCACTTAAAACCTGCTTGCTTACAAAATCAGAGCTAAAATACACAAGTCTCACAGCATACTGTTACTTAAAAATTGCTAACTTTCTAATTTTTACCACATAATTATAAAAATACCCAATCAGAATAAAATGTTGTACTTACATTTCAGTGTATAGTACACAGAGCAGTATAAACACGTCATTGTATGAAATTTTAATTTGTACTGACTTCGCTAGTGCTTTCTATGTAGCCTGTTGTAAAAGTAAGCAAATGTCTAGATGACTCAGACTCAGACTTTAGGGACAGAAGGGACCAATATGATCATCTAGTCTGACCTCCTGCACAAAGCAGGCCACAGAACCCTATCCATCCACTTCTATAACAAACCCCTAACCTATGTCCGAGTTATTGAAGTCTTCAAATTGTGGTTTGAAGACCTCAAGCTGCAGAGAATCTACCAGCAAGTGATCCATGCCCCACACTGCAGAGGAAGGCGAAAAATCTCCAGGGGCTCTGCCAATCTGCCCCGGAGAAAAATTCCTTCCCGACCCCAAATATGGTGATCAGCTAAACCCTGAGCATGTGGGCAAGACTCACCAGCCAGCACTCAGGAAAGAATTCTCTGCAGTAACTCAG
The DNA here is from genome assembly GCF_007399415.2 of Gopherus evgoodei. NCBI lineage: Eukaryota > Metazoa > Chordata > Testudines > Testudinidae > Gopherus > Gopherus evgoodei. The sequence goes on along the minus strand of NC_044327.1, from coordinate 6,181,279 downwards.
ATCCCATCCCATCCAACATCCCATCACAGACCACTGGGCATACTTACCTGCTGATAATCAAAGATCAATTGCCAAAATTAAGCTATCCCATCATACCATCCCTTCTATAAACTTATCAAGATTAGTCTTAAAGCCAGATATGTCTTTTGCCCCCACTACTCCCCTTGGAAGGCTGTTCCAGAACTTCACTCCTTTAATGGTTAGAAACCTCCATCTAATTTCAAGTCTAAACTTCCTAGTGTCCAGTTTATACCCATTTGTTCTTGTATCTACATTGGTACTAAGCTTAAATAATTCCTCTCCCTCCCTAATATTAATCCCTCTGATTATTTATAAAGAGCAAGCATATCCCCCCTCAGCTTTCTTTTGGTTAGGCTAAACAAGTCAAGCTATTTGAGTCTCCTTTCATAAGACAGGTTTTCCATTCCTCGGATCATCCTAGTAGCCCTTCTCTGTACCTGTTCCAGTTTGAATTCATCCTTCTTAAACATGGGAGACCAGAACTGCACACAGTATTCCAGATGAGGTCTCACCAGTGCCTTGTATAATGGTACTAACACCTCCTTATCTTTGCTGGAAATACCTCGCCTGATGCACCCTAAAACTGCATTAGCTTTTTTAAAGGCCATATCACATTGGTGGCTCATAGTCATCCTATGATCAACCAATACTCCAAGGTCCTTCTCTTCCTTTGTTGCTCCCAATTGATGTGTCCCCAATTTATAATTAAAATTCTTATTATTACTCCCTAAATGCGTGACCTTGCACTTTTCACTATTAAATTTCATTCTATTACTATTACTCCAGTTTACAAGGTCATCCAGATCTTCCTGTATGATATCCCGGTCCTTCTCTGTGTTAGCAATACCTCTCAGCTTTGTGTCATCCGCAGACTTTATTAGCATGAGTTGATATATCCCTGGGAAGACCTCTGAGTACCCCCAGGAGTACACATATACCTGGTTGAAAACCACTGCTCTAGTGTGTCTACACTAAAGGGCCTATGCCCCTTAGTTCAAATGAGGCACGTGCTGACAGGAGTTTTTCCTGCAGATTTAGGATGACTTCCTCCTGAGACAGGGTTAGCTAAGCTGACAGAAGCACTCATCTGTTGGCATAGCTGCATCTACGCTGGGGGTTTTCTTGGCATAGCTGTATTGTAAGGGTGTGTGTTTTTTTCACATGCCTCACTGTATCTATTGGGTATCTGAGAGGTGGACGGGCGGAAGCCTGCCCACTGCTAAAGGATCCCTCCCCCAGCCTAAGGGGAGGATCCACAGGACTTCAGAAACCCACTAATTCTGGGGGACAACTAATAAAAGAACAGGGACAGGAGTGAGGTTAAAGGGTCATAAGAAGGGAGCCTGACGGGGACACCAAGCAGAGAACCCCGGACAGCGCCCACTGCTCCTCGAAGGCGTCAAGGGAGCCAGTGGACGCCGCCCAGAGGAACTCTGCCTGGAAACGTGAACGGACCATGGATCGGAAACAAGCCCCACAGTCACCGGAGTCTCCATCGGCCAGCCTCCTCTCCCTGGTTGTGTAGATGGCCTTTTTAGCCAGGGCGAGGAGGAGCTTGACCAGGAGATCCCGGGACTTCGTGGGGCCACGGATAGGGAGTAAGTAGAGAAGGAGGTGAGGGGAAAAGTGCAGCCAGAAACGTAATAGGATGTGGATGAGGAGCCGGTATAGAGGCTGCAACCTGGCGCACTCCAAGTAGATGTGCGCCAGGGTCTCCCTCACGCCGCAGAAGGGGCAGGTGTCTAGGACAGGGGAAAACCGTGCCAAGTGCACACCCATGCTCATGGCCCCATGAAGGAGCCGCCAACTGATGTCTCCTGGGGGCCTCAGGACCATGGTAGAGTAGAGGCTGGCCCACCGGGGCTCCTCACCATCCAGAGGTGGCAGGAGGTCTCGCCACTTCGTATCGGGGCGGGACATGAGGGTGAGGAAGTGAAGAGTGTGGAGCACGAGCGAGTAGAGTTCTTCCCTTGGTGCGGTTTGGAAATGGACTGGCTGCACGTTGTGCAGCAGGCTTGCGGAGAAGGGGCGGGGGGCTGGTCGGGTCTATGGGGCAGGGGCCTGATGAAAAGGTCTGAAGGGCCTGGGGTGGGGGTGGGGGTGGGGCGTGCCCTTCCACAGGAACCAGTCAAGGTAGGCCCGAGCAGCGGGCGGCAAAGCGGCCTCCACCTCCTGGAGTACGCGCCGGGGAGTACAAGGTCTGGAGAGCCCCATGCGTTGAGCGGGCATCAGGGGATCCAGCCAACCTCCCCGGTCGTAGTCCAGGAGGTCTCCGACCCTGGTAGCTTCTGCCAGGATCAACCTCTGGCGCACCGCGGGGGACTCCGCCACCAGCACACGGAGCTGGGGTTGCATAGCAGGGGCTCCGTGGGGAGATCGGCCCCCTCGGTGGCTGCCACGGACCTGGTCGCAGAGAACAGCTTTCAGGTATGGAGGAGGTCCTGGTAGAAGACTGGCAGCCCGGAGACATCTCGCGGAAGACCCCTCGGTTTGAGATAAAGGAGCTACCGGTCATATCGGAGCCCTCAGAAGCGGCGCAGGAAGGCGTGCACCAGTAGTCTCCACGCTGGACTACCCACACCATAAAGAAGCCTCTGCAGTGCCTGGAGGTGGAAGACATGGACCTGAGTGCGCAGGCACTTCAGGCCCTGCCCTTCCTCCTCCAGGGGCAGGTGGAGTACCCCTGCAGGGACCCAGTGCAGTCCTGGCCAAAAGAACTCCAGAACCACCCTCCGGAGGTTGGCCAGGAAGCCCGGACTGGAACCAGGGTGTTGAGCCGGTACCAGAGCATGGACAGGACTAGTTGATTGAGCACCAGTGCCCTCCCTCGAAGGGAAAGGCACTGGAGGAGTCCTGTCCATTTCCGGAGCCGCTCCGCCACCCTACCCTGCAAACCTTGCCAGTTCTCTGGTGGAGACGGATGCGTGGCGGAAAGGTAAACGCTGAGGTAGAGCAGCAGACCCGCACTCCACCGGATGGCCTGAAGCATGGGGGGGAGTGAGCTCGCCTGCCACCCGTCCCCGACCACCAAGCCAGAGTTCTTGACCCAGTTGACCCAGGCAGAGGAGGCCGCTGAGTACACCGCCTGGCAGGCCTCCACCCGCACCAAGTTGCCCGGGTCCTGGACCACGAGGAGCACATTGTTGGCGTACGCCGACAGGACCAGCCGCAGCTCCTGCTCCCAAAGCACCAACCCCGTCAACCTCCTGCGGAGGAGACAGAGGAAGGGCTCGATGGCCAGAGGGTACAGCTGGCCCGAGAGGGGGCACCCCTGCCCCACTCCCTGCCTGAAGCTGACCGGCTCGGTCAGGGTTCAGTTGAGCCTGACCAGACACTCTGCGGAGGCGTACAGCACCTGGAGAAAACCCACAAACTGGGACCTGAAGCCCAACACTCGCAGAGTGCCCAGGAGATACCCATGGTCCACCCTGTCGAACGCCTTCTCCTGATCCAGGGACAGGAGGGCGAAAGACACACCATCCCTGCACCCAAGCTCCAAGACATCCCAGACCAGATAGAGGTTATCGAAGATGCTACGGCCTGGGACGGTGTAGGTCTGGTCTGGGTGGATCACGTCCTCCAGCACTGACCCCAGCCGCAGCAAGATGGCCTTGGCGACGATATTGTAGTCCGTGCTGAGGAGCGAGACGGGACGCCAATTCCGTAAATCACGGAGGTCCCCCTTCTTCGGCAATAAGGAGAGCACAGCTCGCTTGCACGAGAGAGGGAGGACCCCGCCCTGCAAGGACTCGGCCCAGGCACTGGCCAGGTCCGGGCCGAGAACGTCCCAGAACACGTGGTAGAACTCCACGGTCAGCCCGTCCATGCCCGGAGACTTGTTGGTGGGCATACTATGGAGGGCGTCCGAGAACTCGGCCAGAGAGAGAGGCAGCGCTAGCCAGTCCCGGTCACCCGCGCTGAGCATTGGGAGCCCGTCCCAAAGCACTCTGCGAGCGGCAAGATTGGTCGGATCCGGGGAGAAAAGGTGCATGTAGAAGGTCCGGGCCCTCTCGCACATCTCCGCCGGATCCGTGAGGGGGGTGCCGTCCTCCGCCAGAAGGCAGGTGACGTGCTTCTTGGCCCCCCACCGTTTCTCCAGGGCGTAGAAGAAGCGGGAGCCGCGATCCATCTCCTGAAGGAGGCGGATGCGGCAGCGAACAAAGGCACCCCGAGCCCGATGGTCCTTGAGGACCCGGAGCTCCTCCCGCTTCTCCCAGCACGCTCCGCAAAGGGATGGATCCTCGGGGCTAGCAGCCAGATGCCTCTCCAGCACTAAGACCTCCCTTTCCAACTGCCCTATCGCCGCATCCCTCCATCGGCTGACGCCCCGGGTGTAGTCGCGGCAGAAGAGCCGGGCGCGCATTGTCCCCACATCCCACCACCGCCGCGCCGAGGGAAAGGCGCGCCGCTGCCCTCGCCAGGCCAGGCAGAACTCCCTGAAGGACGCCACGAAGCCCGCATCCTCCAGCAAACTATTATTAAAGTGCCAATAGGCCGGCCCCAGCCTCTCCGCACTGAGAGAGGCCGTCACAGTAACGAGGTGGTGGTAGGAAAAAGGGGATGGCCGGACGCTGGAGGACTGGGCCCGTGAAAGCTGGAAGCACGACATGTAGATGCGGTCCAACCGGGAGTGGCACGACCGATGGGCTCCCACCCAGACATAAGTGAACGTAGATACATCGTCTGGGTGGTGGTCGCGCCAGACGTCCACCAGGGAGTGATGGTTGATGATCTCCCGGAGGACGTCCGCGGCAGCCGGGCTCTGCTCGGTCCCCGAGCGGTCCCGCTCCTCTAGGATGATGTTAAAGTCCCCACCCAGGACCAGGCACTCACGAGGATCCAGGGAGCAGAGGAAGGCGGATGCCTGCTGATAGAACGGCAGCCGCTCCGGGGCCGATGTCGGGGCATAGACGTTCATGAGGTTGACCACGAGCCCCTCCACGTGGACCCGGAGGTGCAGCAGGCGGCCCGGCACAGCCTCGGCAACCCCCAGCACCTCCGGCCGTAGGTCGGGGGAGAACAGGGTAGCCACTCTAGCACTACGGGTCATGAGATGGCTGAAGTAGACCCCGTCCCCCCACTCCAGCCGCCAGCTGGCTTCGGCGGCCGGATCTGTGTGGGTCTCCTGCAGGAAAACCACAGAGTACCTGCCCTCCTGAAGGAAGGAGAGCACCTGGCTCCTGCGGAAACCCACCCTACAGCTCCGGGTGTTCAACGTGGCAAAGATGACGGGCGCCATGAGGAGGGCTGGGGGGGATCCTCGCCGGCAGGGACGCCCACAGCCCCCGGTGGGCCATACAGCAAACCATGACCCACCCCGAAGGTGAGCAAGGAGTTATGGAAGCTGCGGACCCGGTGGTAAGTCGTGGCACCCTGCTTCCCAGTCCTCTTGCCCTCCCCCATGAGGGCTCTCGCGGCCTGGAGGATCTGGTGGAAATCCCCCCAGCGCTGGAGAGCAAGTGCCACCTTGTTGCAGGAGCCCCTGACGTCTTCCAGGAACTCCCGCAGCTCCTCTCGCAGTGCATGGGGGGGGGGTCACTGGCCCCCGGTGACCCACCAGTGGGGCCTCTGGCACGGCCCCGTGACCTACGGGGACGGGAAGGCAAGAGGCGGACCCCCGACGTGGCTCCTGATGGGCCGGCGCCACACGGTGCGGCTCAGAGCCCGGCTCGACGGGGGGCGGCGGAGGGAAGAGTGCAGCCCCGAGGGGGTTGGGACTGTGAAACGTAAAGGCCGTCCCCTGGGGGTCACCGTCTGGGAAAGGGAAGGGGACAGCCCCAGGGGCGGCAATAACATCAGGGGCGGTGGAGGGGACAGGGATGGGGTCAAGGACAAGGGCAGGGCTGAGGTCATGGATAGGGACAGAGATGGGATCCTGGGCCGCAGGAGCTGAGCCAGCAGGAGGCGGCTCCTCACCGCCAGGTGCGGAGGTCGGAGGGGCAGGGAGGGGGTCCCCAGTGATGCCGGGCTCAGACTCATTGGTAGGCGCGCTAGCCATGGCATCGGGAGATGTAGCACCGTCTGTGGGGCCCCCGCCCGGGAAGGAACTCGGGTGCTCCGCACCACCGAGGGATACCCCTGTGAGCCCATCTCCCGGCCGCGAGGCACCGGCCGTCGCCTCAACAGGCTTGGTGGCCATCAGCGGGGTGCCATCCATGGCCAGGCAGGGCAGGGAGTCCAGGGGACCCTCGGAGGCGGGAGCGGACGCAGCGGTCAGGAGGAGGGAACACGGGGAGAGGGGAGCTGGGGTGAAGACGGCTAGGTCGAGGCCCGCTGGCGGAGGGTCATCCTCCCCCTGGGTAACTGGGGTCAGACCCAGGGCCTCGATCTCCTCAAATATGGAGGGGTGCCCGCCTCCCACCACCTCGGGGTCCTCCCCACTAGCACCCGAGGGAACGATCGCCTCAAGTATTGCAAGGGGCGCAGGTGGCAAGGGAGCAGGGGGGACCGCGTCTGAGGCCTCCAGAGAAAGGGATTGTGGAGGAGGGACGGTGGTACCCTCTGGTGCCGCCACGGCTTCCCTGGCCAGCACTGGTGGACGGACTGACCCCGAGGGCACGGCGGAAGGCTCGGCATCTGTGGTCCCCTTCCTGGTCTTACAGGGGGCTCCTGCATCAGGTGGTAGGAGCGGAGCTCGAGCCTTCCGCTTGCCCCGCCTACCCTGGACTTGGGTCCAGCCCTCCATGACATCGCTCGCGGGCTGGTTGTCAGGGGTCGGGTCGGAGGGCAGGGTTGGTGGGTCGTGGACCTGGAGGGGCACTGGTGGGACAGCTGGAGGAAGGGAAGATACCCCCTGGGGAGGGCCCTCTCCCACGCCCGGCAGTACCCCTGCCGCACCCTCCTCTACACGCCCCGCCAGAGTGCAGGCAGCGGAGGCGGGGCTCTCCCGCTCGCCTGAGCATGCCGAGGGAGGTACCCCTGCAGCCCGAGCGGGAGCAGTGATGGATTGAGGAGGAGGAGGGGCGGCCCTGGGCACCGGGTGGCCAGGGGCGCCGGCGATGACGGGGCTGACACCCTGCCGGGGCTCGGGGGTCCCGGACGCTCCTCCGAGCTGGGCCAAGGGACAGTCCCTCCGGACGTGCCCCATCGCCCAGCAGAGGTAGCACCGGGTCTCCCCCGTCGAATAGTGCACCCGGTAATGGGCCCCCTGATAGGGGACCAGGAAGGACCCCTCGAGCGCCTCTCCGTCACGCGCCGCCGGCAGCAATTGAAGCTGCACCTGCCGGCGGAACGAGAGGACGTGACGGAGGGCGGGGTCCTTGCAGCCCAAGGGGAGAAGGCTCACTTCGGAAATGGGCTTCCCTAGGGTAGTGAGGGTGGGCAAAAGGGCAGCATTGGGGAGGAAGGGGGGGACAGAGGTCAGGATGACATGGACCCCCAGGTCCTCCATTGGCTCCAGGGGGACGAACACGCCCCCCACCGCCAGGCCCTTCTCCACCACCTCCTGGGTGGCGGCCTTCGAGGCAAGGAAAAAACAACCTCGCCATACATTTTGGAGGCCGCCACGATGGCCGTGGGCCCCACCACCCTCGCCAATGCCCGCACATAGTTCTCTACGTGGGGCGAGGCGGGCACCAGGAGGCAACGGATGCCGTGCTTCCTGGTCAAGGTGGGGAAGGGGCCCCGGCCGTTATAGATGGTAGCGGAGGCGACGGCCTGGGGAGATGACATAGCAGCAGGCGGGGGGGCCGCCGCTACTTGGGCGTATGCCCTGGGGGCCGGGGGAGGGGCACCCGCAGAGCTGGTGGAGGGAACAGCGGGGAGGGGTGCCGCAGCTGGTGGCGGGGCTGCGGCAGAGGTGGCAGGCTCCGCCATGGAGGGCTTAGTTTTCCTGGCAAGGCCCTTTCCCTTCTTCTTGCCCTGGCCCTTCCCGCCTTCTGGGGGGGCTCCCCCAGAAGCAGAGGGGGCGAGGGACGTGGCGGCAGCAGAGGACACCCCGTCGCCTGCCGCTGCTGGCGCTGCAGCGAGAGTGGTGGCAGGCGGTCCGGCAGTGACGGCAGTGGTGGAGAGTAGGGGGGTCGTCGAGGGAGCAGGGTGGGCGAGGGGGACAGGGGTCGTCCCAGGGGTCCCATCCGCTGCGGTCCCCGCCATGATGAGTAGGGAGGGAGGGGAAACACCGGAGAAAGGGAGGGGAGGGGAAGCAGGTCAACCACTCCTCCCCACTAGGCTGTAGGCAGGGGAGGAGGGTGCCAAAATGGCGGGGGGGGCAGATAAGGGCCCAAGCAAGGACTCGGGGGTGGGGATCAGTCACCGGACACGGGAGGGAAAACCGGCTCCTCTAGCCGCACTAGGGGAGGGAAGGGATACAAAAGCAATTGGGGGGTGCAGTGCCAGAGGGGAAAACTCAAATGAGGGGGGGCACAAGCGTGTGAAAGGGGCACGGGCGCACGAGGGGAGGGGCCGAACAGGGCCGTAGGGAAGGGTCACAACAAGGCCGGGAGTGGGGCAGAGGGACCAAGGGGCCGGTTGCAGGGCTGAGGCAGGACAAACAAGGCTGCAAAGGGGGATGGGCAGGGCAGGCAAACAAACTGAAGCTGGGGGTGGGTGGGCAAAAGGCTACAAGGGGCAATGGGGCAGGCAATAAGGGGAAAGGCCAAGGGGCCTGGCACGGAGGGGAAGGGGCCACTTTGGGGAGGGGGTTGGGGGGGTGCGTGCACCCACGAGCACTTGTGCAAGGGCGAAAAGGTTTGGCTGGCTGCTGCTGGAGGCCCAAACGGTGGAAAAAGGGCGTGGCAGGCCAGGCAAGCAGCTGAGTCCCAGAGGCGGGGACCGAGGCAGATGGTAAGCGGTCTGTGGGGGTGGTGGAGGGGGCAGCGGTGGTGGTGAGCGTTGGGAGGGGACACAGATGGACCAGGGGGCAGGGTCCACGCCACACCCCCTGCACCCCCACAAACACAGTCTACGCCCCCACCACTGGAGCACAGTCAGAGAGTTATGCAGTCCCGAAAGGCCCCCTCCACGGCGGTCGTCAGGATTTTGGATGCTCCCCCCGCAGCCGGTGGTCCTCTCAGTCCTCACTTTCCTCCAGGCTCCAGCAGCTCCCCGGGCAAACACAGCTCCAGCAGCAGCGGCTCCTCCTCCAACAACCCATGTGGCCAGGCAGGAAGGACCCCACGCAGGTGGCAGCAGCGGTGGTGGTGGCGGTGGTGGGGTCCTGGCTTCTCCCTCCGGAGGTGGAGGAGTGGGGGCTGGCCCACAGGGCCCCCCCACCCCTCGCTCAGCAGTAGTAGCAGCAGTCCAGGAGGGGAGCACTCCAGCTAGCAGCAACAGCAGCAGCCTAGGAAGGGAGAAGGAGCTCCAGCCGGCAGGGCAGCTAGAGAAGGAGGGGGAACACTCCAGCCAGCAGGGCAGCCCAAGCAGACAGAGCACTCCCGGTAGCAGAGTGGTGACCCTGCTCCTGCCCTGAAGGGGTTAGAAACAGCCTGGGAGAGGGCTGTGGTTGGGGCAAGAACCCTGGGCTGATTGGGGGAAAGCAGGCTCATTTGTGGCCAGGTCCCCATCAGGCCCAGCTGGCCCCTATAAGAGGCAGTGAGCCAGAAGCCCAGTCAGTCTCCTTCTGCCTGTAAAGGGAGAAGGGCCTGGCTGCAGGGAGCTAGACACAGGGTACCTGAGTGGAGCAGGGCTGGTGAAAGGCAGACGAGCTGGGGAGCTCCTGCCTGAAAAGCCCCAGGCTGTGGCCTAGCATAAGTCCAAGAGGTACTGGGGGTTGCAGGGGACAGCCCAAGGGGCAGGCAAAGGCAGCAGGTCCAAACCCACCGTTGCCAGTGATGAGTGGCTGATACTGCAGTCTGCCCCAGTGAACTGGGCTAGATGAGACTGGGAAGTAGCCAAACTGAGGCAAAGTGGGGATAATGGGTTGGGTGTTCCCCAGGGAGGGGATACCCAGACTGGTAGGGTACTGCCAGGGAGCAACACCTCAGTTGAAAGGACACCAGGGTCCTGGGAGGGACATGGGAGCCAGAGGACAGGCAGATCACCGGCCTGCAGAGGGTGCTCTAGAGCTGGAATAAGCTAATTCCCTGAGAGACCAGAAGGAGGCGCCGCAGGGGTGAGTCTGCTCATCTACACTCACCTGTGTAGCTATGCTGATATAAAGGTTTATGTGTAGGAGGAATGTCTGCACTGGACACTACAGCAACACTGCACCACTGTAGCACAGACACTTACTACAGAGGCAGAAGGGGTTCTTCCATCACGTAGTAAATTCAACTCTCAGAGGCAGCAGCTAGTTGATGGAAGAATTCTTATGTCAATCTAGCAGTGTCCATACTGGGGCTTAGGTTGCCTTAGCTACGTCTCTCAGGAGCTATTTTTCACACCCCTGAGCATCCTAGCTAGCTTGGCCTAAGTTTTCGGTGTAGACTAGGCCCAAGCCTGAGTGGTGTACATCAGAACTAAGAGCCTGAAGATATAGATAGGCACATTGTGGAATATTCAAAAGCAGCCAGTGGGAGTTAGATGCTTTTGAAAATCTCACTAGGTGCCTATCTTTAGTTACCCAAGGCTTGGTCTATACTTAATAATTAGATCAGCCTAACTAAGGAAAATGTTGAACCATGAGCATCGTAGTTGACAGAAAGACCTCGTCCATCAGTGCAGGAAGTGTCTACACCAAAGCGGACAGCTGCAGTGCGGTCACTGTGCTGCTGCAGTCAGGGGTGGCTCTAGGGATCTTGCCACCCCAAGCACGGCAGGCAGGCTGCCTCCGGGAGGTTCGCCGCCCTCACGGTGACTGGTAGAGTGCCCCCCGTGGCTTGGTGCCCCAAGCATGCTCTTGGAGTGCTGGGACCTGGAGCCGCCCCTGGCTGCAGTGTAGACATGGCCTACGTATCTTTGAAAATCCAACCCTAAGCTTCCAGAGACCTAACCGTGACGTTAATACCACTGGTTTACAAATGTCAGTGATAGACTGTAGCAAGGCTGCTCCCTCCCTCCCTTTAAAAACCAGTTTTTACCTCCAGGCTGCTCCATTCACTACACAGTGCTCCCCTGTGCTGCTGTATTTTGAATAAAATGGGGATTCCAGCTGGAAAGAGCGAGTATCATTGGGCTGCAGCTACCATGTCTGATTGAAAGATTGCAACGGTCTGCGGATGTCTGTTCCCAGCATCGGGATGATGATTATGTATTCAGTTGTTCATATTTTGTCATAAGCAGTTTTTCCTTGGTAACACATTCAGTTTCCACTCTGTCATTAAAATAACACTGAAATAACAATGTAAAATCAAATAACTCAAGAGCTCTGTCTGCTAACCCTGTGGCCTGTACAGTTTCCTCCCCCTCCCCCCTTAAGTACTCAAGAGATGTTGTTTTGCAACAAGGCCACTCATTCCAAAGAGGGCACAAACCTCATCAGCATCAGGTAAACATATCAAATAAATAGCATAGGCCTGGTGCAGGAAAGAGGCTCACATCTGCTAAACAAAGCTCAGGGCCAGATTCTGGTCCCCTCATGCATGCAGTGTAGTACGTTACTGTGTGCATCGCCTCAGTGAGATTACTTGCACAGAATGGTACTGTGCTGAGTGGGGGGTTGAAAGGAGCTGGGTCTCAGTACTATTAAAATAGCAATGTTTAGCAAATCCCCCAAGAGCTGTTATCTTTTGAAGGAGTAATACACCTAGCGAGTTTCAACTGGCTTGCTTGCTAAACACACCTCGGAATTTCTAGGAGATTGTCTGTCTTTAATGACCTACTGTTAGAATCTGAATTTCCTGGTTACATTATGTCCAATAATGGATTGATTGAAAAGGTATAGCTCAGTTATGAAGCACTGCTCATATCACAGACCTTGATGTCATGAGTTTTAATAAGTGACTATTATATCTCCACCCCCACCTTCACTGGCTCAGGATAGGGCCATGCATTATGTGGCTCTTCCAAGAATGCAGCACTGCATCACCTTGATTTTCTGAAAAGCTCAGAGCTGGAGCCAGATTTTCCAGAGAGCTCAGCACCCAGCAGCTCCCTCTGTGACCTTCATGGCTCAATTTTCAAGAGCCCTCAGCACTGAAAATGCCCTTGGAAAACCTGGCCCCAGATATGTGCATGCCTTTTTACGCTCACATTATACCACGCTGGTCTCCCTGTTACAGCAGAACGCCCTGACTCATTTCAGGCTAGAGATGCTTCCCTAGCTTCCACCCCAGCCCAGCGACACCTTTTTCTGGGTCACATCCCAGGCCTGCATCATGTGCACCATCTTCTGGCTGAGAGGTGCTTATGGGGGTTCTTTCAGGAGCCCCTCACTGGCCGTCCAGAAGGGCAGTGCTGAGCATTCAGCTCCCAGTGACTGATGGGAGATATGCAAGCTCAGTACCTCTTGGGGGCAGGCCCTCACGTGGCCAGCGAGGTTGCAGTTGAGCATTGTGAACAGCCTCAGGTTTGAAGTTTAGAGGGCCGAGTCACTTCCCTTTGCCCCTCCCAAGCTTGGCAGGTGGACTCGGGGACTCACCAGAGCAGGTGCTGGTGGGCTCTTGGACCAGCACTGCAGCTACTTGCCAGCGCTTCTCTGGGCCCTCCCCTGCTCCCATCCACTGGTGAATGTGGCCTGGGCACAGGGCTCTCCCCACCCTGCTGCAGGTCTTCCCAGCTGTGGGGAGAGGAGCTCCCATAGTCTTCACTCCTCCTTCCTCTTTCTCCCCCAACCCTGTCATTCTGCCTCTCCCGCTCTGTCTCGTCTCCTTCACTTGCCCCCTCACACCCTCTGTTCCTCTTTCCAGGGCCACCCGGGGGGGGGGGCAAGTGGGGCAATTTGCCCCAGGCCAAGGGCTCTGCAGGGGCCCCCAAGAGAACAGCTGAGGTGTCTGCCCCGGCCCGACCCCACCTCTACCCCTCTCCCGGAGCCTCAGCGCATCCAGGAGCATGCGTGAACAGGTGCAGCGTGTCTCCGGTGGGACCTGAGCTCGGCCCCCGTGGAGCTCACAGCCCTGCCCCCTTACCACGCGGTTCTGAGCAGGGAGGAGCTCAAGCCCTGCCGGAGGCAAGCTGTTCCACTGTTCAAGGACGCTCCTGGATGCAACGCACTGAGGCTCCGGGTGAGGGGGAAGCCGGGGGTAAGAGGCTGGGGCGGTTGGATAATGGACAGGGAGTCCTGGGGACAGGGAGGGGGCAGAGGTTTGGGGGGAGGTCAGGGGACAGGGAACGGTGGGGTTGGATTGTGGGTGTTCTAGGGGTCTGTCAGGACTCAGCGGGGGAGTTGATAGAGGTCGGGGCAGTCAGGGGACAGGGAGCAGAGGTGGGGTCCTGGGGTGGTGGTGGGGAGGGGTCTCCGGGGGACAGTGACGGGGCAAGGAGCAGGATGGGTTGGGGATTCTGAGGGGGGGTGGGCAGTTGGGGGGCAGGAAGTGGGTGGGGGACAGATAGGGGGCAGGGCCAGGCTGTCTGGGAGGCATAGCCTTCCCTACCCTAAAGCTCATTCAGCAGTTTGAGGCTTGCAGAAGAGCCAAGCTGTTAGCTTTTCCATTAGGGCTACCATCCCTTTCACTTCTCAAATGCCATATTATAGTCTAAAAATGGCCACATCATCGAGGTAGGCAACTGCAAATTCTCCCAGTCCTGCTAGTAGACCATCTACCAGCCTCTGGAAGGTGGCGGGTGCATTTCGAAGGCCGAAAGGAAGGACATTGAATTCATACACCCCCGCATGGGTGACGAATGCTGACCTCTCCTTGGCAGGTTCATCTAGCGGTACTTGCCAGTACCCCTTGGTTAAGTCTATTGTAGAGATAAACTGGGCACGTCCCAACTTCTCCAATAGCTCATCGGTGCGTGGCATTGGATAGTTGTCCGGACGAGTTACCGCATTTAGCTTACGGTAGTCCACGCAAAAGCGTATTTCCCCCATCTGGTTTGGGTACTAGAACCACTGGAGATGCCCATGCACTGGTAGATGAGCGGATTATACCCATCTGTAGCATGTTCTGGATCTCCCGTTCTATAGCAGCTTGGGCATGAGGAGACACCCGGTAGGGTGGGGTTCTAATGGGGTGAGCATTACCTGTGTCAATGGAGTGGTATGCCCGTTCAGTCCGTCCTGGGGTGGCTGAGAACAATGGGGCGAAGCTAGTGCACAGCTCCTTGATTTGTCGCCGCTGCAGACGTTCCAGGGTGGTTGAGAGGTTCACCTCTTCCACGCCACCGTCTTTTTTCCCTTCGTAGTAGACACCGTCAGGCCACTCAGCCTCATCTCCCTGGACTGTAAACTGACAAACCTGTAAGTCTCTGGAATAGAAAGGCTTGAGAGAATTAACATGGTAAAGTCTAGGTTTTAGTGAGGAATTGGGAAATGCTATGAGGTAGTTCACAGTTCCCAGGTGCTCTTGGACCATGAATGGCCCTTCCCATGATGCTTCCATCTTATGGGCCTGTTGCGCCTTCAAGACCATAACCTGGTCTCCTACCTTGAAGGAACGTTCTCTGGCATGTCTGTCATACCAGGCCTTTTGCTCTTCCTGAGCATCCTTTAGGTTCTCTCTAGCAAGGGCTAAAGAGTGTCGGAGGGTGCTTTGTAGGTTGCTTACAAAGTCCAGAATGTTAGTTCCTGGAGAAGGCGTAAACCCCTCCCATTGCTGCTTCACCAACTGTAATGGCCCCTTAACCTCGTGACCATACACAAGTTCAAACGGTGAAAACCCTAAACTGGGATGTGGTACAGCCCTGTAGGCAAACAGCAACTGCTGCAACACTAGGTCCCAATTATTGGAGTATTCGTTGACGAATTTACTTATCATGGCCCCCAAAGTTCCATTAAACCTTTCCACCAGGCCATTGGTTTGATGGTGGTACGGGGTGGCAACCAAGTGATTCACCCCATGAGTTTCCCCCAGTTTTTCCATGGTCCCTGCCAGGAAATTAGATCCTGAATCTGTAAGGATGTCAGAGGGCCAACCTACCCTGGCAAAGATGTCTGTTAGGGCCAGGCACACAGTGTTAGCCCTGGTGTTGCCTAGAGCTACTGCTTCTGGCCATCGGGTAGCAAAGTCCACTAAAGTCAGTACGTACTGCTTTCCCCGGAGGAAGCATCATGGGAAGGGCCATTCATGGTCCAAGAGCACCTGGGAACTGTGAACTACCTCATAGCACCCAAAGGACCCAGAATATCCACAGCTACTCGCTGAAATGGGATCTCAATTATGGGGAGTGGCTGGAGAGGGGCATTGACCTGGTCTTGGGGTTTTCCCACTCTTTGGCATACCTCACAAGACCGGACATACTTGGCAACGTCCTTGCCCATCCCCTCCCAGTGGAAGGACTTCCCCAACCGGTCCTTGGTTCTGTTCACCCCAGCATGGCCACTGGGATGATCATGGGCTAAGCTTAAGAGCTTCCCCCGGTACTTAGTTGGAACCACCAACTGTTTTTGCGGCTGCCATTCTTCCCGGTGTCCACCAGAAAGAATCTCCTTGTATAAAAGTCCTTGGTCTATAACAAACCGGGATCGATTAGAAGAGCTGAGAGGCGGTGGGGTGCTCCGTGCCGCCGCCCAAGCTTTCTGAAGGCTGTCATCTGCTTCCTGCTCAGTCTGGAACTGTTCCCTTGAGGCTGGGGTCACCAGTTCTTCCTCAGACTGTGGACTTGGGCTTGGTCCCTCTGGAAGTGATGTAGGTGATGGGGTTGTTTCCGTTGCTGGTGAACCGCTCTCCGCTGGTGCACCTGAGGGTATTTCAGGCTCGGGCTGAGCCTTTTGGGTATGGCTGTCTGTTGCTTCTGCCAGTTCTGGCTCGCTGGCGCCCTCTGGCGTTGAGTTTGAAGATGTGGTTGCACTTGCTGGTGCTGGTTGCTGTTCCAGTTCCGGGCCTGGGACAGGAGGTACTGTGGCTGTTGCAGTCGTTGGCATGGAATCTGGGTCCACTACCTCTGTCTGGGTCTCTGGTAACACAGACGGGGCGTCTGTGGACGGCTCAGGAACAGGAATGGGTCTGGAAGCTTGCCTGGTTTGGCTACGTGTAACCATTCCCACTCTCTTGGCCCGCTTCACCTGGTTGGCCAAGTCTTCCCCCAGTAGCATGGGGATAGGATAATTATCATAGACTGCAAAAGTCCACATTCCTGACCAGCCTTTGTACTGGACAGGCAGTTCAGCTGTAGGCAAGTCTACAGCTTGTGACATGAAGGGGTAAATTGTCACTTTGGCCTTTGGGTTGATGAATTTGGGGTCAACGAAGGATTGGTGGATAGCTGACACTTGTGCCCCCGTGTCTCTCCACACAGTAACCTTCTTTCCGCCCACTCTCAAATTTTCCCTCCGCTCCAAGGGTATTTGAGAGGCATCCGGGCCTGGGGATCTTTGGTGTGATGGTGGTGTAATGAATTGCACTCGCATGGTGTTCTTGGGACAGTTGGCCTTGATATGTCCCAGTTCATTACACTTAAAGCATCTTCCATCTGATGGGTCACTGGGCCGAGGTGAGTTACTGGAGACTGGTGAGGTGGAAGAATAGGGCGTCTGTGGCTTTACTTGGGTTGTATGTGGGGTCTTTGGCTGTCCTCGGTTGTAGGGTTTATGGTCGGTGTGCCCCCTGGGGTATTCGTTCCCCTTGACAGTAGCTTTCTTGCTTTCTGCCACTTCCATCCATCTGGCTCCAATCTCCCCTGCCTCAGCGAGATTTTTGGGTTTTCCATCTTGTATGTACTGTGTGATGTCTTCAGGAACACCATCCAAGAACTGCTCCATTTGTATGAGGAGGTGCAGTTCTTCCAAGGTTTTAACATTGTGTCCGGATATCCAGGCCTCATAATTTTTCCCAGCGTAGTAGGCGTGTTTGGGAAATGACACATCTGGTTTCCACTTTTGGGTTCTGAAACGCCGACGGGCATGATCCGGGGTTATCCCCTCTCTGTATCTGGCCTTGGTTTGAAAAAGTTTATAGTTGTTCATGTTCTCCTTAGGCATTTCAGCTGCCACCTCTGCTAAAGGTCCACTGAGCTGTGGCCTCAATTCAACCATGTACTGGTCTTCAGGGATGCGGTACCCAAGACAGGTTCTTTCAAAATTTTCCAAGAAGGCCTCGGTGTCATCACCTGCCTTGTAGGTGGGAAATTTCCTGTGCTGTGGAATCATAATTGGTGAAGGGTTGTTAGGATTGGCTGGAGCCTGTTGCTTAGCCTTTTCTAATTCCAGGGTCTGGCGGTGTGCCTCCCTCTGGAGTTCTATCTGTCTTTTGTGGGCTGCCTCTTCTTCTTCTTGTTTCCTTCTGTGTGCCACCTCCTCTTCTTCTAGTTTCCTTTTGTGGGTTGCCTCTTTGGCTGCTTGTTCTCTTTTGTAGGCTGCCAGTTTGATGCTTTCTTCCTTTTCTTTCAGCTCCACCTCTTTTTGTCTTTTTTCCAGTTGTCGCCTGTGTTCAGCTTCTTTCATTTGTTCTTCAGCCTCCATTTTTGTATTGGAAGGCATGGTTCCTGTTTTCTTGTGTTGGGGTGCCCTTTGGTGTTTGTTGTCTGAACTGCAGGCTCTCTGTTCCCTCCTGAAGTCTGCCAAGCAACAGTGCTTATTTCCCTTTCTTCCTCTAGCGTAAACTAGAAAAAACACTTTATTTGCATGTATATTGTGCTGGTATTTGCCTCCTAATGGGAGTGCTATTGTGTGACAAAAGACCGTTTGTCACAGCTTAATGGTTTCTTGCTTAATATGCAAGCCACAACTGCCAGAGAGAGCAGAAAAAAAAATTCTCTCTGGTTCCCTTTTAAAACCAACTGTTTCTCTCTGCTAAAAAGTCCCTAGCAGAGAAAAGAAAAATATAATATTCTTACTGGCTTCTGGATTCTATCCCACCACTGCACACCATGTCAAACCTTAGTCCCAGATCTGGACCTTAGTGTCCAAAATATGGGAGTTAGCATGAAAACCTCCAAGCTTAGTTACCAGCTTGGACCTGGTACTTGCTGCCACCACCCAATAAATTAGAGTGTTTTGGGGCACTCTGGTCCCCCCGAAACCCTTCCCTGGGAACCCCAAGACCCAAACCCTTGAGTCTCACAACAAAAGGAAATAAATCTTTTCCCTTCCCCCCTCCAGGTACTCCTGGAGAGATACACAGACACAAGCTCTGTGAATCTAAACAGAGGGAGTCCACCCTCTGTAATTCCAATCCTGGAAACAAAAGCACTTTCCTCTTCACCCAGAGGGAATGCAAAATCAGACTAGTAAATCTAACACACACAGATCTCCCTCTGACTTCTTCCTCCCACCAATTCCCTGGTGAGTACAGACTCAATTTCCCTGAAGTTTCCCAGTAAAGAAAAACTCCAACAGGTCTCAAAAAGAAAGCTTTATATAAAAAAAGAAAGAAAAATACATACAAATGGTCTCTCTGTATTAAGGTGACAAATACAGGGTCAATTGCTTAAAAGAATATTGAATAAACAGCCTTATTCAAAAAGAATGCAATTCAAAGCACTCCAGCAACTATAGACATGTAAATACATGATCTCTGTACTCACAACTTGGAAACAGAAGATTAGAGAGCAGGAAATAGAAATCACTCCTCATAGCTGAGAGAAAAGCAGGCAGACCGACAAAGACTCAGACACAAACTTCCCTCCACCCAGAGTTGAAAAAAAAAAATCCTGTTTCCTGATTGGTCCTCTGGTCAGGTGCTTCAGGTGAAAGAGACATTAACCCTTAGCTGTCTGTTTATGACAATAGTCTATATTTAATTTCAGTGCCATAGGGAGATTCATGTCAGGGGAGGATAACTTCATTTGAAATTAGCCACTAGGGAAGGGATCACATGAGAAGAGCAATATCCTACACCACCTACCTCCTTCCCAGCTCTACCAAGGGAGACCTGCCCTCCTGTTGCATTCACTGAGGCTTCAGAGGGGTTAATTCAGTGATTTTCAAACTTTTATACTGGTGACTCCTTTCACATAGCAAACCTCTGAGTGCAACACACTCCCCTTATAAATTGAAAACACTTTTTTATATATTTAACACTATTATAAATGCTGGAGGCAAAACGGAGTTTGAGGTGGAGGCTGACAGCTCGCGACCCCCAGTAATAACCTTGTGACCCCCTGAGGGGTCCCAACCCCTAGTCTGAGAACCCCTGGGTTAATTTAATTTTAGGACCCTGTGTCCATTCACATGCATGTGCTATTTTGAGCATTTCAGTTTTCACAACATGGGCTCATCCCACATTCTGGAACAAGCTCAAATTCATGGTGTATGTACATAAGCTATACTAAAGACAAACCCACAGTAACCATCTCCAGTTTGTGAGGGACCCATGGAGCCAGTCTCTAGGAAACAGATAAATGCATGGTGGTTAAGTGCATTAATGGCTATTAGCCAGGATGGGTAAGGAATGGTATCCCTAGCCTCTGTTTGTCAGAGGGTGGAGATGGATGGCAGGAGAGAGATCATTTGATCATTATCTGCTAGGTTTACTCCCTCTGGGGCACTTGGCATTGGCCATTGTCAGTAGATAGGATACTAGGCTGGATGGACCTTTGGTTTGACCTAGTATGGCTGTTCTTATGTTCTAACCTAAATGAACCCAAAGTTATGGAGACAGATACGAGTCAAGGAAGCCAGACTATCAGAAACCTGGAAAAGTCTGATTTGGGCTCAGGCATTTGGTCACAAGCTGAGGTGGTTAAAAAGTTTTGGATTTTTTTTAAGCAGAATTTTTTTTATTGTTTCTTAAAACAATCAAACACAGCAAGCAGCAAATATTTGGCCACACACTTCTGAAACCCCAAACCAGATTCAGGTTTTGGCAGACTAATTTCAGCTTTTCAATTTAAAAAAAACCACAACAAATTTTGAAGGAAAACAGACATTGTCCGTGATTTTCTTCTGCTTTTAAAAAACCCCTAGTTTTTTATCCAAAAAAAGTTTTGACGGAAAATATTTGTTCAACCCTTTTAATGAGCTTTAGTGCCTTTTAGCACTAGCTGGTGCTGAGAACCAGTGATACCTTGTGTGACGATGCGGTTCTGGTGGGACCCAACTGAGAGTGCCAATTCAGGACCAATTGCTCAAACAGGGCAGTTACAGCCTGTCATAACCTATTCCCAGATTTGGACCTTAGCGTCCAAAATATGGGGGTTAGCATGAAAACCTCCAAGCTTAGTTACCAGCTTGGACCTGGTAAAGCTGCCACCACCCAAAAAATTAGAGTGTTTTGGGGCACTCTGGTCCCCCCAAAAAACCTTCCCTGGGGACCCCAAGACCCAAATTCCTTGAGTCTCACAACAAAGGGGAATAAACCATTTCCCTTCCCTTCTCCCTTCCAGATGTTCCCTCCCTGGGTTCCTGGAGATACACAGAAGCAAGCTCCGTGAATCTAAACAGAGGAACTCCACCCTCTCCTATTTCCAGTCCTGGAAACACAAGTACTTCCCTCTTCACCCAGAGGGTATGCAAAGTTAGGCTAGTAAATCTAACACACACAGATTTCCCCCTGACTTCTTCCTCCCACCAATTCCCTGGTGAGCTACAGACTCAATTCCCTGGAGTTCCCCACTAAAGAAAAACTCCAACAGGTCTTAAAAAGAAAGCTTTATGTAACAAGAAAGAAAAATACATAAAAATGGTCTCTCTGTGTTAAGGTGACAAATACAGGGTCAATTACTTAAAAGAAATATGAATAAACAGCCTTATTCAAAAGAACAAAATTTAACACATTCCAGCAACTACACACATGTAAATACAAAAAAAAACAAACCTATCTTTTTACTTACAACTTGGAAACAGAAGATTAGAAAAGCAGGAGACAGAAATCCTCTCATAGCCGAGAGAGAACAGGCAGAAAACAAAAAACAAAGAACTCAGACGCAAACTTCCCTCCACCCAGATTTGAAAAAGTCTTGTTTCCTGATTGGTCCTCTGGTCAGGTGTTTCAGGTTACTCCTTTCCAGGTAAAAGAACATTAACCCGTAGCTATCTGTTTATGACACAGCCCTAGGCCGGGGTTTTTCCACCTCTAAGGCAAACCAAACCAGCCAGACAAAAATGACTTCGGTTTCACCCCACTGGCTAACCACAAGTCACACAAGCAATTTCCTTAGACACTCCAGTCTCCCAGTATCACCACCAGTGCCACTCGTCCTGGGGATGAATGGTTATGAAAACCAACACCCCAGTAAAAGAAAAAGGTTCTCTCGATCCCAAAGGATCAAGCCCCAGACCCAGGTCAATATACACATCAGATCTTACCCACAAATCACGCTGTTGCCAATCCTTTAGAATCTAAAATCTAAAGGTTTATTCATAAAGGGAAAAAGATAGAGTTGAGAGCTAGAATTGGTTAAATGGAATCAATTACATACAGTAATGGCAAAGTTCTTAGTTCAGGCTTGTAGCAGTGATAGAGTAAACTGCAGGTTCAAATCAAGTCTCTGGAGAACATCCGCCGCTGGGATGGGTCATTCAGTCCTTTGTGCAGAGCTTCAGTTTGTAGAAAGGCCCTCCAGAGGTAAGAAGCAGGATTGAAGACAAAATGGAGATGAGGCATCAGCCTTATATAGGCACTTCCAGGTGTAAGAACACTTCTTTGTTCTTACTGTGGAAAATTACAGCAAAATGGAGTTTGGAGTCACATGGGCAAGTCCCTGCATACTTTGCTGAGTCACAAGGCGTATCTGCCTCCTCTCAATGGGTCAATTGTGTAGCTGATGGTCCTTAATGGGCCATCAAGCAGGCTAAGCAGAGCTAACACCCACTTGTCTGGGATCTTTCCCAGTAACACAGCACAAGTTTGAAATATAGACAGTATAGAGCCAATACTTATAACTTCAACTACAAAATGATACAGACATACAGACAGTATAATCATAACCAGTAACTCATAACTTGGTCTTAGACACCTTATATGACCCCCTTTACATAGGATTTGGTGCCACTACAGGACCTTGGTTGCAAACCATGTTCTATATGATCCCAGTTTATATCAATAATGTCACACCTTGTAAAGAAGTTTTCTTAAAACTGGGTTTGTGCCGAGATGCGAAAGGTTTATTTTTCCCAGGGCTGCTTGTGGCGGGGGAGCAAGTGGAGCAATTTGCCCAGGCGCCACAGGGGCTCCCATGAGAATATAGTATTGTAATTTTTTTATGGAAGGGGCCCCCAGAATTGCTTTGCCCCAGGCCCCCTGAATCCTCTGGGTGGCCCTGCCTCTTTCCCTCTCTCCATTTCCCTCCCCCTCCCCACTTTCCCTATTTATGTGGAACAAGCTCAGGTGGGCATTTGTGCAGCAAAGAGAGGGAACAAGAATGGGGGCATTGCCTGTCCTGTCCTCCCTCCTTCCACCACATTCTTTTCAAGCCTCCCTCTGTGCCTATCCCTTGTGTTAGGTAATAAAGCAAGTCCTCACTCACCTCTCCAGCACCCGAGTTCGTGCGGAGTTGGTATAGGGCACGCAATTCTGTCAGAGACCAGACACCAATGCGTTGATCAACGGGCTCACACTATCCCAAAAGCTTTAGAATAAGTGTGGCGCCTTTATTAGGGGTGAGCATCAATATTTATACACAGAAGTAAACAAAGTGATTAACAAAAGATAATGGTCATGCCTAATCAATCAAGATTTTACAGGAAAAGCAAGTTTAACAAGTAAATGCATAGAGATAAAGGCTAATGGCTACTTGAGAAAGAGGGTGTCATGAGTAGTTTGCAGGTCAGTGCTTTGTTCGATAAAGGGTTCAGAAAGGATTATGCAGAGACGGCCAGTCTGGGTGTGTTTTGGCTCCCCAAAGTTCACCAAAAGTTTAGACCCAACATTCCTCCATTTGTAGCTTTGAGATAACTATTAATCAAAAAGCTACACCCTATTTCAAGATCTCAAGGGCCGCTTGGCAATTTCAGCCTGGGCCAATTCGAAGAGAGTAAGGCTTTTAGCTGAAGTGGGAAAAGAATAAACTGACTTACATGAGTTTATGAGGGAGGGGACACACTGAATACAGCAACACAGTATTATAAGGACTACTATGGCCCCAACAACACCCACCAAGAGGTTTTTAACCCACCCAAGTCCGGGCAGCCAATTCCATTAGGCTCCCCACCAATCATAAGGTGGCTGGCCAGAGGAGTAGTTTTTAGCCATTTCCCTTAGGTGTTTGGTACGTTGAAAAGTGTCAGAGTAGGTGTCATTTACAAAAACACAGCATTCTTCATTTATGAGGGCGCAAGTTCCTCCCTGGGCTGCTAACATCATATCTAAAGCCATTCTGTTTTGCAAAGCTAACTGGCGCAGCTGGGACATTTCCCCGGCCTGATTTTCAAATAGGGTTGCAGTTTCATTGGTCAAAGATTCTAATAGTCCCTGTAGACGGATGATAGCACCCTTTAAGCTAGTGTGACCAGCCCACTGCTGCCAGGACAAACCATCACGGAGATTAATATCTCTGTCAGTTTCACGGATGTTACGAACGTGGGGAAAATGAGGGGGAGTGAGGGAGATGCGAGAAGGCGGTGCTAGCCATGCCAAATAACATGACCCTGCCCAATCAGGGGAGAGAAAATAATAAGCCTTGGGCCCGCACACCCAGTATGTTCCATATAATGCGTTTTGGGTATTCCATTTCTCAAAGTAGGAGGTAACCCACCACCCGTTGTACCACTGTTCCCCTGGTAATGCAGAGGGGTCGTTGTGTGAACTGCAGAGGCACAATTTGGTAGTGTTGTCCTCAAAGGGCAGTGTAGTGCTGCTTGAGCAGTTGTAGAAGGCAATTGTGTATCCTTTAACAATTAGTTGGACACCCTCGAGATCTGAGCAGGGCTTTTTAAAAACTGACTCTGAAAACCTGCCCCTCCATGAAAAGGTTGAAAAGGTTGGATTGGGGTGAGGGATCCACATATGGGATAAGTGGGATGCGCAAGGCTTGAAGCCAAGATTTTTACTAAAGGTGGTGCCATTAAAATATATGTTGCATTTACTTGTTCCCACAAAAGTTGACCCTTTTTCTTTAACAAAACACAGTGATCCTGTTTGATTGGTTACCCTGAGATATTTGTTAATTGGCACTCCTGTTTTGTCCCATGTAAGATTGGATTGGACTGGATTTTTTATTCTAGTTGGTGGCATCCAAGTCATATTAGCAGTGGTTAGGGGAATGGGTGTGAAGGGGAGTCCCTGTGCTGCATTTACTGGAAATTGAGTACATACCCAGCAATCACTTCTATTTCCTAAAATACGAGTTTTAACCTCGTGGGAATATCTAATAAAAGCATTATCTTCATAAGCAGAAAATAAACTAAAAAAGCATAAAAAAAAACATACAGTTGTCAGAATAAAGGGTCCTCTCATTTTTTTCGAGTCAATTTAAGTCTAATGTCTGAGAGAGGTAAGCTGGTCCACTGGTCGAAGGCAGTGTCCTCAGTGGTGACAAGAGCTGCTGGTCCGTCACTGTGGTCCACTACGGCTGGCTTGACGTGGGAGTGGTGGATCCAAGATTTGCGTCCTTCCAGGAACACTGCAGTCTGGGTTGTCAAAAGAACCTGGTGGGGTCCAGTAAACCTTGGCTGGAGGGTGTCGTCACGAACGAACTTTTTGGCCCAGACGAAGTCCCCTGGTTGGAACGGGTGGATTTGTTCCTCCAGCGGCACGGTCTGGGAAAACTGCGAGGCTTTCCAAAGGGTACGGAGGCGAGCCTGTAGGGAGAGAAACTGACACGCGGTCATATGATCCCCTCCCAATAGTGAAACATCAGCACGTGGTAGCGCCCCGCCTTTGAAAGGGGGGTGTCCATAGAGCAGTTCAAAGGGGGATAATCCCAATGCGCGGGTTGGGCGAGTACGAAGGTGAAACAGGACCAAGGGAAGTACCTGAGGCCACTTTAATCCTGTTTCCTGACAGTATTTAGCCAATGTAAACTTAAGTTCCCTATTCATACGCTCAACTTTCCCGCTAGACTGGGGGTGGTAGGGTGTATGAAAGGAGTATGAAATGCCCAGTCCTTGTTCTAAACGGCCAAGGACATGACCAGTAAAGTGAGGTCCGCGATCTGAGTCGAGCACAAGAGGGATGCCAAAACGGGGTACAATGTCTCTAAGGAGAATCTTCGCCACTGTGGCAGCAGTACAATTAGCAGTAGGAAAAGCTTCGACCCAGGAAGTCAGAGGGCAAACCAAAACAAGGAGGTGCTTTTTCCCAAAAGCCTTTGGCATATCTGCAAAGTCAATTTGAAGATGTTGAAATGGAGCAGCAGGCGGAGGTCTTCCACCCTTAATTTTGTTAAGAGGCGGAGCAGGTCCATTACGCTGACATGTGCTGCATGCTTTCACTATTGATAGGCAATAGGGTTGAATGCCTGGAGCATACCAAAAGCGAGCGATAGTGTCCACAAGGGCGTGCGTGCCGTAGTGACCCCCTTTATCATGGTGCCAGCGAACTGCCACGGGGTATGTGGAGCGAGGGAGGCAGGCTCGGCCATCTGGCATAAGCCAGGTCCCTTTGACCAGAGTGGCCCCGAGGCTCTCCCACGATTGTAGTTCAGCAGCGGGTACTGGTACGGGGTGCGGTGGAGTAAAGGAGGAGGTTGCAATAGCCAATGTGGGCATGGCTAAAGGTAAGGTGGCAGCCTTCTTGGCGGAGGCGTCAGCCAGGGCATTCCCACGGGTAACGGGGCTACTATCTTTAGTATGGGCCCGGCAGTGAACTACAGCCAGGACAGAGGGTTTTTGGAGGGCGTCCAAAAGCTTGTGGATGAGGGGGAGGTGCTGAATGGGTTTACCGGCAGCTGTCTGGAAACCTCGAAACTTCCAGAGGTGGATATGACAATGCACAACTCCAAAAGCATATTTGCTATCAGTAAAAATGGTAACGGTCTTACCAGCGGCCAACTGGCAAGCTCGGGCCAGGGCATAGAGTTCAGCGGCTTGGGCTCCCCAGTTGCCTGGCAGTGAGGCGGCCTCTTGAATGTCCCATTCAGAGGTGACAGCATAACCTGTGAAACGCTTGCCATCAACATAGAAGGAGCTTCCGTCCGAGAAGAGGATGCAATCGGGATTGTCCAGTGGCACGTCAAACAGGTTGTCCCTTATCTGTAAGATGCTGGAAACTACTTCCACACAGTCGTGCTGATCCTGGAGGACTGGCAGGTCAGGAAGCAAGGTAGCTGGATTAAGGGGTCCACACCTTTCAAAAATTAGGTTAGTGTCTTCTAAGAGTTCGGCCTCTAGCTGTTGCTGACGATGGGCCGAAAAGACTTGGGTTGTGCCCCTACGCAGAAGGGCTGACAAGGCATGAGAGGTCCAAACCGTGGTAAAATAACCCAGGGTTAGGCTCTTTGCCTTTGTGATCAGCAGGGCAGCTGCTGCCAGAGTCCGGGTGCAGGATGGGGTTCCCTGAGCAACAGGGTCGATTTGCTGAGAGTAAAAAGCAAGCGGGAAATGGTGGGGCCCGCTCAGCTGGGTAAGGACACCACTAGCAATTCCGCCCCTCTCGTGGACAAAAAGGTGAAAGGGTTTGCTGTAATTGGGGGGGCGGAGAGACATGGAGGAGGCCACACTGTCCTTGAGTAACTGAAAGGCTTTAATAGTGTCCGGGGACCACTGCAAAGGGTCAGGAGCAAGGTTAGCAGTGAGTCGGTGGAGCAGTTTGCTTAACTCCCCGCAGGACGGCAACCAGGGGCGACAGAAGCCAATTAATCCTAAGAAACCTCGAAGTTGTTTCTTGGTGTTCGGTAGAGGGCAGTTTTGAATAGTCTTTATGCGGGCTGGGTCCATCTGTCTTCCCTCTGGGGTTAACAGGAAGCCCAGATATCGGACCTTCTGTGAGACCCACTGAATCTTTTTAGGGTCTACCTTGTGGCCTCTGGTGTGTAGGTATAATAAAAGTGCCTTACCATCGATGCGGAGGGCAGCTTCTTCGCGATTACCTAATAGGATGTCATCTACGTATAGGACCAATGTGGATCCCTGCGGACTGGTGAAACCTTCCAAGTCGTGGCGGAGGCACTGGCTGAAAATCGTGGGGCTGTCTCTGTAGCCTTGAGGAAGTCGTTGCCAGACATAACTTTGTCCCTCCCAGGTGAAACCAAAGAGATACTGAGAGTCTGGGTGCACAGGAATGCTGAAAAAAGCTGATTTTAAGTCAATAACAGTGAACCATTCAGCATCCCAGGGGATTTGGCTGATGATAGTAGCTGGGTCAGGAACTACTGCATGAAGAGGGACCACATACTGATTAACAACTCGTAGATCCTGTACAAAGCGCCAACGAACAGGGTCTCCGTCCTTTTTAGGAGGCTTTTTGACAGGCAGTATAGGGGTGTTACAGGGAGTGCGCTGAGGGCGGACTAGCTTTTGTGCAATGAATCCCTTGATAATGGGGCGGATGCCCTCCCGGGCTTCCAGCGACAGGGGGTATTGAGGGACTGACGGGGGGTTAAGGAAGGCTTCACCTGAATCCTTACGGGCTCTGCCGAAAGGAGCAGGCCAACATCAGTGTCAGAAATTCCCCAGAGGGTTGAAGGCAAGTCAGTGAGGTCAGGGGAGAGAGAGGGGGGTGTTTCCCAATTACCCTGAGTAGGGGCCGAATCTCCTAACACTGTCATCAATAATCCTACCCCTTCAGGAGTGCAGGTTAAAGTAGCCTCAAGCTTACAGAGTAAATCCCGGCCCATCAAAGGGATCGGACAAGCTGGGGAAAAAAGAAAACGGTGAGAAAAACATTTATCAGCATAAACAACATTCAAAGGCAAAGTGAGTTCCAGAGACTGTGGGTTGCCCTCCACCCCAGTCGCAGTTTTAACCTCAGAGGATAGCCAGGGAGAGGGGGCATGATTTAAAAGAGAGAAAGTAGCCCCAGTATCAATGAGGAAAGAGACAGGCAGTCCCTGGACTGAAAGGGTTAAACGAGGCTCTTTGCTGGGAGGGGAGAAAGTGAGAAAGGAGCCGGCTAAAGACATTAAGGAAATAAGACCATCACATTGTTTGCCTTCGCCCCCGGGGTACCGTCATTGAGGAGGCTGAGTTTGCTGCGGCTGCTGCTGTTTCCCGTAGTTGATCCAGGCCTGGGGAATGGGCTGAGCTGGTGGTGCAGGGGTGTATTCCTCACTTGTGTAAGCATCTGTGGATGCAACCAGACCCTCTGGGCGTCCCCAGGGGCATTCACGTTTAAAGTGACCAGGCTGTCCGCACTGAAAACAATTTCCTGATGGCTGGGGTCGCCAGGACCCTCTTCCCCGAGCACCCTGGAATCCCCTGCCACGGCCACGGCCTTTGCCTCGAACACCGCCGTGAAAAGCTAAAGCCATCAGCTTATATTCTTCCTTTTTCTCTTTCTTTTTACTACTTTCCCTTTCTTTCTCCCAGGCAAAATCAGCTACGTCCAACACTGAAGTGACTGACTCACCTCCCCAACCAGGGCGAAACTTTAAGAAGTAATCCCTTACAGGGGGCACCGACTGGTTCACAAAAAATGAAATAAGAGTAGGGTGGTCTGCTTCTCTCTCAGGATCCATCTGAGTGAACATTCGGGCCCCCTCCAATAGCCTCGACCAGAACTTTCTGGGCGGCTCATCAGATTCCTGCCGAATCTGCATGAACTTAGCCTGATTAGGCGAGCGGCGAGCCATTTCCTTGAGTCTCTCTAACAATCGCTCTCGATCTGTTCGCAGCTGGGTCAGCCTTGGCTGAGTCCAGTCTAGGGGATTCCAGCCAGCGGCCAGATCCCGCCTATCCATCCAAGTAAGATTAACTGCATGGCTATCTCCCCATGTCCTTTCTGCCATCCACAATCTACTACGTTCCTCTCCGGTCAAAACTCTACTTAACAACTGATCCACATCCGTATAAGTAGGATTATAACTTAAAAACAATCTTTCTAGAAGTTCTATGATCTTTCGGGGATTTTCCCCAAAAGACCCTGACAACTGTCCCCACTCTTTCAAGTCCCATTCTAGCCATCCTTTATATTCCACAATATTAGCATGTTGTAACCGTCCATCATTGCCCATATAAGGTTGATCGTGCACCTGTAAAGGCATCTCTCTAACTATACTTTTATTACTCGCAAGAGATTTGACGGAGACATCCTCTGGGCTATCCTCAGGGGGGGGGCATGCACCCTGCCGTACCTGCTTGGACATTAGCCTAGTAACTACTCCTCCCGAGGTTTGCCCCTCCATTTCCTCCTCATCCTTCTGCAGAAATTCCAATCTGATATCCTGCAGATTCCCCTCTGCTACAAGGAGAGAGTCCCCCTGCGGAGGAATAGGGGCAGGTGCAGAGGGGACCAGCTGACGAGTCAAAACACGCCGTGGTCTACACCCTTCATCGAAATAACCTGGAGGGGGTTCACTCTCGGGAGAGTACCTGACTGCCATAATTTTTAAAGATTTCCACAGCTCTGCTGCTGTGTCCCAACAAAACCAGTAACATAACTGTCCCGGATGGTCTTTTTCGATCTGGCTCTTTACTCCTCTTAAGGCAGCCTGTTCGAAAGAGCCATACGAAGGCCACCTCATCTCCGGGTCGGCCAATACCACGGTATACCCAGTCCAATTCCTTACACATAGTGTGCACAACTTCTTCCTAGACATTCCTGTCTGTACTGGGAGTTTCCCTTCGTTCCATAACTTATTTACAATCCCCAACGGACTCTCAAGAGGCACGCTAGTCCCTTGACCCATGGTGTCTGACAGGAGCCCTCCAACTGGCGTTTACCCTGCTGTCCAATACACGACCCCTCAATATTGAATTGGCTGGGAGAAATCTCCTGTGGCACCTTGCCAATTCATATATGAGTGGTCTGACCACTGGACAGAGGTACCGCACCAGAAGGAATCCCGGACGAGCCCCCAAATTGTTAGGTAATAAAGCAAGTCCTCACTCACCTCTCCAGCACCCGAGTTCGTGCGGAGTTGGTATAGGGCACGCAATTCTGTCAGAGACCAGACACCAATGCGTTGATCAACGGGCTCACACTATCCCAAAAGCTTTAGAATAAGTGTGGCGCCTTTATTAGGGGTGAGCATCAATATTTATACACAGAAGTAAACAAAGTGATTAACAAAAGATAATGGTCATGCATAATCAATCAAGATTTTACAGGAAAAGCAAGTTTAACAAGTAAATGCATAGAGATAAAGGCTAATGGCTACTTGAGAAAGGGGGTGTCATGAGTAGTTTGCAGGTCAGTGCTTTGTTCGATAAAGGGTTCAGAAAGGATTATGCAGAGACGGCCAGTCTGGGTGTGTTTTGGCTCCCCAAAGTTCACCAAAAGTTTAGACCCAACACTTGGACCTGTGGGTCTGTCTGAAACTTACTCCAAAGTACTCCCTCTTGTCTCTTCAAATCCTCTGACACTCCCCTCCCTCCTGTCTCTGCCTGTTCCCCTCCAGCTCCCCATGTCTTCACCACTCTTTCCCCTGCTTCTTCCTTGCCAGCCACCCTCCTCCGTGCCCCACATTATCCCCTTGAGCTCCCCATGTCTTCACCCCTCTTCTCCTTGCCAGCCCTGTATTCACATCCTACACAGTACTGTAATAATCTTTGTACAAAATATGCACTGTAAAATACCATTTGAAAACTAATAACTCACTGGTCAATAATATCATGGTTAAATGTGTTGTGACAAAGTTCCTCCTCTACCTTGGTGGGTCCTGCACTTATTGGCAGATTTGCTCACCTCAGTGATCTCCCCCACAGTCTGGATCAACTCCTCCTGTGTCTGATCAGCAGTTGGGAGGTTTGGGGGGAACCCAGGCCCCCCTCTACTCCAGGTTCCAGCCCAGGGCCCTGTGGATTGCAGCTGTCTATAGTACCTCCTGTAACAGCTGCATGACAGCTACAACTCCCTGGGCTACTTCCCCATGGCCTCCTCCAAACACCTTCCTCAACCTCACCACAGGACCTTCCTCCTGGTGTCTGATAACACTTGTACTCCGTAGTCCTCCAGCAGCACAGCCTCTCACTCTCAGCTCCTTGTGCCCCTTGCTCCCAGCTCCTCACACGCACTTCCTCTCCTCTGGCTCCTCCCCGCCTGACAGGAGTGAGCTCCTTTTGAAACCCAGGTGCCCTGATTAGCCTGCCTTGATTGGCTGCAGGTGATCTAATCAGCCTGTCTGCCTTAATTGGTTCTAGCAAGTTCCTGATTACTCTACTGCAGCCCCTGCTCTGGTCCCTCAGGGAGCAGAAGCCTGCTTCTCCTGGGGCCAGGGCTCTCCCTTTGATTGCTCTGCTGTAGAGGAAAGAGGGAGAGGGCTGCTGCTGCTGCTGTTCCGGCTGGGCACTGGGCCCTCGCTGCTGTTGCTACTGCTGTTCCTGCTCCTGCTGCTCCCCTGGCTGGGCTAGACACCACCACCAGCCCCTCTCTCTGCTGTCTGTTTGCTGGCTGGCTAGTGGCCCCCCCTCACCTCAGTTACTGCTGTTACTCCACCTACAGCCCCTTGGAGGGGGGGAGCTGCTGGCCTGCTTCCCAGAGAGGAGGGGAGTGAGGGACCCCAGCTTTTGTTGCTGAGGACACCACCCTCTGAGCGGGGTCCCTCCTGCCTGGACACCAGACCACCACCACCTGGAGCTGCTGGGGCTGCTGTGGCTGCTGCTGGGGAGCTGTTGGTTCCCAGAGGAGGAGAGGAAGGAGAAGAGGACCGCCTGCTGCTGGAGACCTCATGAAGACCACTGTGGAGGGGGCATTCCTGGACTGAGTCTTTTTTTGAACTGTGCTCTTGTGGTGGGGGTTTGGACTGTGTTTGCTGGGGCACCGGGGATGTGGCGTGGAGCCTGCCCCCGGTCCATCCGTGTCCCCCTTGGCCCCGACCACCATCGTTGCCCCCTCCGCCACCCCCGCTGGCTGTTTTCCTTCTGCTTTGGACTCCTGCCTCTGGGTCTGAGCTGCTCGCCTAGCTCACCATGCCCACTTCCATCATTTGGGCCTGCAGCAGCAGCAGCCAACCATTGACTTTTTGGCACAAGTGCCTGTGAGCGCACACACCCCCTGCCCCCTGGACTGACCCCCTCCCCTCTGCCACATTTGTCTGCCCCGCCCATTTCCCTCTGCGGCCCTGATAGTCCTGCCCCAGCCCTGCAGCTGTCCCTGTGGTCCCTCTATTGCATTCCCAGCTCGCCCTTTCCCCCCACCCTGTGCTCCCCCAGCCCTGATCGGTCCCCCCATGCACCCACGCCCCCTCCCAGGCGCTTGTGCCCTTCCCCATTTGGGTTCCCCTTGTTCACTGCACCCCTCCCTCTGCCATTGTCTCCCCTGATCCCCTAGTGCAACTGGAGGAGCCGTAACTCCCCTCTGTGTCCCACCCTTAGGTCTTTGATTGCTCCCCAAGCCCCTTTAGCCTTCCCTTTCTGGTGCCTTCCTCCCCTGCCTGCAGCCTAGCGGGGAGGGGTGGCCGCCTCCTTTCCTTCCCCTCCCCTCGCTGTTTGTCCCCCTCCCTGCTCTCGTTATGGCGGGGGACGCGGCGGGGGAGACCCCTCGCGATGCTCCCACTGCCTCTCCTCCACCTGCCCCTGTGTCCACTGCCCAAGCCACAACCTCGTCCGCCGCTGCCGATCCACCTACCACGGCCCATGCTGGGGCACTGGCAGCGGCAAGTAGCGGGGAGACCTCCGTTGCTGCTGCGTCTCTCGCCCCTTCTGATTCGGGGGGAGCCCCCCCAGCAGGTGGGAAGGGTCGGGGTGGGAAGAAGGGTAAGGGCCCCGCTAAAAAGGCCAGGCCCTCCATGGTGGAGACTGCCCCCGCTGCCCCGGCCCCGCTATCGGCCGCGGCATCCCTCCCTACTATTCCCTCCACTAGCTCTGCAGGTGTCCCTCCCCCGGCCCCCAGGGCGTACGCCCAGGTGGCGGCGGCCGCCCCGCCTGCTGCTACTCCTCCGACCGCCGCTTCCACCAACATCTACAGCGGCTGGGGACCCTTTCCCACTTTGACTAGGAAGCACGGCGTCCGTTGCCTCCTGGTGCCCGCCTCGCCCCACGTGGAGACCTACGTGCGGGCTTTGGTGAGGGTGGTGGGGCACACGATGTACGGAAAGGTGGTCTTCTTCCTGGCATCAGAGGCCGCCTCCCAGGAGGCGGTAGAGACGGGCCTGGCGGTGGGGGGCGTGTTCGTCCCCCTGGAGCCGTTGGAAGACCTGGGGGTCCGCTTTATCTTGATCTCTGTCCCTCCCTTCCTGCCGAATGCCGCCCTGCTGCCTGCCCTTTCTGCCCTGGGACGCCCTATCTCCATCATCAGCCCTCTCCCCTTGGGCTGCAAGGACCCTGCCCTCCATCATGTTCTCTCGTTCCACCGGCAAGTGCAGCTTCAACTGCCGCCGGCGGCGCGTGGCGGAGAGGCGCTCGAGGGGTCCTTTCTGGTCCCTTACCAGGGAGCCCACTGCCGGGTGCATTACTCAACGGGGGAGGCCTGTGCTACCTCTGCCGGGCTATGGGGCATGTCCGGAGGGACTGTCCCTTGGCCCAGCACGGAGGAGCGTCCGGGACCCCCGAGCCCCGGCAAAGCGCCGGCCCTGTCATCGCCGGTCCCGCTGGCTGCCCGGCACCCGAAGCTGCCCCTCCTCCTCCTTCTCGGTCCACCTCTGTGGAGGAGGGTGTGGCGGGGCTACCGCCGGACGTGGGAGAGGGCTCGTCCCAGGGGGAGTCCTCCCCTGTTTCTGCTATCCCACCACTGCCTCCCCGAGTCCCTGAGCCATTGCCCTTGCCCCCCGAGCCGACCCCTGTTAGCCAGCCCCCGGATGATGCCATGGAGGGCTGGTCCTTAGTGCAGGGGAAGCGGGGCAAGCAGAAGGCTCGAGTCTCCTTACATCCTTCGGATTCGGAGGCCCCCCGGAAGAGCAGGAAGGGGGGCACCGATGACGAGTCTTCCGCCTTGTCCCCTGCTGACTCCCAGTTTGTGGTGCCGGCTGGGGATGCCGTGGCAGCACCGGAAGGTGACACCGCCCCTTCTCCGGGATCCCTTCCCGTGGAAGCCCCCGAGGGAGCCTCTCTCGCCCCCTTCCCACTTGATGCCTCTGAGAGCGCCGCGGTGGGTGTCGCCCCGGGTGCTGGCGGGGAGGGCCCTGGGGTGGTTGCCGGTGATCTCCCTCCCATCTACGCGGAGATCGAGGCCCTGGGTTTGACCCCGGTCACGCAGGGGGAGGACGACCCTCTGCCGGCGGGCCTCGATCTGGGCGACCTCCCCAAGGCCCCCCCATCCCTGAGTTCCCTTCCCCTAACCGCTGCATCTGCTCCCACCTTTGAGGGTCCCCTGGAATCTTCCATCAACCTGGCTGTGGGTGGCACTCTGTTAACGGCCGCCGAGCCCCTTAAGGCGACAGCCAGTGTCCCGCTGCCGAGCCCCGCTTCCCAGGGGGTGTCCCTCTTGGGTGTGGAGGACCCGCCCTCCTTCCTCAGCGGGGACCCCATTGACCACCATCTATCTCTGGATGCCGAGGCTGCCGCATGTGCCACAGTGGCTGAACCCGGCATCTTTAGGGGTCCCCTGCCCACTTCCCAGATCCTTGAGCCTGGCCAGGAGGAGCCACCTTCCGGCGTCTCAGCTATGGAGGCTCCGGATCCTGCCTCTACCTCCTTCCCGGATTCTCTCCCTGATCCCCGCCCTACTCCTGTTGGCTCTGTCCTTGTCCCCCCCACTTCCTGTGATGCCAGTGCCGCCCCTGGGAATACCTCCCAGGGAGCGGATTCACTAGTTCTTTCCTGTCCCGACCCCCCAGGGGCTGCTGTTCCCCTTCCACCGCCCCTTCTTGATTCTGGGAGCGGGGCGGGTCGTGTGGAGTTGGTCCATCTGCTGCCACGTTGGGGATCTGCCCCCTGCCTACCTGCCTCAGTGGGCCACGGGGCTGTGATGGGGGCCCCACTGGGGGCCAGTCATCGATCAGTGACCCCACCCCCCCATGCGCTGAGGGAGGAGCTGTGGGAGTTCCTCGAGGACGTCCGTGGCTCCCGGAACAAAGTCCATCTTGCGCTCCAGCGATGGGGGGATTTCCATCAGGTCCTCCGGGCCGCGAGGGCCCTCATGGGGGAGGGTAAGAGGACCGGGAAGCAGGCTGCCGCGGCCTACCGGCGGGTCCGTGTCTTCCGTGACTCTTTACTCACTTTCGGGGTTGGTCAGATTGCTGCGCGGCCTGCCGGAGGCCGTGGGCTTGTCTGCTGGCGAGGATCCCCCCCAGCCCTCTTCATGGCGCCGATCGTTCTTGCCACCTTAAACACCCGGGGCTGTGGGATGGGTCTCCGCAGGAGCCAGGTGCTCTCCTTCCTCCGGGAGGGGGGGTACTCTGTGGTTTTCCTGCAGGAGACCCATACGGATCCGGCCGCTGAAGCTAGCTGGTGGCTGGAGTGGGGGGACGGGGCCTACTTTAGCCACTTCTCGGTCTGCGCGGCTGGAGTGATAACCCTGTTCTCCCCCGACCTACGGCCCGAGGTGCTGGGGATCGCCAAGGCTGTGCCGGGTCGCCTGCTGCACCTCCGGGTCCGCATGGAGGGGCTTGTGGTTAATCTCGTCAACGTTTACGCCCCAACATCGGGCCCGGAGAGGCTACGTTTTTATCAGCAGGCGTCCGCCTTCCTCGGCTCCCTGGATCTTCGTGAGTGCCTGGTCCTGGGAGGGACTGTGAGCACGGGCGTGTACTTGGCGCGGTTCACCCTTGTCCCTAACACCTGCCCTTTCTGTGGAGAGTAGGAGACCTTGGCGCACATTTATTTGGAGTGCGCCAGGTTGCAGCCCCTGTTCCAGCTACTCTTGAATATTTTCTTGCATTTTTGGTTGCACTTTTCCCCTCACCTTTTTATCTACACGCTCCCCATCCGTGGCCCCACAAAGTCGCGGGATCTCCTTCTGAACCTCCTCTTGGTCCTAGCTAAACTGGCCATCTACAACACCAGGGAGAGGAGGTTGGCCGATGGGATTTCCTGTGATCATAGGGCCTATTTCCATTCCTCCGTCTGTTCACGCATCCGGGTGAAGTTCCTCTGGGCGGCGTCCACTGGCTCCCTTGATGCCTTTGAGGAGCAATGGGTGTTGTCCGGGGTTGTCTGCTCGGTGTCCCCATCAGGTTCCCTTCATTCAGCCCTATGACCTTACTCCCGATCCTGTTTTTTCATTAGTTGTCCCCTGTAATTACTTGGTGTCCCAGACCTGTGGGTCCTCCCTTTAGGCTGGGGGGAGACCCTCTAGAAGTGGGCGGGCTTTGCCCGCCCACCCCCGCTGGATGCCAATAGGACCAGATTGGGGTTTGGGTCCGTCACAGTATCTAACAACATTTTATGTAAAGTTATGAACATAAGCTGAAATCATGACTGAAGTGTGTTTACCAGACAAGTCTGTGATGTGGGTAAGAGTTTTTCAAAGACAAAGGACAAGTTGATGTTCCAGCCAAGTATCAATGCTGATGGGCCATCACTTATCAAGTGGCTGTTCTTTGTCAAGGAAGGGGTGTGTGTGTGGCAGGTGGGTAAGACAAAACAGATCCACATCCTAGCAAAGAACAGGATGAAACTTTTCTCCCACCAGACTTCATGTCTCCTTGCTCTCAGCTGGAAAGACCTGTATCCAGTGGTTTCCCCAGGAATTGAAATTAGGGGGGAGTGTTAGAATTTACAAGGGGGGTGTCAGGACCAATGAGATAAATAAAAAAAATGAATAAAGTAAATGTTTTAGGATTATGCAAATTTAACATAAGAATAATGCAAGTTACACCAAAACACATAATAGATCTAGATTTCTAAAAAAAAAATAAATTAAAAAATGTATTTAATTTAAATTGACTTTTGAAAAGTAAGCCATCATGGAATAAGAGGGCAGTCCTCTCATGGATCAGTAACTGGTTAAAAGATGGGAAACAAAGGGTAGGAATAAATTATCAGTTTTCAGGATGGAGAGAGATAAATAGTGGTATCCTTGAGGGGTCATTACTGGGACCAGTACTGTTCAACATATTCATCTGGAAAAATGGGTAAACAGTGAGGCGGCAAAATTTGCAGATGATTCAGTACTATTCAAGATAGTTAAGTCCCAGGGAGACTGCGAAGAGCTACAAAGAGATCTCACAAAACTGGGTGACTGCGCAACAAAAAGGCAATTGAAATTCAATGTTGATAGATGCAAAGTAATGCACATTGGAAAGCAATCTCAACTATACATACAAAATGATGGCATCTGAATTAGCTGTTAACACTCATGAAAGATCTTGGAGTCATTGTGGATAGTTCTCTGAAAACATCCACTCAGTGTGCAGCAGCAGTCACTAAAGCAAACAATATTGGGAATCATTAAGAAAGGGATAGATAATAAGACAGAAAATATCATATTGCCTCTATATAAATCCATGGTACGTGCACACCTTGAATAGTGTGTGCAGATCTGGTCACCCATCCTAAATATATATATATTGAAATTGGAAAAGGTACAGAGATGGGCAACTAAAATAATCAGGGGTATGAAACAGGAGGAGAGATTAAAATGACTGGGAATTTTCAGTTTAGAAAAGAGACGACTAAGGGGGGGATATGATAGAGGTCTATAAAATCTTGACTGGTGCGAAGAAAGTGAATACGGAAATTTTATTTAATCCTTCACATAACACAAGAACTAGCAGTCATCCAATGAAATTAATAGGCAGCAGGTTTTAAAAAAACAAAAGGAAGTACTTCTTCACACAATGTAAAGTCAACCCAGGGAACTCTTTGCCAGGGGATGCTGTGAAGACCAAAACTGTAACAGGATTATAAAAAGAAGTAGATAAATTCCTGGAGAATAGGTCCATCTGTGGCTATTAGCCAGGATGGAGAGGGATGCAGCACCATGCTCTGAGTGTCCCTAGCCTGTTTGCCAGAAGCTGGGAATGGGCAACAGAGGATGGATCACTTGATGATTACCTTGTTCATTCCCTCTGAAGCACCTGGCCTTGACCCCTGTTGTAAGACAGAGTACTGGGCTATATGGACCGTTGATCTGACCCAGTATGACCATTCTTATGTAAAAATTAATTATAATAATTAAAATGTTTAGTACAGAAACTTCCCAACATAATGACCTCCCAAGATAGCAACAATGTGAGATAACAACCTTGGCAAATAATGCATTTTAAAAATCTTGGCCTACTAGGAAACATATTTATATAAGTTTCCATTCTCAGTCACAAATCTAGCATTCTGGAGCAAAGTGACTAAAATATAGTCCAACAAACAAATGTTTATTTAACATGGCCCTAACTTTTCCCTCCACCGCACTCCACTCACTGGTGGTGTTCTTGGTCAGTGGAGACTCAGAGTTCAGAGGTGCTTTCATGTGAGTGCACCTCCCAGGTGTGGGACAAGAAGGCACCTTGATTGTTCCTCCAGCTGCTCACTGTTCACTCAGGCCACATCTGTTCGTTGTGCCACCGTTCACTTCACCGCTCTGTTGCCAATGGCCCTGGACAGTCACCTTCTGCTGCCACCTGCCACTGTGATCTCTGCGAGTTGGTCTCTTGAGGTTCCACCAGCTCTCAGTGATTTCAGCTGAGCTTTCAGTGTGGGAACCTCGCTTGCTGCTAGTGCAGTCTGGGCTGTCTCTTATACAGAAACACTGTACCCATAGGAACACTGTCCCCACAACAGGACTAAGCACTTAGACCTGATTGTCAGTGATTTCAGCTGCACTGGTCACTTAACAGAACAAAAGACTATTTATGGAGCCTAATCAGCTCTGTCTTTAAACAGTGGAGAGGGACAGGTCCCCACCTTCTCTCTTGATGTCTTCAAATCATCACAGGCTAAGTACAGTTCTACTGCCCTTTACTCATACAATAAGAACAACATTTCATCCACCATTCCCCCCACATTCAAGTGATTTGTAATCCAACCCCAGCCCAAATCTATCACTTGGACAACACAGATCTGTTTGCTGGATACCTAGGTAGATTAGATGTGAATGTCAATATAATCTGGCCCTGAAGCCTTTCCCCACAGCCCCAGCTCATCACTAGCTGTCAGGGAGAGCTCATTTAGACTTTGCTTACAAATCATCATTTGAAATTCTTAGGTTGGCCAACATCACCAAAATGAATGCACTGACATCATAAAAAACAACAGCTGTATAAGGAAGCAAGGAAGCTAGTCTATGTTCATACTTTTCAAATCTATTATACTTTTTCAGATACACATGTTTTATCATACACTGTATAAGCTTTTAAAGTGTGTATTAATGTTTCAGTTTAAATTCAGATTTCCAAACAGTCACTAAATTGGTATGTAACTAGCTCACAAAACTGGGGGGAGTGTTGGGGAAATTTGGGGGGGTGTAGGGAAATCACTGCCTGTATCTAGGGGTCACTCTCAGGAAAATGCATTTCAAAGCCTGACAACTATAAATGTGAAGGGCAAAGACACCCCACTCTCTTTTCACCTAAGACAACAAAAGAAACAGCTGTTGCACTTTGGGAGCAGATCCTGGCCTGAGAGTTTGGTCAGCAATACTACTGGAAACATGGGAAGGGTCTTCACTTTGAACCTAATTGGTTAAGTTTAGAAAGCATTTAACTTTATTTTTCTTGTAACCATTTCTGATTTTAGTGCCTCATTACTTGTACTCACTTGAAACCTATCTCTTTGTAGTTAAATATACTTGTTTTATTCTTAATTAAAGCTAATCCAGTTTTGTGAACTGTGTGGGTAACTCCAAGCAGCAGCCTGTTGATCTCCGTAGAGGAGGAACAGACATAATATAGCTGGACTTTTCAGGAGATGACTGGACAGTGCAGAACACACATCTTGGGGGGAAATCCAGGACTGGGATTGTGTTGGGGTCACCCTGCAAGTGGTAACCATGGTTGCTGGAAGGAGGTGTGTGGCTGGTGTTTGCCAACAGGCTGTTGGGGTCAGAGCTGCAGGTCCCAGGCTGTCTCTATACACAGACACTTGGGGTGTGACTTGCAGGCTGTTTGGCAGCTTGCAAAGAGCCTAGGTTGCAGGGCTGGAATATGACATTCTGAAGCTTGAAGCTATGTCAAGTATAAGAGGCCCCACGCCATAAAAATGAATTTATCATTTTCACAGAAAGGACATTGAATATATGAATACGAAAGCCTTATATTTGCACATGTGCAAAGATGAAGTTGTAAAAATAGAATAATAATCTTCATTTTCAGCAGCCCTCTCTGTAACAATGACATCATGAGAGAAATACATTTTAGACAAATTCTTGGAACTAATTGCATATGTAAGTAAAGTAAAAGTAAACAATCCAATATAAAAATACAAAATAACCCCCCACCAGTAAATACTACAATTTTCTAGAAGAGATCTCAGGAAATTTTTCTTCTCTGTTGGGGCATCTAAATTGTGGAATTCCTTGTCTGAATTCAGACAACGAGACAATTAGAGGATATAAGATGGCAATAGAGGATAAAAGAGACAATAGAGGATATAGGATGCAGATAACCCATTAGCTTAAAGCTCATCTATTAGTTATATTGATATTAATTACACTCAGAAAATTGTGTGTGGGTTGCATTTTTCCAGTACATTGATTTGTTTTGTTTTTATATAAGGTTATGCTGAATTACCTAATATTGGTGCTAAAATTAGTAGCAGAAAGTTTTTATTGAAACTAGTAAAAGATTTAATTTTATATGATAAATATTGAGATTTATATATGTATCAACAAATAATATATATATATGCTGAAAACCTGTGTTATTTTATGAGGATATTTCTCTGAAAGTTAGTGCTATTTTGTCTATGTTCTAATAGGAAAACAAAAGAGGATATATAATTTTTTTTTACACCAGGAATAAGGAAAATTATCCTTCTTTTCATATGAATAAATGAAAAAACATTGATTAATTTTGTTAGGAAAATACAAAGTTTATCCAGACTATACATAAAATATATTTACAAATGTTTATTCCAATTTAATTTTTGCTACAAAACAACAAATTGTTGGAATTTTTCTTTTGCCATGCTATAAATATACAATGTATTATGCATATGATGTATGATTTATCAGTCCATATAAGAATTTTTTCTAGACAGGCATCTCTCTTCGCATTCGCTTCTCTATCCTCTGTCTCCCTCAAGACCACTAATTAATCTTGAGTAAACACCTCAGACACACAGAGTCACAACAAGCTATATGTGCAAAAGAGAAAGAAAGAAAAAATACTGGTAATCTCTAGACAGACTCTGAGAAAGTGAGAGAAACTAGCCTATATTCAAGCAAATACAGTCAAACCTCGCAATAACGTGCCCCGCCATAACGCGAAATCGCATATAACGCGATCATAAATTGGCTCCCCTTTAAGGCCTAATACCAGTGGTCCCCAACGCCATGGCACCCACCGGGACATTGATGTGCGTCTGCCTAGTGCCCAGCAGGCGAGAGAAGCTGTAGCCCCGCACCTGCTGGGGACAGAGAACTCCAGGTCTGCGGGCGCTGGTGCTCTCTGTCCCCGGCAGGCGCAGGGCCGTGGCTCCTCTTGAAACCGGAGAGAAGCTGCGGCCCAGCGCCTGCCGGGGACAGAGAGTACCGGTGCCCGCAGACCTGGAGTTCTCTGTCCCCGGCAGGCGCGGGGCCGTAGCTCCTCTTGAAGCCGGAGAGAAGCCGCGGCCCCGCGCCTGCCAGGGACAGAGAGCACCGGTGCCCACAGCCTCAGAGTTCTCTGTCCCTGGCAGGCGCAGGTTCTCTCCCCTGCTGGGCACTGGGCACTAGGCGGCACACATCAATGCACTGCATTGGGGACCACTGACTTAAACTGACCGGCTTGAAACCCCGCGATACCACGACCCTGCATTTATCGCAATGGAATTTTTTGGACCCCAAACATTGTTTTATAGAGGGGTTTCACTGTATAATGAATATTATAGGCTTTAATAGCCTTTAAATCATATATACACACAGAGTTTGAAATAACATGCTCACCAAGTACTCAGAATATTTTGATATATGTATATATCTTTCTTCACTTCTCTCAAAACCCTCTATTTATCCTTTCATCACACTCTCTGATATTTACTGTGAAGGTTCCCGAACTGATAGAGGGAAGTCAACACAATTTTTCCTCCTCAAGATTCACTTGACCCAAGTCTATAAGGCGATCACCTTCAAACTCAATCATGCGAAGCATGAATAGCGCATGACGCAGAAAGTGGCCTGTGTGTTAAAATACACAATTGTACCTATGTACAGATCAAAAGAAGAAAGAACACACTAACATATGAGTATGAGCTTGGCAGGATTGCTTCACGTCACTGCCATCTCCGATCGTACATTTTTCCCAATTTTATCAGCAGTGAGATTATTTATTTATTTATTTATTTATTTAAACAAGCTATGAAGGCACAGTCAGAATTTTACCAGTATCATCTGGCCAACAAAACGCTCCCTTAGGAGACTGATAGAGGACTTACTCGTAGAAATACTAATTTTACAAATACAATTATCGTTTTTTCTCAGCCCTGATCTCCCGCCTGCCAATAACAAACAATTAGTAGGGCTATTGATTAATCACAGTTAACTCAAAAAAAATTATGATTTAAAAAATTAATCATGATTAATCAAAGTTTTAATTGTGTAAGCAGAGTCAGGATGAGCACTACCCTGACATCTGGTGGTGAATTGCAGGGAATGTGGAAAGAATTCCAAGAATTTCAAAGAATGGGGAAAGATTTGCATTGGCATCCACCCCCACTTAGCATAAGTCCACAGCAGACTGGGATGGTTATTTTAACAGTTCTGGGATCCCCAATTTCTTTGTTATTGGGGCAGGAGAAAAAAAAAGTTTGTCACCCTGATTGTGTGAATGGGGAGCTGTGGGACTGCTTTGTGACAGAGATGACTCAACCTCAGTTGGGTGGTACTTGCTAAACATGGGACAAGGGTTCCAAAACCCCATAAGGAGAGAGAGGTTGGGAATTTGTGTGTGTACCTAATGGTATGGGCCCCTTGTGAGGGTCTGGAACACCAATTGCACATCCTTCTCTCTCCACTGTTAAAGAGTAGAGCTAATTTTGATTCCGTTAGGAGTCCATCTAAAGACTGCTGAGCTGAATTCACATTGAGCCAATAG
Organism: Gopherus evgoodei; assembly: GCF_007399415.2. Taxonomy (NCBI): domain Eukaryota; kingdom Metazoa; phylum Chordata; order Testudines; family Testudinidae; genus Gopherus; species Gopherus evgoodei. Next base: position 6,138,325 of record NC_044327.1, on the reverse strand, counting down.
TACACCAACACCAGGGCTCCCCTACTAAGAGCTGAAATCACTGAAGGGGCTGAGCTGAGATCACTGAGTGCTGTGTTAACTTGTGGGGGAGGCTGAAGACATATTGTTAAGCGGCTGGCAGAGCGGAGCAGTTTGCAGCATGTTGGAGCAGCCGTGGTTGGAGCAGCCCATGGAGCAGTGAGCAGAGTGAAGTGGTTTGCACGGACAGCAGGAGGAGCGGCACAGCTGGTGTGGTGGAGCGGGTCATGGTGAAGGCTGCAGCAGAACTTCACAGAGAGGTGGAGCAGTTGGCCCTGGCCCACGTAAGGTGCCCCTTAACACCCTGTGTGGACTCTCTCCCCGCCCCCTTTCCACCCAGGCTTGGGGGAGTAAAACTTGGCAGATAAACTTGTGAATTCTGGGGTGACACTGACCAGAGACTTTTGGGTTGTTGGACTTTGGGGTAATTGGACTTCAGACCCTAAAGGGGAAAGGACATTGCCAAATGTACTTGGAGATGGGTTTTGTTTATGGTTTGTGTTATAATCCTGTTTGTGGTATTTCTCCAATTGGATGCTGCATTGTTTCCTTCCTTTATTAAAAGGATTTTGCTACACTCAGACTCCGTGCTTGCGAAAGGGGAAGTATTGCCTCCTAGAGGCGCCCAGGAGGATGTGGTATGTAAGTGTCCCAGGTCACTGGATGGGGGCTCGAGCCGGTTATGCATTGTGTTATTAAAACGGAACCCCTGGATACTGAACCCGGCCCTTGTTGCTGCCAACTCAGAGGGGCAGAAGGGTTACAATTGCACTGTTAAACAATAGAAACCAACTGAAATTTAATAAATATTTTTTGATGTTTTTCTATGTTTTCAAATATATTGATTTCAATTACAACATAGAATACAAAGTGTACAGTGCTCACTTTATATTATTATTTTTATTACAAATATTTGCAATGTAAAAATGATAAAAGAAATAGTATTTTTCAATTCACCTCATATAAGTACTGAAGAGCAATCTCTTTATCTTGAAAGTGTAACTTACAAATGTAGATTTTTTTTGTTACATAACTGCATTCAGAATGAAAACAGTATAAAACTTTAGCACCTACAAGTCCAATCACTCATAGTTCTTGTTCAGCCAATCGCTAAGACAACCAAGTTTGTTTACATTTACAGGACATAATGCTGCCCGCTTCTTATTTACAATGTCAGCTGAGACTCAGAACACGCATTTGCATGCACTTTTGTAGCTGGCATTGCAAGGTATTTAGGTGCCAGATATGCTAAACATATGTATGCCCCTTCATGCTTCGGCCACCATTCCAGAGGACGCTCGTTAAAAAAAAAAAGTGTTAATTAAATTTGCGACTGAACTTCTTGGGGGAAAATTATATGTCTCCTGCTCTGTTTTAGGCATTCTGCCATATATTTCATGTTATAGCAGTCTCAGATGATGACCCAGCACGTTTGTTTTAAGAACACTTTCACAGCAGATTTGAATAAATGCAAAGAAAGTACCAATGTGAGATTTCTATAGATAGCTACAGGCCTTGACCCAAGTTTAAAAATCCGAAGTGCCTTCCAAAATCTGAGAGGGACAAGGTGTGAAGCATGCTTTTAGAAGTCTTAAAAGAGCAACACTCCAATGAGGAAACTACAGACTGAACGACTAAAAAAGAAAATCAACTTTCTATTGGGGGCATCTGGCTCAGATTCTGAAAATGAACATGCATCAACGTGTACTGTTTTGGATTGCTATTGAGCAGAACCCGTCATCAGCATGGACTCATGTCCTCTGGAATGGTGGTTGAAGCATGAAAGGACATATGCATCTTTAGCACATCTGGCATGTAAATATCTTGCAACGCCAGCTACAACAGTGCCATGTGAACGCCTGTTCTCACTTTCAGGTGACATTGCAAACAAGAAGTGGGAAGCATTATCTCCTGCAAATGTAAACAAACTTCTTTGTCTTAGCAATTGGCTGAACAAAAAATAGGACTGAGGTGACTTGTAGGGGCTAAAGTTTTGCATTGTTTTATTTTTGAATGCAGTTATCTTTGTACATAATTCTACATTTGTAAGTTCAACTATCATCATAAAGAAATTGCACTACAGTACTTATATTAGGTGAATTGAAAAATACAATTTCTTATGTTTTTTCTGTACAAATATTTGTAATAAAAATAATATAAAGTGAGCACTGTACACTTTGTATTCTGTGTGGTAATTGAAATCTATATATTTGAAAATGTAGAAGACATCCAAAAATATTGAAATAAATGATATTCTAGTATTAACAGTATGATTGATCACGATTAATTTTTTAAGTGCTTGACAGCCCTAACAATTAGTGAAAGGTAAGGGTAGGGCAGTGGTCCCAAACACGGTGCCTGTGGGTGCCATGGTGTCCATCGGGGCATCTATGTGCGCCCGCGTACTGTCTGGTGGATAAGCATCCGCCAAAATGCCGCTGAGAAGCAACGTCATCCAGAAGTGTCGCCGCTGAAATGACGCTGATTTTTGGCGGCATCTCGGCAGCAAAGCCTATGGATGCTGCTGCTTGCCTGGATGCCCCCAGCTTCTTCCCTTCACCCAACCCCTAAAAAAGTAGGGGGGATGGGGAGAAGAGATACTGCTGGCCTGTAGCTCTGTCTCCTCCCTGCCAGGTCAGGCTCCCTTTTGCTCTGCACTCAGAACCATCTGGGGCTGGGAGCAGGGCCCAGCTCAGCGATTGACTGCAGCAAGCAGTCTCAGCCATAGCCTCCAGCCTGCCCAGCCGAAGCAAGAATGGCCCTTACAGGCAAGAGGCTCCAGTGCAACCCCCTCTTCCAGATGAGTGCTTCTGTTCTGGAGCTGACAGACTGACAGCTACAAAGACAGGAAGGAGTGTTCATCTGAGTGCCACTGAGCAAAGCAGTACCAGAAATTCTCCTTTGATGCCCGCCCTACAGCCCTTCCACCAGCCAACTGAAAATTGGAATGGGTGACAGGCATAGTGTCAGCTGTTTCTTAGTTGGTAGATTGCAGGGGCCTCCCTTGAACTGCCTAAAATTATGCCCAAGTTAGAAAGGAACATTTTTTTGTTCTGATGATAGAGCATCATGCATATTATTGCTTGATTTGCCTGGTAGCTCCTTTTGCTTGGGTTACATCATAGTATTTCAGCTCTTCTCCATATGTTATCAGCTGCTAAAAAGACTAATCTGAAAAATATCTGACACTAAAAGTATCTCTGTTAAGTGCTGAAAGAGTTTAAACAGATTGCTAACTGAACCACTGACTATCTCCTAGACAACCATTCCTAGCAAATATTAATTTCACGAGCATGACATATGCTTTTGCATTTCTTAAACTAAACCATGCCCCAAACAAAATAAGGACACTACCTTGATATATGGAATCAGAGTCTGATTTAAATGAGAGGCATTTATTACAGAAAACAGCTACAAACAGAGACATCAATAAATAGCCTTCCACACAACTCCAGTCCCACTTTGTCTCCCTTGTTTACCAGACACCACACCCTGCTTGGAATTCTATGTAGCACCCAGAGACATCCAGTGGCTGAATAATACACTGCATGTAAACACATCATTACATGTCCAATCCTACAGGGTTGATAGGGAACCCCCCCCCCCTTGACCCTACCTTACCCAAGGCCCCAGGTTTTTTGCTGAGAGTAGAGTAAGAGTAGGCCCAAAAGCCTTTAGCTAAGAGCAAGAGTTTTAACTTTTGCTAAACTTGTTTTTCTGTACAAAGGGCATGCTGAGGAAGAAAGATGTGGTCAGGGCCCCAAAAAGGGGAACTAGAATTGAATTGAATAAAGGGGAACCAGAAGATCTGTTAAGTTACAACAGCTGAGCCTGCTGTCAGGACTACAGAAAAGGTGCTAGAACGGTCAAACCGCAGACTTGACTGGCAAAGACAATAACAGGAAAAGCCATAGATGGAAAATTAATTGGTCAGCTTGCATATCATCAACATTATATTCCAAATAAGGCAAATAACATGTATAACCAGTGTGCTACGTTTTGCGGTTTTAACCTTTATAAGCTTGGTAAAATTTGTAATATGTAGAGCAGCCAGCCTCTTGCGTGGGGTCTATGCTGTCTCTCCCTGCATATATGCTTGTATGAAATAAAAGAGCCTTGGGGTGTCTGATCTAAAATCAACGGTGTGGTCGATTTTCCACAACAGGGTGCTAAGCACCCTCAGCTCCCAGTAGATCTACTCCTGACCCTATTGTGGTATGAGGACAAATGTTTCTGGAGCTCTGTGACCTAATCTGATTCTGCACCCACTGAGTTTGACTCTCAAGAACAGGACCTCTCTCTCTCCCTGCCCTTCATTCATTCGTAGCTCTAGTTATCTTTCTGAACAATCTGATTTATAGTGTTGGCTCTTTCCCCAGGCTTCTATTTCTTCTCAGTTTGTCCCACCAACCTGCATTTTAATTTTCAATCTCAGGTGTCTCCTCTCTTTTTTCTGTCTTCCCAGATCTCTCCATCCAAGTGCTGTGTGTGGCTGGCTGCTGCCTAGCCAGGAGGATCTTTTCAACCATGTTCTGTGTCTCAGATGCTGGCCTGGCAAAACAGATTAACATTCCCATTGGTTTTAATAGTATAACCACAGGCCTGAATTTGGCCAAACACCTCCACTCTTCAGTCTTGTAGCCTCAGCTTCCACATCCAGCTGTAGAGGATTCATTTAAGAAGAGTGATACATTGCCACTTAATCATCAGCTCACACTGGGCTGACATAGGGAGTCCTCAGTTGGGGGATGGGCTCCCCCAGCAACCTTCTGTCAGATCAATTTGGTAGTCTGAGCTAAAGTCCATTGAAAGGCAGTGGAAAGACTGCCACTGATTTCAGTGGGCTTTGGATCAGGGCCACAAGAAGAAACTAAACGTAGAGAAACAGAAAGAAGCAAGAAAAAGCCATTTGTGCTCTTGATCAGATAAAGTCCCCCTGGATATCAGGGGAATGAGAGGCTAACAAATAGGAAGACAACTGACTTCAGTCTTGACAGCCACACACAGAGGAGCCCCTCTGGGAGCCTGGGGACTTTGCCTAGACTAATTCTGCTCAGTGCCAAGTCCCTTTCCTAAACCCATTTTTCTTGCCAGATGTATGAGAATCTGACAGAAGAGACCAAGGGGGCAGATTTATTTATGTGAACTCTCCTATGTAACATTCAGGGAAAGAAACATTTCCTTTCCACTAGGGCTATCAATTAATTATAGTTAACTCAAAAAATTAATCACGATTAAAATATTAATTGCAATTAATTGCACTTATAACAATAGAATAGTAATTGAAATTTATTAAATATTTTTGGATATTTTTCTACATTTTCAATATTGATTTCACTTACAACACAGAATACAAAGTGCACAGTGCTCACTTTATATTATTATTTTTGAGTACATATATATGCACTGTAACAATGAAACCAAAGAAATAGTATTTTTCAGTTCTCCTCATACAAGTACTGTAGTGCAATCTCTTTATCGTGAGAGTGTAACTTACAAATGCAGATTTTTTTTTACATAACTGCACTCAAAAAAAAACTGTGTAAAACTTTAGAACCTAAAAGTCCACTCAGCCCTACTTCTTATTCTGCCAATCACTAAGAGGAACAAGTTTGTTTACATTTATGGGAGATATTGCTGCCTGCTTCTTATTTACAATGTCACCTGAAAGTGAGAACAGGCATTTTCATGCATTTTTGTAGCCAGCGTTGCCAGGTATTTATGTGTCAGACATGCTAAACATTTGTATGCCCCTTCATGCTTCAGCCACCATTCCAGAGGACATGCTTCCATGCTGGTGTGGCTCATTAAAAAAATACTGCATCAATTTAATTTGTGACTGTATTCCTTGGGGGGAGAATTATATGTCTCCCGCTCTGTTTTACCCGCATTCTGCATATATTTCATGTTATGGCAGTCTTGGATGATGACCCAGCACATGTTCATTTTAAGAATACTTTCACAGCAGATTTGACAAAATGCAAAGAAGATACCTGTCAAGGTTGAGTCCCCACTCTGGCACTTTGAGTGCAGAAGGTGGGGCCTGCAAGGACTTAAAAAAAAAAATTAATATGGGCCACTCCAGGCTGGTATTAAACTCTCAAGGTTGCAGCTTTTATCTGATCTTGGATGGGTAGATGCTGCCACCACCCAAGTGCAAAAATACTCCTTTTTAGAGAACCCCAAAAGGCACACTTGGAATTTTCTCCCTGTGGGGTACCCTCAAGCTCTTTTAGCCCCCCTCCTCCCAGGGAAGAGCTGAGAAAGAAAAACAAAGGAAATCAGCTGTTGCCACCAGCTAATTAAACAACATGTGGACAAACCTCTTAGGTCACCAAAAACCCAATCCTGTTCTTAAAAACTAAATTTTATTAAAAACCAAAAGAAAGAAAATATATTTGGAATTTAGGCTATTGATAGTTTAAAAAGAGCAAATAGAATAATTAAGCATCAAGAATGGTTTTCTTGAGGTCCAGCTTAATGATTACAAGCAAAACAAAGCTTTTGAGGGTTAGCACAGGGGAATCCACAAGCCAATAAGAAATAAAAGAAATAAACCTAATCACATCTTCCTAGACATTTCCTGATTTACTTACCTGTCTGGGGTTTCAGATGAGTAGTTCTAGGAATGATCTGATGATTTCCCATACCTGGCTCAAAGTTCTTACAGCATAGCTCCAGCCCTGTCTCTACTCTGTCCCCTCTCTCTGGAAAACAACCACAGACAGACATACAGGAAGTTTTTTGCCCAATTTTAAATAGCTCTAGCCCTCTCACTGGCTCTTTTTGTCAGGTGCCTACTCCCTTCCTTTTACCTATGGGTTTTTTTAACCCTTTACAGATAAAGCAAGTAGAGAACAGCTACTAACAGGGATTTTATAGCTAACTGGCTGTCTGGGTATCCATAAAAGGGAGCTACGCTTCCCCCCACTTCGTTTATAACGTGAGATTTCTAAAAATAGCTACAGCACTCAACCCAAGGTTTAAGAATCTGAAGTGCCATCCAAAATCTGAGAGGGACAAGGTGTGGAGCATGCTTTCAGAAGCCTTAAAAGAGAAAAACACTCTGATGCAGAAATTACAGAACCCAAACCACCAAAAAGGAAAATCAACTTCTGCTGTTGGTATCTGATTCAGATGATAAAAATGAACATGCGTCAGTCTGCACTGCTTTGGATCATTATCAAGCAGAACCTGTCATCAGCATGGACTCATGTCCTCTGGAATGGTGGTTGAAGCATGAAGGGACATATGAATTTTTAGTGCATCTGGCACATAAATATCTTGCAACACGAGCTACAACAGTGCCATCCAAACTGTTCTCACTTTCAGGTGGCATTGCAAAGAAGAAGCAGGCAGCATTATCTCCTGCAAATTTTAACCAACCTTGTTTGTCTGAGTGATTGGCTGACCAAGAAGTAGGACTGAGTGGACTTATAGGCTCTAAAGTTTGACATTGTTTTATTTTTGAATGCAGGTTTTTTTGTACATAATTCTACATTTGTAAATTCAACTTTCATGATAAGGAGATTGCACTACAGTACTTGTATTAGGTGAACTGAAAAATATTATTTCTTTTGTTTATCATTTTTACAGTGCAAATATTTGTAATAAAAACTCTTGTTCTTTTTGGGAATACAGACTAACACGGCTGCTACTCTGAAAACTGTACACTTTGTTTTCTGTGTTGTAAATGAAATTAATACATTTGAAAATGTAGTAAACATTTAAAATATTTAAATAAATGGTATTCTATTGTTGTTTAACAGCACAATTAATCATGATTAGTTTTTTTAATCGCTTGACAGCCCTAAAATCCACATATACCTTAGTTCTGGCCTAGTAAGTAGCTGTGATGAATGCAGAAATATTTGTTCTTTCTTCTTGAATTCCCTTCCAGTATATGCCTCTCTGACTTTTGTTGCATGCCATAGCTGCATTTTTCAGTGCAGATGGCACCAAAGACTGGGGAAATGTATTACAGCTCTTTTACTGAGCAGGTGGCCGGTTTGGGAGAAAAGTAGCTTAGCAGGTGTGTTGAAACTTTTCTTCCCCAAAGTCCCTATGCTTGGGAACTGCTTGCCTGGCCAAATGTAGATCTCCGCCTCTAGAGGGCATGTCCTCAAGTGGGGAAAGTCAGCATAATCAGTGGAGCTATGATTTACCAGGGCTGAGGCTCTGAGCCAATATTCTCCTAGTCACTGTTCTAGGGAGCTTTTCCTTCTCTCATTTCTTTTATTTGAATTTGATTTTACCTCTTACCTTCATCAGCGGATCCCAATTTCTGTCTGCCACGTCATCTCTTTCTTTCCATTTTAAACTCGAGTAGCACTCACAGGTGTAGACTAGCATTAAAAAGATGAATAAATTGAAAAAAATCCCATAAATTGCCGTGAGCTCCCTACTTTCTCTTAGTTCCTATAGCAACCCCTCTAAATGTCCATAAACCCTGAGCTCTGAAGCACAGGTCTATGAAGAGTTAGTGCAGGCAAGTAAGTAACCTGCTTGGCTTTTGGTTTGTTTAATCTATTTTTCAGAAGCAGCTCTTTCATCTCACTTCTGATTAAGTAGGATCCAGAATTCAGCAGGGTTCTATCCACTGTTATTTTTAACAAGAAGCTTGCCAATGATAAAGATTAGAAGTCAAGATGAAAAAGAATAAAAAGGAAAATGTTCTTATTCATTGAACTGTGTCTCTAAAGCCTGAAATGTATATTGCATAGTGAGAAAGCCTTAGCACTATAGTTTTCATATATGCATCAAGCTAAAACAGGTAGGGTAGTTTGGACTGACAAGATCATATTTAATGCAATGTTCTAGGGCACAAGACCAAAGGACTACCAAAAAAGTAAGTCATCTTCCTTAAATGCATAGGTTGGAGTGTCTTGTTGTCAAATTTAAAATAGATAGTAGATATAAATATAGATGACATTGCTTGCCAGCCAGAAAGCACTAGCTTTTTTAATCGGGAGATGGGTCAAAACTGACCCTTTCCCATAAACTGTTCTGGTTTTGTCAAACTGGCATTTTCCAATAGAAATGCATTTCATCAGAAAACTCCTGACCAGCTCAACTTATGATCTAAATAGATAGAATAGGAAGGGGAACAGACACAGAAAGCTGAAACAAATTCCCAGGGTTCCTCAACAAGTCAACATCAGAGCTGGAAAGAGAAGTCAGGTCGCTTGAGTCTCAGGGTACATCTACCTGGCAGCTGAGGGTGTGAATGGCAGCTTGTCATAGCATTCTTTCTCAGATCTGAACCTTAGAGTTCAGAAAATGAGATATTAGCATGAATTTCCCTAAGCTTAATTACCAGCTTAGATTTGATAGGCTGCCACCACCCAAAAATATAGTGTTTTGGGGCACTCTGACCTCCCCAACCTTCCCTGGGGACCCCAAGAACCCAGACCCCTTGGGTTCTTAAAACAAAGAGAAATAAACCATTCCCCCACCTTCCCCCTCTCAGAACTTCCCTCCCTGGACTATCCTGAGATACTGATCTAACCTCTTAAATGACCATACAGAGAAGCATCTCCCTTCCCTTCCACAAAGAGGCAAACAGATTCAAGGAAAACAGAGAGAGATTTTATCTCTCCCCCTCCCGTCTCCCCACCCGTCCTGGTGAGTTATCCCAATCCCCTGGGATAAAACAAGGGAAACAGAGAAAAAACAATCAATCAGGTTCTCTAAAAAGAAATTTTTTAATAAAAGAAAGGAAAAAGTGAAGAATTATCTCTGTAACTTCAAGATGTCAATATACAGGGTCCTATAGCTTACAGATACCAGAAAGAGACTTTCCCCCCAGTACCAATACAAATCAAAATATTCCCAGCAACTACACATATAAAAGTTAACCAGCCAGATCCACAAATGCAAATAGTGTAAAACAATTAAAAAGCCTAAATCGCCTGTTTTTTACTTGCTACTTGAAAAGAGACTTAGAGAGCCTATAGTAATGTCTGGTCTTTCTTAGACCCTCCGAGAGAAGAACAAAGAACAAAGAAGTCACACCCAAACTTCCCTCCACCCGAATTTAAAAGTATCTTGTCTTCTGATTGGTCTTCTGGTCAGGTGTCCAGTTTCCTGCTTGTAACCCTTTACAGATATAAGAGACATTAACCCTTAACACTCTGTTTATGACACAGCTCATGCAGATGTACCTGTGCAAGCTATACTCTAGGTAGCTTGCTAAAGTTAGAAGTGAAGATGCTGCAGCATAAGCTCCAGCACTGGCTGAACAAGAGAGGACATATGCAGGGGGCAGGAGGTCTTATGTAGTCTGCACTGAAGCCTGGGCCATGGTGCCTCACTTCTATTTTTAGCATGTTAGCTAGAGCTCAGCTAGGGCGGATTTGTCTGCATGAGCTGCCCATTCACACTCCTGACTAGAACATAGACACAGGGCTGTCCTTAGCCATAGGCAGAATAGGCAGCTGCCTAGGGCACCACAAGGTCTGGGGGCACCACTCTGCTGGGAGCCCGGACAGACGGGAAGCAGTGGAGCATGTAAGAGCAGGGCTGCTGGGTCCTAGAGAGAGCCGAATGCAGCACAGTCTGAGGGAGGGGATTAGCTGCTGTGGTCTCTGGGAAAGGGTGAGGAAAGGAACTCATCTGTAGGGTGACCAGATGTCCCAATTTTATAGGGACAGTCCCGATTTTTTAGTTTTTTTCTTATATAGGCTCATATTCCCCCCCACCCCCGTTCTGATTTTTCACACTTGCTGTCTGGTCACCCTAGGTGGGGGTAATTGGTACCTATATGAGACAAATCCCCAAATATCAGGACTGGCCCTATAAAATCAGGATATCTGGATCTGGTCACCTTAGCTAGGGAGCGCGTCTCTTCCCCGGGCTGGCAGTGATCCATCTCATCTGGGGAGAGAGCTGCACAGGGCAGGATGAGCTGCTGTGGCTCCATGGGTGCCCCGTTTCTGAGATCAGATGCTGTGCTAACTTCACCATGGTCTGTTGGGCTGGCGGTGGTGCCCATTGGCATGTGATCAGACCTGAGGGTTTGCTGCTGCTGTTGCCACTCTGCCCCCAAAGAGGTGGATTTTGGGGTCCTGCAGTTTTCCACCTATCTCCTCCTCTACTGCTGCTGTTGGACCAGCAGGCTAGGGGTGAGCCAAGCATGAAAGCAGTACTGTGTTGCCATTTAGATTGTCATTTAACAATTTGTTCGCCAAAAATGCTTGCTAACAATCCTGAATTCAATTTCAATATTTAAAAAAAAATCATCAATATCTTAGCCAAAAACAGAAAATTAAGTTGTTGACAATTGTTTGTGACAACTTATTTGTGTTTGGTATGGGGAAGGGAGTGAGCCAGTTTTCATCAGAGAAACAAAAAATGTTGACTGACTTTCCTATAGCCCTGTTACTGCTAAATAAAGCCCTCCAACAACTATAATATGCTAATCTCTATACTAATGTATAGAGCAGGGATCAGCAACCTATGGCACATGTGTCAAAGGTGGCACGCGAGCTGATTTTTGATGGCATGCAGCGGTGGGCTGAGCGGCTCAGCCTGCCACTGCTCTGGGGTTCCGGCTGCTGCCCCATTGCCAATCGGGGTCCCGGCCACCAGCCCCACTCAGCAGCCACTGCTGTCTGGGGACCCCCAAGGAACCCCAGGCTGGCAGCGGGCTGAGCAGGCCAGCGGCTGATACCCTGACTGAGCCACTCAACCCGCTGTCAGCCTGGGGTTCCATTCACTCAGCTGGTAGGTGGGCTGAGAAGGACTAAATTCAATGAAATAGGAAAACAAGAGCAACTAATGACGAAGTGCAAGAACCTAGAGCAGTGGTCTCCAACCTTTTTTGTCTGGCGGGTGCCAGACGAAGGACCGCGGGGGTGGACGAGCATCCACCGAAATGCTGCCAAAATTCAGTAGCATTTCAGCGGCGACCCCTGTGGATGACGCTGCTTGTTGGCAGCAAGCGGCGTCATCCAGAGGCGTTGCTGCCGAAATGCCGCCGAATTTCGGTGGAATTTTGGCGGATGCTCGTCTGCCGGCCAGTACGCGGGTGCACTGAGAGGCCCCAGCGGGCGCCATGGCACCCTCAGGCACCGCGTTGGGGACCCCTGACCTAGAGAGCCTCCTGAAGCACGGCGATCGTTTTGATTTAAATGGACTTGAATTGTATGAAGAATTGAGTACACTGTCATCAATAGTGCCACATGCAAAATCGATGATGGACATTGTACAGTTTACTCATACTAGCAAACTTGTTGACATATATCCTATGTGTACATTGCCACTCGTATTCTACTGACAATTCCTGTAGCAGCAGCATCAGGAGAACGGAGTTTCTCAAAACTAAAGCTCATTAAAAACTATCTCCGCTCTACAAGGAGTCAGGAACACTTGATTGGTCTTGCTATTCTTGCAATCAATCAAGACATCACTTTGTCTTTGTCATACAATGACATTAATACTGATTTTGCAGCCAAAAAAGCCAGAAAGATTGCTTTTAATTAAAAACAAATCCCTGTTTCAATACCTCTTCATAGAAATTTCCAATAAAATGTTGACAAATTAAAAAAATTATATTATTTGCATCATTCTGTCAAATCAGAATTTTTTCTATATTGTGCTACTTCTTTTGTGCTAGTCCATCAGCATTACAGTGTGCTTAATTAAGTTAAACTGGTTTTAATAACATGCATGTGTCAAGTTTTCCAATACTGTAAGCTTATGTTTGTGTTGCTAAGAGCAAGACAGGCACAGGGGCACCAGCTTAATGATCCCGCCTACGGTACCATAAATCCTAAGGACGGCCCTGCATAGACAGACCTTTAGTCCAACTCCCAGTCCATTGGGCAACACTGCTACTTCTGTCTTCGCAGTATGCCAGGAAAAGCCAGTGTGTTTGAAAGTATCATGGTATGTGTGGAGACCATTGTCAATTTCCCTTTCTGTTTGTCACAGAGAACTATGGATTGCCAACAAGAAGGCAACCCCCCTTCACTCCCCTGGAACTGTAATGGAGTCTATTGATTGAATAGCACTGGCAGTCACTACTCATTTCACGCTGCTTAACCTCCAATCCACCTCACACTGTGGTAAGCTCTAAACGAGCTGCTTTCTAACACGTTGACACAATTGCTTGAAATGGAAGAGTAAATACAGTTTGTTTTTTCAGCCTTACTCTGTTGCTTTATTGACTGGGAGAATTTAGGAGCACTGCTGCTTTTTGTCCCTTGTAATTGAAATTGTTTGCTAGGCAGGTGCTCTTGTTAACCAGATCGCGCAGGGGAAAATGATTGTGGGTTGCAGCCTCGTTCAGAGCTGCTCTCTGTGGAATAGAGATAGTTGTACTCAGGTCCATGTTAAGCCAAGCCAAGGCTCTATTACCCCCATCTCCCCAAGGCCATCCACACAAGAGCCATCTATTGGGTTGATGGGAACCTAGGACAACTACTCGTGGGGCAGGCAGTGCCTCTTCCATCCTCCTCACCGCAGACAACTGCTTTGTGTCTTCAGGCCGGGCTCAGGTCCAGCCTGGAGGAGGGAGGATTCAGCAAGTTCTGGCCATGGCCAGGGAGGTGGCTCCACTCAGACTGAGGGGAAGCTGAGTGGGACAACGGCACCTGAGTGGGACAACGGCACCTGCGTCCGCTCCCCTTAGTATGGAGTAAGCCAAGGGGGGCACTGGTGGTAGCTAGCCTGGGGGAGGGCACTGGGCTGTGTGTGGGCATGGGTAGGGGAGGGAAGGTGGACTGTTTGTCTGGAGAACTTGAATTTGGGAGGGGGCAGAGTTGGGGGGGGGCCTGTGCAGTAGCTAGATAGCCTCTGTGGCACCCCTGTCTGTGGCAGCGGAGTGTGAATTGCAAACACGCTAGCTCACCTAACCTCTGGGCTTGCTCTCACTTTCCAGACCTTGCCTGAGTAAGACCCATTCTGCAACACATGGCCAAGGAGGCTTTGGGTAACACATAGGGGACTGGTGCTGCACTTGGGCTGGCAACCAGCCCCACTAGGAGTGTATTTGCTTTGAAACATACAGCAGTGGTCTGGTCAGTACTAACAATTTTCATGCAGGTCTGGCAGCATCCTGAAAGCCTGTCCCTGTGAAGGAAGAGTGAGATGAAAACACAATAGTAGAAACTTTCAGAAGTGCCTAATGATTTGAGATACCTTATTTCTAAGTCTCCAACTTAAGACTACCTGAAGAGATTGGAAAAGCAGAGCACCCACCCACCCTCTGGAAATCAGCTTTCTTAAGCATAGTACACGTACTCACTAGTCACCTCAGAAACTCTAGACCAACATTTGTTTATTGCTTTTTGCAATCAAGATCACTGACTTCTTCAGTGGAAGGCGGTGACCTCTGAGGAGAAGTTTCTTTAGCTCTTTATGTTTTATTCAAAATTAAAATCTCTCAAGGTAAATTCTATTTTTAATAATGATCATTCACTAAAACTTCCTTTACCCAAGGTCTCCTGGAGGGCTCGCCTGATAGTTACATACTTGATGTTTCTTCCTCTCTTCCTGTGCCAATATTCTGAATGGCTGCTGCTTAGTCAGAATGACAGACGAAGTTGGGTGAATCAGTATGCTGTATAACATGTCATTTCTCTTAACGATCACCAAGCTATCTTTAAAATCATTTACAGAAACTGTAAGTATGTTTTTATCTCAAAAGAAGTTTATACACGTCACATTTGGAAATGTGGCTTATTTGAAAAATGTAAAAACACAGCTCTAAAACATTTGTCAAGTTGTACTCTCTCAGCTTGCTTGGTAAAAGGACAGTTCTTCACTCTGAAAGTACCATGTTTAACATTTTCACAGAGCAAATAAGGAGTTCAGAAGAATCTGAGCTAGATGTATAAACTGTAGCTTTCCACTGCATTTTAATAAGTCATTAGAATAATAGAATCATAGAATATCAGGGTTGGAAGGGACCTCAGGAGGTCATCTATCCAATCCCTGCTCAAAGCAGGGCCAACCCCAACTAAATCATCCCAGACAGGGCTTTGTCAAGCCAGGCCTTAAAAACCTATAAGGAAGGAGATTCCACCACCTCCCTAGATAACCCATTCCATTGATTTACCACCCTCCTAATGAAATAGTGTTTCCTAATATCCAACCTAGGCCTCCCCTACTGCAACTTGAGACCACTACTCCTTGTTCTGTCATCTGCCACCACTGAGAACAGCCAAGCTCCATCCTCTTTGGAACCCCCCTTCAGGTAGTTGAAGGCTGCTATCAAATCCCCCCTCACTCTTCTCTTCTGCAGAATAAACAAGCCCAGTTCCTTCAGCCTCTACTCGTAAGTCATGTGCCCCAGCCTCCTGATAATTTTCACTGCCCTCCACTGGACTCTCTCCAATTTGTCCACATCCTTTCTGCAGTGGGGGGCCCAAAACTGGATGCAATACTCCAGATGTGGCCTCACCAATGCCCAATAGAGGGGAATAATCACTTCCCTAGATCTGCTGGCAATGCTCCTAATAATGCAGCCTCATATACCCTTAGCCTTCTTGGCAACAAGGGTGCACTGCTGACTCATATCCAGCTTCTCATCCACTGTAACACCTAGGTCCTTTTCTGCAGAACTGCTGCTTAGCCAGTCAGTCCCCAGCCTATAGCAGTCATGGGATTCTTCCGTCCTAAGTGCAGGACTCTGCACTTGTCCTCGTTGAACTTCATCAGATTTCTTTTGGCCCAATGCTTCCATTTGTCTAGGTCACTCTGGACCTACCCTGCAGCTTATCTACCACTCCCCCCAGCTTAGCGTCATCTGCAAACTTGCTGAGGGTGTAATCCATCCCATCAGCCAGATCATTAATAAAGATGTGAACAAAATTGGCCCTAAGACCAACCCCTGGGGCACTCTGCTTGATACCGGCTGCCAACTAGACATCGAGCTGTTGATCACTACTCATTGAGCCCAACAATCTAGCCAGCTTTCTATCTACCTTATAGTCCATTTGTCCAATCCAAGAGGTAAGAATAGCTCTTACAGTGATATTCCTTTTTTTTTCAGAGCAAGTCTAAAATAGGCACATTTAAATGTCAAGAAAGGCTTTAAAAATAGCAACATTAGTATTCAGTAACTCACACTTTTGGGGGCAAACATGAAGATATGGGATTTTGGTGAAAGCATCCTCCCATCCCAAGTAAATATGATTAAACAAATATTTTGTTGAGGTATATGAAAGTTGAAACAGAGAGCAGAAAAAGCATTCACCATGCAGACATATTCCTTTTGCGGCTTTTCTTTGAAATGGGTTATCACATACTTCACAGCCATCTTTATCAGAGCCCTTTGGAGCACTCTGAAATGCAGCAACTGCAGAAGGAAAGCAGAGTATTACTCTGCATGCTTGACAGCTGAGTCATAACCACTCTCCTCCCATAGGCCACAAGACATTATATTCAATGCATGTAAGGCATCAGTGCTGTTTCCATATGCACCTCAAGCTAATGGGTATGGAGGGGAAAATTCACTGTATGAACCAAGCAAAGACCTTTCTAAAGCTGACACACGATACATTTTGGTTTAACGCTTTTCACATGGCCAAGAAAGACCCTCAGGTGCACTGGTTCATTCCTGGTAATAAACTTTGACTGTAACACGGATTGCTGCAGTGTTGAGGCATCACTAACACTATTAATGTAAGTGGCAATAATCATTTCCTTTGTACTTCCGCGCCCTAGCATGACTAATTGGTATCAACAGAAACAGCTCCATTCAGGGCCTTGCCAGCCCCAGCAGCTTTGAGAGCAAATATGGAAATGTTG
This sequence comes from Gopherus evgoodei, assembly GCF_007399415.2. Taxonomy (NCBI): domain Eukaryota; kingdom Metazoa; phylum Chordata; order Testudines; family Testudinidae; genus Gopherus; species Gopherus evgoodei. Next base: position 6,121,552 of record NC_044327.1, on the reverse strand, counting down.
ATTATCTAAGGAGCGCACAAAATGTTGATCTGCAGAATGAATTGTGTTTAGATAGAGGCTAATCCTCATACACAAATGAGCACATTAATTACAGAATGCATTTTGCTGCAGGAAAAGTTGTCTTTTGACCTTTGAAAAATGTTTCTACTGTATGGGAAGAAAACGGCTTTGTGTATTGAAACTGATTAGCCCCGTTTGCATCCATGAAAAAGGGGAGTGACTTTTGCTCAGGGCAGACACAGCAGTATTGGTACTTTGTTAGCGTGAAGCTAGCTGCTGTTGATTTATTTTCCCCCTTAACCTGGAGTTTCTTTCTGCAGATTCCTCAGTGGCTGTTGGAAGATAACACTTTTGGTGTTGTTTTTCGGTACATTTAGTTTTCTGATTTTTTTTATGGGATTGAAAGTTTTCACGTGAAAATGAAGTGGGACAGAGCTTTAGCTACTCCAAGAGTGAGAGTTGGCATGAGAGCTACAGGCCATTTATACTCAAGAAATGTATCAGCCAGACATAGTTTAGGATGACCTACTGGTTAGAGCACAGGACAAGAAGTCAATAATATCATTCAGTCCCAAATCAATCAAGTTTTCAGAGAAAGCTGGCACTGGCCACGAATTCTTGTGGTGTCGAAAAAGCTATAAAAAAACTATGAGTGAAAAGCTTAACCAGCCCTAATGATTCCTACATTAGAGTTGGTGTGGAAGTGTCATGGCTTCATCTTTCAAACCAGGGTGCCTGAAATTAGACTCCTTAAATCCATATGTAGGCACCTAAATAGAAAAGTGGTCTCATTGTCAGGAGTGCTGGAATTAATGTCAGAACAAATCTGTTTAGGTGATTTACTTTAAGCACCAAGGTTAGAAAATTTTCGGCCTATGTTTACAGAGATTATAGGATGGAAAGGACCGTGTCTCACATCGACCCAGCATGGTATGGACACTGCAGTAAGTTAACCTAGGTTATGTCGACTCCAGCTATATTATTCACGTAGCTTGAGTAGCGTAATTTAGGTCGACTTACTGTGGCAGTGTAGCCATAGTGCAAGTTTCATGTTTGGTCTAAATGAGTAGCAATATTATTTGGTCATGTTGCAAGGAAGAGGATGACATTTTTAGCATGCAGCTCTCCTGCACATGTGAACCTACTACAGTTGCTATGGGCAAACACAAGAACACTGCAGTGCAGTTATGCTGGTGAGCCAATAGATGATTTTTCAATTAAATGAAGCCATAAATTTCATAATCCACTAACCCTTTGATAACTTGCCAGACAGCAATTTCCGAAAAATGGTGAGTGCAGCAGCCAGAGGCCTAGAATGGAAACAGTAATTGTTTATGAGAGGCACGCAAATGTTCAAATCCAGGCCAGGCTGTAAAACACGGCCAAATAAATGAAGGAGTGTAGTGTAGAGTGACCTTGAAATCTAAATTAACTTGTGCTAATTGGATTTAAGTGATTGTAATTTCCAATTTGGAATTTGTAAAGCTGGTTTCTACTAGTCAGCCCCCCTCTAGATGAATGTGTTCTCTTGTAATTAAAGTAAGAGGGACTCTTTTCTGGTAGTTCAATCAACTAGATTAGAGGCACTGAGTTAGTACCACAGCAACCAAGCCACTGAATCCATAGATTTACAGCCATCCTTAGAAACAAGTTCGCTGTGGCCAGGCCAGCTCTTGTGCTAAAGTTTTATAGCACTTATCACTTGATTTTATGGGCCATTAGAGATCATGGAAATATTGCACGAATGAAATATTGATCCCCTTTTGCTCCTCTTTTCCTTTTGGGAGAACTGTTGGCTAGCTGGTGGCCACCTGAGAGGCGTTACTTCCTTGCTAAGGCTTCTGATTACATGTGACACCTCCAGCATACACATGTAGGACTATACACTTAGTGTGGGATTTTGGCCAGCAGTCAGCACTGGCCTAGCTCTGCTCCATTTAAGTCAATGGGCTTTTTTTTCCCATTCATTTCAGTGGCAGCCAGTGTGGAGTTCTTTTGAAAATCCCACCCGATGCCTATACATGTCTGTGCCACATGCCCCTACCACTTCCCGGGGCAGCTGGCATCTTGGCTGCCGGGCAGGCCCTGCTTTTCCAGCTGGCTGCACTAGTGACACTCAACCAGCTATTCCTCTGATATTAGGCATCTAGCACACACGTCTGAGAGCAGCTCAGAAAGATCAGTGCGTGGGTGAGTTCCTGGTGAGAAGGCCTTGCCTGGTCAGTGCATCACATTAGGTGTCATGCTGATTCTAACCAGTAGTGTGGGCCTCAACATTTTCCATGCAGCTGTTTTCTGCCCCCTCCCCCCAAACCCATCTTCCTGGTGCCACCTGCCATTTAGCCATGTGGGAAGGGCAGGGTGGTCATGACCCCTTGACACCTCTTTGTGGCCCCCCCCCCGAGGTTGTGACCCCCAGATTGAAAACCCAGGCAGAGTCCACCCTCCTACTGCATACTGCTCATTGTGTGGTGGGGGGGTGTCACTCATTTCCAGCCTCCAACATTTCACTTTGGCAGCTCAGGTTGCAGAGTTGGGGATTTGAAAAAGGCCTTTTTATTTGCCCAGAACAGCAATTTGTTATGCCAGCTGACACCCACCATGGCATGTCCTGCACTTACTTAAACCATATGCTCTGAATGGAGGCTCTGGCTGTGTCTAGCAGACAATGTAATTAGCTTGACACCCGGCAGCATTAAGAAGTTAAGGGTGTGTTGGCATTTTCATGGCAGGCTCTGTGCATAGAGGTGTCTAGCCCAGCAGCTGAGTGTCTCTGCAGGCTGAGGGCCGGCACGTAAAGCTGCAGTGCATTCTCAGGGAGCACTTCCTGAGTTCCATTTTACCAAAGTGTTACCAACCCTGTGTTAGTTTGTCGGAGGTACGCTAGTTTAGCTCTGGGGAAGAGCAGGAACAAGACTGAGATGCACAGCGTTACGATCTGGCTGCTTGCTCCCTGACCTGCTCCAGTCAAGGAGTTTTCTGAGCCAGCCCCTCTCCCTGGTGCAAATGACTCCCCCTACTCCACACTGGCTGGCCTGTTGTTGTAGCTGGATGGGGAAAGAGTCAAGCAGCCACACATTCCTTGCTCATCTAGGGGGGAAAGGAGCAGGGGGCCCAATTTGTAGCCACATCATTCCTTACTGCTATTTAGCGTGCATTGCACACCAGATCTATGTACCTGTGTACTTTCTGTATTGTTGTACAGGTCAGAAACCTGAGCACCCTCATTGGCAGATGTGGGGTGGCTCGTGGCCTCCCATATGTGTTGGCAGTGCCAAATCCGGAGCCTGAAGTGGTTTGACCTAGTGTGACATGTCTCACTCTTGCAGAGACCTGGCCTTCCTTCAGGTGCTCATAATAGTCAGTGGTGCTGTTGCATCGTCCTTGGCCACATCAGCAGGATGGAAAACACAGCAACACACCATGCCCTCCAATGCTCCATTGACATGAGACAGGGTGCATGTCCTGTCCCCTACCTGGCGTCCCCTATGGGGCCACTCCAGAGATTTGTGGATTGGCAGGATTGACCCAGACCTGGGAATTTTGCTACACGATGCCTGGTGCGACGCCATCAACCGTGGTCACTCTGGCTGGCACAACAGCCCTCAGTCGACTATGCACGTTTGATGTTTGCACACCAGGAAACCAGTACATCCAACAGTTTGCAGCAAAAGCAATCCGTAGGGTAGTCAGCATTCCTCCCTGGTGCTTTTTTTTGCATGTTCCATAACTTGGTTCCAAATCAGTAATGATTTAATTAGTAATTAACAGTAAGTGTATTACCTGCCATCTGATCAATGTTCAGCCACGGAACAACTCTTTGTCACAGCTTCTATACTATCAGAAGACCTGTCTTTGCTCAGGGAAGTTCTTAGCAAATTCTTCCAGTGTTTTCCTCTGATTTCCCCATGCAGTCCACCCTATCCGTACAGGGAGTTAACTGGGTGGGGAGAGGGACAACATTTGCCATTAACATTAACATTTTTACTTAAAAACAAAGCCAAGGAAGAGGCAAAGCTGCCACCTCGCAGCCTAGCAGCATGGATGGAAAGCGTTAGGGTGACCTTGCTGAAATAAATGAACTTTTCCCATTGACTTTGATGGGGGAGGCAGGATTTTACCCTCAGAGTAAACGAGGATCGGCTTCAAAATCTCCTTTGCACCATACTGCCAGTGTGAAAAGGCTGCACTGTGGGCATCTACACTCACTTTGAGGCCCCTGTACGCTGTGAGCATGGCAGAAGGAAGCCTTCATGTAAATAAGATTCTGGCCCTGCATCATAATGCATAAGCACAGCGGGGGCAACGCTAATAATGCAAAGCAATTCTGGCATCTCCTAACTTTAACCTGCTTGACTTTGCAACCTCAATAATGTTCTTTTGATGCAGTTTTGCTGTGTGACCCAGATTAGTTAGAGATAACATTCATCTGGGGGAAGGATCGCGAGGGGGGCTGAATCCTCATAGAAGCTGGTGGTGTGATTGACGCCCTTCTTTCACGATACATGTACTCAAGTAAGTGAAGCAGTAGGAGCCACCATCCAAAACACAGGCACACGGCAAGGCTTGAGTACAAACTGAATCATGTGACCCAATGGGTTTATCTGGTGACAGATGTGGCAAAGGCCGGAGCTAGGGCATTGATTGGGGGAGCTGTGTGTGTGAGAGAAGCAGCAGAAACAAAGAAGCAAAGAAGCCCCGGATGCTGACAGAGAAGCCCTAGCAGTAGGACCCAGAGAAAAAGGCTAAGAGAGCTCTTGGCTGAGTGCTGGCTGAAGGAGGCTTGGAACTATGAGCAAAGAAACTCTCCCCTGTTGTTTGATTCCTGTTGGGATCCGGGAAACAGGACTTTCTACCTTATGTATAAATAAACAAGATTGCAACAATGAACTACCTGATTCCATTAGGAGGAGAAAATGATTATACGAAACAACTTGCTAACTCCCCTCCCCACCAAACTGGCCAGCGGCTCAGGTGACAAGGGGATAACAGTATTTGCTCATTAGTGAACGCTATGGTTAAGGCTGCAACACTTATGATTTTTAAAATTTTTTTTTCCATTTGTTCATTACTTTTCACCCATCTGGATGATATTTTCCCATACTTGGTTTGGAGCCAAAAAGTGTTTTTATTTTTAAAGTTAAAGCAAAATCCCTCCTTCCATTATTTAGGCAGATTAAGATGGAACAAACATGCATTTTCCTGTTTTGTTTTTTTAAAAAACAACTTTTTTTTTTGAGTGAGTGTGAGGGAATGAGAGAGGCCTCTTCCCAAAACAGCTGAAGTTTGAAACATGAAACTTGGCCTCTGATTGATTCCCCAGTCAGGCGAGGGGCCTGTGGGGTTGTTTTTTTTTTAAATATATTTGTTTTTCAGTTAACATTTGCAAATCACAAACATAGCAGGAAATGTTAAGTTGGAAGGTGTGTGCCTGCCAGCCCATAGAAGAGAGCAAGGTACTGGCAGAGCTCCTGGGACAATCTGCCCCCAAGCCTTGGCAAGGCAGCAGGCCTCCCACACCACATTCAGGGGCAAGAGCCCCGGGGTCCCCCTAAAGGCAGAGCCATTGCTCTTATCCTCAAATCCTTGCAGCACAGCAAGGCAAAGGATGCAAGGCTACACCCCTTGCATGGCAGCACTGAATTCCATCCCCACACTGGAGCTATTAGAAATGGACTGGGTTGCTTTGCCCTTGCAGGCAGACCAGGAGTCACCCGTAAGGAGTGATGCATCATGCAGGCACAGCAACGTGCACTTAAAACTCAACAATATGGATTCAGCGGTTGAGCAACAGATGACCCCGTCCCCCTAGCCTGGACCCCTCTGACCCACTGAGCCTCATTGTCCTCAGCCCCAGTGTTATACTCATTGGGCTCAGTAATGGGGTTCACTCACCTCTCATGAGTGCCCCCTTGACCGAGTGGCCATATCTGCATACCCTGTCTCCGATTGTCTCCAGAGAGGGAGCCCTGGGGCACTGCTCTATCCCAGAGATGGGACAGTGTCTTCACCCTCTTGGGCTCCCTGGCTACAGCTCTCCAGCTGGTCATTATGGTTCAGTTCCCTCTCCAGGGTCCCTCAATGTCCAGGCCACTATCCCCCAGTGGCTAATGGGGAGTGAGGGGGATCCGGGCCTGCCCACTACTCCAGATCTCAGCCCAGGGACCATGTAGAGAACAGCCTGCTATTGTGTTGCTTTAACTACGTCACACAGATTCTCTAATTCCTTGGGCCACTTCCCCACAGTGTTTTCACTCTTAGCTCAGGGCCTTGTCCTAATGGAGTTCCAGCAACCAACTCAGGGCTCCTCGCTGTCCCTGGCTTCTGGCAGCTCTGCCCTATCTGGGGTTCCATAGTGTCAACAAGAAACTGAACTCCCTCTGGCCCTGCAGCTCTTCTTATACTAGGCTGCTTGGCCCTGATTGGCTGTGTCCCACACAGTCATTCTAGGCAGCTTGGAGGACCCTCTCCACTGCCCTTTTTTGGGGTGGGATGTGGCAGGGCCACAAGACCTCCAGCAGGGGGCCTAGAGGGTCTGGTATACTCTGTCACAGGATCACACACCCTGTTCCCAGGTGCTTGGGCTTTGGAGTACACCGGCGTATTGCAAGGACCTTGCTAGCTGAGTGGGGGCTTTGCTCCCAAGACTCAGCTTGGGCCTGTCCTCCCTGACTAGAGGAGGACATCTTCTGTCAGAGATGATTGGCCCTGGCCATGATGCAGAGCTACAGTGAGGCCCCCTGTGACGTGTTCCCCATTAGGGGTACGTGTGTGGATGGTGCAGTGGAGGAAAAGACCATAGGGCACTGAAAATAACTGCCCCAGCGGGAAATGAAGTAACTGATTTGCAAAATAATCGGTTCATGCTCCATTCAGGTCCCACCATGTCAATGTCAGCGAAGGAACCTGGAGCAGGAGCTATGCTGCATATTCAGGACTCGGTAACGCCTCTCCAGGAATGGTGTTGAACTGCTGCAGCAGGAGAAATACTAATTTAGCACAGTGGAGTCATGTAGGAGGAGGGATGATTACAGCTTTAAACAGTCACTCCTTCCAGTGCATGCATTCCTGCCTAGCCTCACTCATAAACACCTTCCTCGAGGACTGGATCAAGCCTGTGTCTATCCCCCTTGCAGATATACTGGGACACAGTGCTCCCAGGGCCCTACACTCTGCTGCACCTCCAAGGGGAGCCATCTCTTAACCCACCGCAGGAGATGTTAGCTAGTGTTGTCCGCCTTGTTCAATGTAGAACTCAGCGCGACTGTGTCAAACGAACACAGCCGAGTTCAGCGCACGTGCTGCCTGGCCCAAGGGGATGTGGGCAAAGGATCCTGGGCATTCCCTGGGGGCGGCCCTTGCACAGGTGTCTAGGGGGTTGCCCTGCCTGGCACAAGTGCCTGACATAGCAGCAGTCTGTGCTCCCTGCATGCTGCAAGCAGGTGGCTGCTCACTCAATCTATTTAGCTGGCCCCCCTCTCTGCAGCAGCTGAGTGCCTCACAGTTTTCATAGATTCATCCTTGCAACACCTGGTGCTATTATCCCCATTGCACTGCTTGGAACTGAAGTGCAGGAGAGACTAAGTGACATTTTCAAGGTCAAACAGGCACCCTGTGGCAGAGCAGGGAACTGAGCCTGGGTCTCCTAAGTCCTGGGCATGTGCCCTGACCACTGGACCATCCTTCCTCCTTGTTAGCCCTGTAGGACACCCAAAAGGGGGTGGACAGATTAGAGAGAGAGGCATGCCTCTCCCTTCCCCTCTACACTCACCTAACAAAGAAACCTTGTCCATCCAAGCCAACTAGCCCAGGAGAGATTGTTCCTGCCTAGGGGATCGTCTCTCCCATGCTGCTGCTGGAGCAGTTATTCTATGCTGCTCAAAGGGCTGTGGCATGAAAGCCACAATGGAGCTGTTCAGCTTAACTGCGCAACCTCCACAGTGCACAGGCGCAGCCCTTGTGCCTGTTACATCGTGGAGCTGTGCCAGCTAGCAGCTCCAGCATGGCGGTTGTGCCAGGCTTGTCTCTTTGGCAGGATTTGGGCTGTAAGTAATGGCCAGTTCAGATTTGATTTGTATGTGAATCCTCTCAAAGTCAACATGTTGATGGACCAGAAGAGTGACATGAAAAAATATGGATCTCAGCTCATTCTTGTGAAGGGCTGTTGTGTCTGCAATGTGCTGGGCAAGTGTGCGTGGTATTATAAAGTAGCTGAGCAGACAGTTTCTGGCATGAAAGCTTCAGTTTTGTCTGTTTGTCTTCAGATTTTGGCCAGATTAGAGTCAGGCACAGAAGAATTCCCATAACTCTCTAAAACTCTCCACATCACGAGCAAATTGTTCAGCCTCACTCTCTCTTCCGGCAGTGCCCTCTGGACAGGAATATGGCAAACAGACCTGCTGATGTGTCCCAAGTTGCGCTGCAAAGGGTTATTAGGAAGCAGTGTCTTTACAATAGCAATTCTGCCCAGAGAGCTATAGAAGGGTGCATAGGCCAAAGGAGACCTTGGAAAATAAATTCTCTGAAGGCAAAGAGAATTCACAGCATCACAGACATATGGGGATCTACTACTGTCTTTCCTCCCACATGTGTTAAATTGCCCGAGTGACAGGAAAGAGTTTGGCCGCAAATCAGATAATCCTGATAAAAGCTGATAATACCGACAATGGTACTTCTGCGGCAGACACATGGGTCCACGCTGTCTAACCACCTGTGTTAGACGGGCCTGATTCTCCTTCATGCCCTTCCCCTTTACTCTGCTGAGGTGGTGTAAAAGGGCCTGGATGGAAATGAGAATGGGACACAAGGAATTCACAAAAACAGGTGGGAAGAGACTGTCGACAGCACTCACAGGAATCGCCATCTCTGGGCCTGCTTGATAGATGGCAGTTTGCCCCAAGTGGAAATGAGGGCAGCCTGTACTGCTTGGCACGCAAGGGTCAGCCAAGAGCCGGCTGGGCCGAGACAAAGCAAATTAGGTCTGGGAGTCACCTGACCAAGCCCAGACGTTGTGGCCAGGTGGAACTCCACTTGCCATTTCCCCTGCTGCAAACTACGCAGGCAGGCGCGCATCCTCCTTTGCTCTGAAGGTCTTTGTGTCCATCTGCTGCCTCTCCCACTGGAGACTTCTAGAGACTATAACTCAACCATGTCGAGCTGTGAAAGGAGCGAGCCTGAGTTCTCAGCCCAAGCCAGCACTTCTGGGATGATCCCCAGTGTCAGAGGAACTCAGCTTTCACTTAGAACAATGGGATGCTAAACTCGTAAGCTGACTGGGGCAGGGACTGTCTTTATATTCTGTTTGTACAGTGATTAGCACTATCCCAGCGATACTCAGACTAAGGCTCGTGAGCTGCAAGTGGCTCTTTAATGCATCTCCTGCAGCTTTTTGCAGCACATGATGTTAAAACACTGTGTGATTTAATTATTAACCAATCTAGCAATTAACCAATCAGGATGCTGTTACTATGTTATTAACCCAGTTGTAGTTGATAAAATAATAATACTTGATCAGTCATTTTGCTGTGAGAATTATATATATATATATAAATGAAACAATGAATTCACACTCCTGTGGCTCGTTGGGAAATGTTGATTGCTAATTTGGCTCCTAAACCACTGAGGTCTGAGTATCACTGCTCTGTAGAGTCCTGACCCATGCTGGGGCTCTTAGGTGCTATGACAATATGTATAACAACAAAAATCAGATCTTTAGAAAATTCAGCCCTGACTGTGAGCACTTTTAAACCTTGGCTTGAATGCTCCAGCTGATAGCAACACAGCCATAAAGAAACAAAGTAGAGAAGGAGCCCAACACAAAAATGGGAATAACTTTCTTTAGAGGAAAGATTGACAAAACTGGACCAGGAATCGCTATTAAACGAACAACATATTGATGCGGGAGTGTCTTACATTTCATATCCAAAAATCTTTCCTTTAGTTTGTATATTATTTTGCTGCTCCACTCCAATTCAGTTGAGCCATTAAGGACATGTGAGACATGCCACTGGAGAATTTCTTTCTTCCTTTTTTACTTTCTTTTTTAATTATTATTGAACCTTGGTCAATGCAAACTGCTCAGCAGCAATTAGACTGGCCATCTCTATGAACAAAGGCGACAGGCAGCAGACTGGATGGCGAACTCCACTCCAGAAATTGGGACAAGAGAGAAAATGGAGGCAAAAATGACAGTAAAGGAACTTAGCTCACCAAAACAAATGTGGGAGCTAGTCAGCTGTGTAACTGTAGTGCAGTATTTGGACTAGGGAGCCAGAGAGGTGAGGTAGGTCTAATGGACTGAAGGAGTCTGCTGAGTAACTGTGCCAGTACTACACAGTAGCAATTTATTCCAGCACCTCTTTGACTGCAAATGAACAATAAAACCTTAAATAAATCAACAATTGCTTATTGCTTCATAATTGGGATAATAAATTCTTTAGTTTATCAGTACCTTATGGCCTTCCAGGGTGCGTTCTTTGAACAGTTTCATTACAGATACAATCCTCTCTTCTCAACAATAAATTATTTAAAAAAAAAAAAAGGAAAAGAGAAACAAGACGATACATGACAATTTTAAAGCAAAAGGAAAACAAACCCTAGTTTTGACATATATCTTAAAATAATATGAAGCCATCTCTCTCTCTGTGTTCAATGCCTAAGTATAAATAGTAAAGGACATTATGGTATTTACAGTGTTACACAAGGAATTGAGAGAGCATCATTGACATGTAACTCAGAAAGACAATAAATGATGGAGGAAAACATTCAAGTATGTACAAGATGTATTTACAACAGAATATATCATTAAAATAATGATATGTGGCCATTTTCTTTGTCTGCATTTCTCTGCAGCATTTCATAGGTGCTCTTCTCATTGGAAGTCAAGGTGGCTGATGGAATCTAGCCAGTATCGAAGACAGAGAACGGGCTTTGCTTAAGTTTGCCAGTGGGCAACTTGCCCTTTTAACAGGCACAGGTTTGCTATTCTGAATGTACAAGTAATAGTTCAGAATCTGTACAAAGATATAGTAGCTGGATGAAAACAGGAGACGATGCTTCTTTGTCATGAAACAAGAGAAAGAAAGTTTTATTGTTTCCCTGGCAATAGTCCCTTCACACCCGGGCATAAATTTTGTGGGATGAGGTGGGAGTCAGGGGAAAACACAAATGTGAGGATACAGGGCCAGATTCTCAGCTAATGTAAATGAGCAGCTGTGGCGCTGTACTAATTTACACCAGCTGAGGATCCAGCCCCATTTTTTATGCACCACTTTCTATTGTCCACCCCTGATGGGATCCTCTAATCATGCAGAATTTCCCCAAATACAAAACTGCTTAGTGTAAATATGTTCTGGTGGGGTAAATGTCATGGACATAGAACTCAGGGTGATTTTACAGCCACAGAGTCTTTGTTCCCCCTTGAATTGCTGTTGCACTTACTGTGAGTTTTAGCAGAGGGCCGGCGGGGCTGCCAGGGGGGTTGCACATTGTTAAAGGGACCCCAGTAGCACAGACAGTGCAGTAAATGGCCCCAAGAGATGACCTGGCCTGGCACCGGAAAGCATGTTTGCTCTAATGCCAAGAGCTGAGTTTCCTCCCCATCAGTCTTGCAAGGTGAGCAGCAGGTCCAGGGATTGCTCAGCACCTCTTGCAGGCTCAAGCCCTTCTCCAGAAGGCAACAGGCCACAGCAGCGTCAGGGCTAGCCATGTTACTGATACGTTAACCTCGTCTCCGACTGTGCAGAGCTGGATCCTACCATTCTCAGTATGAATTACTAATATGGCTCATGCATGAGGCCAAATTCTGCTGTTATGCTGGTGCAAAACCAGGGTAATTCTACTGACTTATCACAGGTTTGGTTTTTGCTGGGATTTCCAAAGGCGTCTAACGGAGTTAGGCAGCCAACTCCCACTGACACTCATTGAGCACATGCATCTCTGAAAACCCCAGCTTAAAGCTCTCAGGGCTAGTGCTCTGTTGTGCATCACTCCGCCGGTATGCTGGGGCAGCTCCTTTGGCTTGAGAGCTTGACAATGCAATCGGAAGACTGTAACAGATTTTCCCAGGTGTCCCACATGCACAAGGCACAGCTTTCCATTTTGTAGTGCCCTTGTGTAATCTTTGATAATACTTTCAACATTGTAAGTAATTTTCTCTGCTTTCATGTGATCAACCACCCCACCCCCCTGATTAATCTGTGAGAAGCCACAAAAGTCACCAAGACATGGCGTGCTTCAATGGATGGGGCACTGAATGTGGACCCAGGAGACTGGGGCTCTAGTCCCAGTGGTGCAGCCTTGGGCAGGTCACTTTCCCTCTCTTTCCCTCCCACCTTTTGGCCGTCTAGTCTATTTAGTAAACTCATTGGGGCAGGACTGGGTTGGATTTTCAAAAGCGCCTAAGTGACTTGAGAGCACAAGTCCCATTGACAGGCAATAATACTTTTGTTCCTAAATCACTTAGGCCACTTTGAAAATCCCAGCTACTTCTTCTTACTATGTGTTTGTACAGCTCCTAACACAATGGGGCCCTGGTCTCTGCGGAGGCTGCTGCAACAGTAATAATGACTAACATATGAAATGAGCGCCAGGCATACAGAATTTACACAGGGCCCTGGTTGTATGCAGATGCATCACTGGTAAGCATAGTGAAAATACAGCAATGCATACAAAAGAAGAGGGAAAACTGGGAAGGAATATGAGTCATGGTAACACATCAGTTAAAAACTCTGCAGTCTCCCATATGCTTTTTAAATGTGCAGCGATATGCAAGTACAACTGAGCCCAGCGCCTGAGCTCTCTCACTGAAAATCCCCTGCCCTTGCTTTCCCTTCCCTCAGAAAGATTCTCCCTTGTAATCCTGTCACTATTTCCCTACTGTCCTAAGCTCTCAGTCTGCTTGATCAGATGGCTAAGAACTCTCATCTCACAGCAAAAGTGAAGCTGATGCTGTCTGTTTTGATAATACAGTACTGTCGCTCCCCAGCCTCATCCAGAGTACTAAGTAGCTGCATTTACCACAATCGGCCAGATTCTGCTTTTAGACCCTGAATGAGCTGCCCAACCCTATTCAGCAAAGCACTTCAGCGTGTGCTTAACTTTACTCATGTCCTACTGCTGTCAATGGGACTTGAGCACATGCTAAAGATAAGCATGTGCTTAGAGGTTTGCTGAACTGCGACCTTAGTTCCGCTGGTGTATATCTGGCATAACTGCCGTGATATATTCTGATTTATACCAGTGTAACTGGGATTGGAATCAAGAGTAAATCACGGCTGAAATTTTTGTTGTCCTGAAATGGCTCCTATTTAGGATCAGTAATACTTACAGCACTGATGTTCTCCTGTTCATACTCCCAGGGGGCCATGCAGAATGCTTGTTATTTACATCAATCCTGAGTCTGCATTGTGCCAGCTGAATGTAAAATCAAAATCAAATGGGGGGGGTCACTCCACTAAACTGATCAGAACTGGGTGCAAAAGAGACGATTTGCTTCTGTCTGAAAGGGTGCAATAACTCCAGTATTGATCCTACACTTGTCAATTACCAATCAAAGATTCTAGTGCAATCACTGGTCACATGCACAAATACCCATGGACATTGTGGGGCTAATCAACGCAGCATGGGCTTTTCACAGAACTATTAAAAAAAATCAGGTCACCAGATATGAACTCAATGCGTCTTCTATTAAGTCTTTCCCACCAGGATTCCTTTTAACTATTCAGTAAATTGATTTGGCTTCAAGTCATTTCTATGTACAAGGATGACTTTCATTCTAACAGCAGCTCCAAGAAGTCACAGAATAGTTATTGGGTTTTTTTTCTCACCATGTCCCTTTGGAAACAAAGAATAACTTGTTTATTAAAAATCAACATTAAAAATACAGGTAAAAATGGCTGCACTTTTATTAGTGGCTTTTTTTTTTTCCAGCTAGTTCTTTTCCTTGTCTGGTTACAGATACCTGGTGTATTTTTCCCAGCAACTTAAGCTAATGGAAATCTTGTTTTTTGTAAACTACTGGGTTCATAGCCTCTGCTACTCTGAGCCCATTTTCTAAGAGATAACTAGGACAATTAATATCTGGAAAAAAATGTAATGACAGTTCCTAGCGAGTACAAGTGATTTCTGATTAATAATACATTCAGTTTAAAATCACAGTATTACTCTCTTTCGAATATGTAACATTATTTAATGCAATTTTTGTTATCCTGCTGTCATTAATAGTAGCATGCTTTGGCTGTACTATTATTCCAGTGCCCAATGAAGCAAACCTTTTGGCTGGCAGAAAGCAGACACAACTCATTTCAGATACGGAAAGCAAATGAAATCTCTTATAGAAGAAAACAGTCTTGTTTTGTTGGTGGGTATGTCATCACAGAGTATTTTGATTTGGGGGGCAGTCCACTACAAGCAAACATAGGGACTTTCGCAATTCTTGCAAACCATACCTCCAGTTACCATAACGCAATGCACAAAAAAGCCAGGAGAACTGAAGGTCGGAAGATTCTGCAAAATACCATGGAACAGCAATTACTGTAACAGTACAAAACTTGCTCTCAACATAATATAACATAAAGGCACCATTGATATCTTTCTCATTTTTGAAATACTGTAAAAAATTGCTACATATGGCACATAACACATTTGTACATACATATATTTAATTTATAAAAGTTTTTTTCCCCCTCCTGTTTTCTATTAGTGGAATTTGCTAAAATAAAATAAATTGTTTAATTTAAAGGTGGAATACTTCATTATATAAAATAAAGTTTTACATGTGAATCTATGCGTTTTGTTTATGTTTTATACAGCAATAGGGTCTTGATTAGCTATTACACTGGACAACCTTGCTTGTAATTCTTCCTGTGTGGAGAACCGGCTAGTTGGGTTAGTCCTGCTGTCAGCCAGTCGGTATGCAGTGGCTGCCTCTAGGCTGGTTGCCATGGGGTTCTGTATGCTCAGGAAAGGTGTATCCTCACCTATTCTTTCGTCTTCTGTTTCACTCTCCGAGCTACTGCTCTCAGAGCTCGTGTCGGTGTCCACTTCTAATCTGTTGGAAATGTGGCCGTTGGGCTTTGTTCTTTTTGCCCTCCGGCTGTTGACTAGTTTCTTTGGAGGCTCCTGTGCTGGCTCATACTCCTGTGTGGTCTCATATTCCTCATCCTCTACTATCCTCAGAGGACTAGGTGGTGGACTGTTGCTCTCATGGGCGGGGTTGTGGTGGAAGGAATTGAACTGCTGAATGTGATGGTCATACTTCTCCCGTAACCGAGGAGGCGTCACCAGAAGCAGAGGCCTCTCCTCTTCCATAAAGGGACTGACCGCCACAGAGGGGACAGATACAGTTAAGCTGGATACCGGTGGAGACATTTCTGAAGGGGGGGACTTTGGAGAACTTGGAGTGTGGAAATCAACAGGTGACATGCGAGCCGGTGTGGTCATAGCTGATACATACCTGAATAAGAACATATACAAAAAGGCCCCATAAAGGTGAAGAAGGAATAAACATAAGAGAAAACATTAAGAAAAGCCACCTTTGAGGAACAAATCATTGCCATGTTATCCATGTCCCACGTTTTGTGATGTCACGTGCAATACCCTTGGGAATATAGGAATCATTTTCTAATGCATGCAATAGTCAATATGTATTTTTGCATGTGCTTGCCTTGCACCTGTGCACTGGATGTTACATGCATGCATGCAAGCTGTGGATTTGACATGTGCATGTAGCTGAAAGCAGGGATAATCCTGGCAGTAGGGAATGCATACTGCTTTTCATTTAGGCCATCACTGAAAAATGCAGAAGCCTCTGTCAATGCTTCCATAATCTATATACCTGACAGAAAGACATTCCCAGTGTTATTAGCCACATGGTATGTTAGCCTAGAATGCTTTTGTTCTTATGGGGAAAATCAAGG
Organism: Gopherus evgoodei; assembly: GCF_007399415.2. Classification (NCBI taxonomy): domain Eukaryota; kingdom Metazoa; phylum Chordata; order Testudines; family Testudinidae; genus Gopherus; species Gopherus evgoodei. The sequence goes on along the minus strand of NC_044327.1, from coordinate 6,105,635 downwards.
GAGGAGAGGAATTTGATGAAACCAGAAGTGTAGGGCTATTAGAAGGGCGGGGGAAGTATTTTCAGTTCTTTGGCGAGTCCAGTGACGGGAGTTAGGGAGCAGGAGATGAAAGAAACACAATGCAGATGCAAGTAGTTTATAAAAGCTACAGTGCTTGTTGTTCTAGGCAACATTTGCCCCATGCCTGGGACTTGAGGGAATGAGCAGGGAAAAAGAACTAAAATGAGCTGAGTGGAGGCTAGCTGAAGCTTGAGCCTGCATACCTCTGCTAAAAACAGAGGGGCAGATTTTGTCACCTTTACTCATGCTGAGTAAGTGGTTCTTTACTGTAACAGTAGTTCCACTGACGTCAGAATTGGAACCAGAGGACTTAGGTGGACCTCTAATATTAAAACATATTGGGCCTGGGTTTCAAAACTGATCAGGAATCTCCACTCTGTGCAGTGGAAACATCTGGGTGAAACCATGGACCTCTGGAGAAACCATTCCACACTGTAATTCCTGACTTATAGCACTGAGGTGGCTTTTAAATGTGTAAAATAGCGTTTTAAAATGGCAGCTGTTCCTTACATGGAATATGATCCTTATAAGGTCTTTTTCCAGGACACACCTCCCCCCCTCACCTGCGCACACAATCTCCTTGCCAGTTCTATGGGAGCATGAGGAGCCAGCCCCTGGACAAAATGATCTGGTAACAGCTTCAGAAATCAAAACACAGAACATTTCCTGCCCTCTGTGTGGAAACAAGAGCTGACACAAAGGACAGTTTGGCTCAGTGTAATGGCCCCTCTAGAGAATTTACTCAGAGTCTCTTGTTATTTTTCTGGGGAAGGTTAGCAGTTGAAGGTGATTTTTATAAATGGAGCTAAGCTGCCAGGTAGGCAGCCGTCCCTTAAAACAAAAATCCTACTGATGTTCAAACAAGAAAGACAAAGGGCCAGATCCTCTGTGGGTGTAAATCAGTGTCCTGCCCCTGCACTCAGGAAAACCAGACTAATTCACCCCAGCTGAGGATCTGGCTCAAAATGCCTGATCAAAGGAACAGTGAACAGCATGACATTCTACATTGTTTGGTTTTGCCTGTTTTTCCTTTCCCTGAACTTCACCGGCTTGAATTTCAGTTGTATCCAAATGTAAGACATACCCAAGTGGTACGTCCTGCACAAGTTATAGACCTACTGCTGATAAGTGCATTTTATTTTTAATTGTGAATAGTTATCTGAGTCTGAAATGATCAAAATCAGTCTAAATCCAAAATTGTCATCCAAAGCATGACTCAGTTCTGCATATTCCTCTTGATTAAACACAGCAGGTTAATTGGAAGGAGGGAAATTGGGTTAGACTCTCAGCTGGTGTAGCTCCATGGATTTCAGTGGTGCTCTGCTGATTTACATCTGCCCTTTGTTTCTAGGGAAAAAATGACAGAAGTAACCATTTGTGGCAATGAATCAAGTTGCCTACCATGAGTCCAGAGAGGAACAAATAGGTCTGTGTGTCAAATAACAGAATAAAATCATTCCCTCTTTTTCCTTATATTCAGGAGCTCTCTGATCTATTCAAATCTTTCTATAGCTGGTGCTCAAGGGATAGAAGTTTCTGCCCAACAACTGCTGCTGACAGGAAGTTTCACTTCATTTGGTTTAGTTAAACTGGTCCAACGTTGTGTATTGACGCACACATAGAGACACACTTGGATGGTGTGTAATACGTTTGCGAATGGGATTGTATGATGGAGTTTCTTGTCACAGCAGGGGATTGGCCTTGATGACCCATGAGGTCCTTTCCAGCCCTATGTCATATGACCCCATGACACTTATACGGGTTTAAAACTGGGTGTATCAGTTTAGTGTGCGCCTGTAAATTTACTGACATAAACTAAACAGATAGAATCCAGGTTTAAACTTATATAAGAGGATCCACACACAGAGATGCAGACTGGTTTAACGAAACCAATACAAATCACTTTGTGTTGTGGCAAATGGTCAATGCTACTGTGGTGGGTCCTGAGCTTTTTCTTGGTGTGGTGGGTCAGGGTGCCACCCCTTGCCCCTACTCTTGGGTGTTATGGGCTCCACTAGTGCCTTAATGGGAGAGAGAGAGGGGAGCAGGGAAGGGACCCAGGTCCGCTCTCCTACCCTGGGTCCCAGCCCCTTCAGCTTTGTGGGCTGCTTACCCTCTCTCCCCTTGAGTAGTTTCCCTCAGTCCTTTGTGCCAGGGGAGTCCCTCTGCTCTGCATTTCCTTCCCCTGGTCCTCTGCCTAACAGCAATACTTCTCCAAACTCTAGTCAGCTGTCCTTCCCTCCCTCTGTCTGACTGAAGCAGGGTTTTTTAATTAGATCTTGGGTGGGGCCTTAATTGGCTCCAGGTTCTCCAATTACTCTGTAATAAGCTTTCCCTGCTCCACAGGGAATAAAGTCTTGATCATCCTAGGGTTTATATACCTCCCATCTAACACTCTCCTGCTGCTCCCTGACCCTGCTGTATCACAGGGTATGTCTACACTATGGGATTATTCCAATTTTACATAAACCAGTTTTGTAAAACAGATTGTATAAAGTCGAGTGCAAGCGGCCACACTAAGCACATTAATTCGGCAGTGTGCATCCATGTACCGAGGCTAGCATCGATTTCCGGAGCGTTGCACTGTGGGTAGCTATCCCGTAGCTATCCCATAGTTCCCACAGTCTCCCCCGCCCATTGGAATTCTGGGTTGAGATCTCAATGTAAAAACAGCGTCACGGGTGATTCTGGGTAAATGTCGTCACTCAATCCTTCTTCCGTGAAAGCAACGGCAGACAATCATTTCGCGCCCTTTTTCCCTGGATTGCCCTGGCAGATGCCATAGCATGGCAACCATGGAGCCCGTTTTGCCTTTTGTCACTGTCACCGTATGTGTACTGGATGCTGCTGACAGACGTGGTACTGCAGTGCTACACAGTAGCATTCATTTGCCTTTGCAAGGTAGCAGACGGTTACCATCCCTACTGCACCGTCTGCCATGCCATTGTAAATTGGCGATGATAACAATGGTTATCAGTTGTTCTGTACCGTCTGCTGCTGTCATGGGTGCTCCTGGCTGGCCTCGCTGAGGTCGGCTGGGGGTGCATGGACAAAAATGGGAATGACTCCCTGTGTCATTCCCATTTTTATGTTTTGTCAAAAAATAGAGTCAGTCCTGCCTAGAATATGGGGCAAGTCTACTAGAGAACCAGAGACCACAGCCGCTCCGTGTCAGAGTCCCAGAGATCCCGCAGAAATGATGAGCTGCATGCCATTCTAGGGGGTACCCCTGCAACAACCCCATCCGTTGCTTCCCGCCTCCCCCAACCCTCCTGGGCTACCGTGGCAGCGTCCCCCCATTTGTGTGATGAAGTAATAAAAAATGAAGGAATACGAAACACTGACTTTTTAGTGAAATAAAATGAGGGGGAGGCAGCCTCCAGCTGCTATGATAGTCCAGGCAGTACAGAATCTTTTCTTTAGACATGAAAAGGGGGGGCAAATAGAGCTCAGCCTCCAGTTGCTATGATGAGGACAGTTACCAGCCATTCTGTGCCATCTGCCGGGAATGACCGGGAGTCAATCCCATTTTTACCCAGGCACCCCCGGCCGATCTCACCGAGGCCAGCCAGGAGCACTCATGGGCCGATTATGACAATGGCAGAGGGTACAATATGACTGCTATCCATCGGGAAGGGGATGCTGGTGTTCAGCACTGCAGCACCCCGTCTTCCAGCAGCATGCAGTAGACATAGGGTGACATTGAAAAAAAGCGAGAAACATTTTTTTCCCTTTTCTTTTTTTTTGGGGGGAAGGGTGTAAATTGACGATATATACCCTGAAACACCCGGAAATATGTTTTTGACCCCTCAGGCATTGGGAGATCAGCCAAGAATGCAAATGCTTTTCGGAGACTGTGGGGACTATGGGATAGCTGGAGTCCTCAGTACCCCCTCCCTCCCTCCCTCCCTCCGTGAGCGTCCATTTGATTCTTTGGCTTTCCGTTACGCTGTCACACAGCACTGTGCTGTGGCCTCTATCTATCACAGCCAGGAGATTTTTTCAAAAGCTTTGTCATTTAGTCTTCTGTAACAGAGCTCTGACAGAACAGATTTGTCTCCCCATACAGCGATCAGATCCAGTATTTCCCGTACGGTCCATGCTGGAGCTCTTTTTGGATTTGGAACTGCATCGTCACCTGTGCTGATCAGCGCTCCACGCTGGGCAAACAGGAAATGAAATTCAAAAGTTTGCACGGCTTTTCCTGTCTACTTGGCCAGTGCATCCGAGTTCAGATTGCTTTCCAGAGCGGTCACAATGGTGCACTGCGGGATACTACCTGGAGGCCAATACCGTTGATTTGCGGCCACACTAACCCTAATCCGACATGGCAATACCAATTTCAGCACTACTCCTCTCGTCGGGGAGGAGTACAGAAACTGGTTTAAAGAGCTCTTTATATTGATATAAAAGGCCTCATTGTGTGGACGGGTACAGGGTTAAATCAGTTTAACGCTGCTAAATTCGGTTTAAACGCGTAGTGTAGACCAGGCCACAGTGTGTAGACCAGGTCTTAGGTCAGCCACAGAGATGGTTTCTACAAGCTTCTCTGGTGTGAGATGCAGCTAATATGTTCTACTGAATACAAGGTGGGTGCCCAGCAGGTATAAACTGGTGTTGCTCCATGGACTTCAATGGAGCCAGGACAACATGCATTAGCTGAAGAGCTGGTCCTCAACCTTTATTTAGCTTTTAAAGTAAAATTAAGATGTGACTCAGGTTAACTGTAGAGATCAGAGCCTTGAAGGAATATATTCTTATCTCATTAACTCCCTGCACACCAAAGTCTTAGAGGAGAAGGGAATCTGCATTTTTATTTTATCAAGTTCTTTTATGGTTCAAATTCAGCTTTAATCTAGAGTCTCTCTCTCTTTCCCCCCATCCTTCAGAAATAATTTGCCATTTATTTCCTGCAGGCTGAAGATAGATGAGGCCTAATTTAACATCCAGGGTTCACGGTAATATCAAGCACAGGTTTGGGCCATCACTGACTGGTGATTTATTGTAAAAATGCAGTCTGTATTTCCCCCTGGAATGTTATTTGGAGAAAATGCAATACCTGGAGATGCAGTGCCCTCTTTCTCCTTGTTAGAATGAAGAGCTATATACCCCAAAAGACAGCTAATGTGTCAAAATGCTGCCCAGGGTAACCTAGACACTCCAGAAGGGCAGTGCAAACAACATCCTCTCTTCTCACCCAGAAGATCAAATATGCTATACTAATGATACTGCATGAACTTGGGAGTACAATCCATATGGCCCATAGACAGTACAAAATACAATATTTGCTACTATAGACCCTGATCCAGCAAAGCACTTAAGCACATGTGTGATGGGGCGGCTGCGTGGGAGGCAGCTAATAGGGAAAAAGCTTGCAGATCCAGCCAATTAGGGGAAGGTTTATTGGAGGAGCCAACCAAGGCCGGGCTGGCCCATATAAAAAGAGGCTGCAGAGCAGAGGAGGGGGAAGTCACTCTCTGGAGTTCGAGGGAGGAGGACTGGCTGCTTAGAAGGCTGGAGCACCATGGACAGAGCAGAGTCAGAAGCGTAAGAGGAAGCTCCAGGCTGAAGGCTGCCAGACTGAGGCCCTGATACAAGGGCAGAGGAGGTGCTGGGGCGGCAGGGAAGTGGTCCAGGGAAGGAGACGGTGGAGTTAGAGGAGGGACAGTACATGGCTGCCAGCTAGAGGCTCCCTGGTTAGGGGCCTGGATAGTGGGCGGGCCCGGGCTCCCCACCTTCCTTGCCCCTACTGAGTGAAGTGGACAGTGGATGGACTGCAGTTTGCCACTGAGACAAGAGACTAGAACCTGGACTGCAAACTGCCAGTGAGGTAAGTGGTTAGATTGTCAGTCCCCCGGAAGGGGGCAAAGAACTGAGTGTGGCACAGCCGGAGGGCTGTGTCCAGAAGAGGACGATGCGGTCGGGAAGCGACACAGGTACTGGACGCAGAGACAGGAGTGACAACGGGCGATGCTCCACCTGAGGAGGGTGCACTGTCAATCCTGAGATAATTCCAAGGATGGCCAGAAGGAAGTGCCACAACGGTGAGTGGAATCTGTCACATATGGTGGAAAATGCGGGCAGACGGTCACCTCGATACAAGGGGAAGATAGAAGACTGTGGGGACTATTGCCTATTTGAGAGGCTAAGGGATAAGTAAGGTTCAGAATGGAATTGAGGTATACTAAGGCCTTCTTTGCAGATGGTTCTGGGGCCTTCCTGAACTGGACTCCAAAGGCGGTGTCCCTGAGGGAAGGGGCCGACAGGCCGCAAGGGCAGCTTCAGACTCTGCTGCAGCAGGTGCTCTCCACCCAGCAAAGACAATGGGAGGTACAGGAGCACCTGCAGGCTTATATGGCTGAGTTAACCAAACAGCGGCTGTGCTTGTTCAAGTTGCTGCAAAGGGGAGTCCGTGAGAGTCGTAGGGAGTGAGAGGGGAAGCCAGGCACCCGAACCAGGAGGCTGAGCTAATGTTTCACCTGTGGGAGGCTGAGACATGTTAAGAGGGAGTGCCCCTACCGGGATGCGGAATGGGAGCTCCACCCAGAGAATAAGAAGGTGAAAGAGCCCAAGAGAGACCCCCCTGTGAGGAGAACAGGGAGGCATCGGGTTTGTTGGACCTGTGGGCAACAGGGACACAAGCAGAGGCAGTGCCCTCTGGATTATAGGGGTAAGGCTAGCCCAGGGGAAAGGGCTGAGAAAAAGAAGGACCATGAGAGGGCCATGGCCAAAGGAAGACAAGGGATAAGCCTCCCGTGCCATGAGAATGACCATATAAAAAGGCATTGCACCCAGAGGAGAAAGTGGGGGATGCCAGAGCGCTGGCTTGGTCTGAGAATGCTCAGAGCAAGGGGGCAGTGACTGAGGCCCTGATAGACAACCCTCTCCCCTACTCAGAAGGGGGAGGTAGGGAGGTGATGGGTAAGATGAGTGAGGCAGAGAAGATCCAGAGAAACAGGGAACCCATGCAAGAGTAGGACAAGCTACGGTGGGGACCCAGACCCTGGAAGAGGGAGACAGGCTGCTTCCCTTGGTGGAGAGCCTGAGGCAGGAGAGAGACACCCTACAGGCCCAGCTGCGAGGGAAGCTGGGAAGACAGAAACCCCTCTCCCCTTGCGCACCCTCAGGGATGTGATCTTAAGGGGGAGGGTGTGTGATGGGGCAGCTGTCCCTCACTGGTATGTAAGGGGTTAAAGCCAGCCTGGGGATGCTGCGTGGGAGGCAGCCAATAAGGAAAAGGCTTGTAGAGCCAGCCAATTAGGAAAAGGTTTATTGGAGGGGCCAATCAGAGTCAGGCTGGCCCATATAAGAAGGGGCTGCTGAGCAGAGCAGGGGCAGTCACTCCCTGGAGTTTGAGGGAAGAAGACTGGCTGCTTAGAAGGCTGGAGCACCATGGACAGAGCAGTGCTGGGCAGGGACAGCAGAGCAGGAGAAGCTCTAGGGTTAAGGCTGCCAGACTGAGGCCCTGATACCAGGACAGAGGAGGTGCTGGGGCTGTGGGGAAGTGGCCCAGGGAAGGAGATTGCAGAGTTGGAGCAGGGGCAGTACGTGGCTGCCTGCTATAGGGTCCCTGGGTCAGCGGGCAGGCCCAGGCTCCCTCCTCTTCCCCCACTGGCCACTGAGCGAAGTGGCCAGTACATGGACTGCAGTCTGCCGCTGAGATGAGTGTCTAGAACCTGGACTGCAGACTGCCACTGAGGCAGGTTGGATTGAGGTCTGTCGGTCCCCCGCAATGGGGGAAAGAACCGAGTGGAAGAGGACAACGTGGTCGGGGAGCAACACGGGTCCTGGACGCAGAGACAGGAGTGACGATGGGTGAGACACCACCTGAGGTGACCACCACCACCAAGCTAATTTGCAGGATAGGCAGCAGAAGGCACCACAGCGGTGAGTCAAGCCCGTCACAACATGCTTAACTTTATACTTGAGTGAGCCCATCAATATTAACAGGACTACTCATATGATTAAAATTAAGCATGCGCTTAAGTGCTCTGCTGAATCAGGGCCATAACTGTTTACCCGATTTGGGAGTTGTTAGACATTGCATTTCTTGAAAGCCAAATTCCAGAGTAAAATTACAGGCAGTCTTTTCACAATAATTCGACAGCTAGTGATGACCCACCTTTAAGCTCTGTTTTGCATTCCTACATGCTACATTCATAGAGCTCATTCCTATTTTTCAAGCTTCTCTATCTTAACCAGCTCCTCTCTATTTGTAAGAACCACACAGGATATATGGCTTCTGCTGTCATTTGCACATGCTACTTTTTGAATCATGAAAGTGTCTCCTGCACAACTCAAGAACTTCTGTGATTATGTTTATTTGGCAGTAATTATGCTACCACAGCAGGCAGTTAAAATCCCCCTGTGAATTCACAACACTCAGAGAGTTGGTCTAGGAACATTTTGTTCTCATTTTTCTTATATTCTAACCCACAGAACTCTTAAGTTAGGGCCGTCAATGAGGGCTTAAAGGATAGATGGGGATAACTGGTGCTACCTTAATGTATTTATAATTGTTTTTAAAAGTTGCAAACACAACAATGTATAAAGAAATGGTTTGCATTTGACAGTTTGCCCCTTCCCCACTACTTCATATGCCACTCGTCCTTTCCTGTTGTAAACTCCTGGAGGCAGAGATCCTGTCTCTGTACATGTTTGTACTGTGCAGTGCCTCACACAAAAGATCCTGAGTGGGGCTCTCCTGTGCTCCCAGAATAACAACAAAAATGACAGCACTTCTCAGGCATTGTAAATATCCATTCATTTTTCCCTTTTGTCTGTTATCTCTCCTGTGCACATAGGCTGCTGCTATCTGTACTGACGCTCCAGTAGTGACAGTCATCCTACCCGGTGTCAGTTCTAGTTTTGCTTTTACTTACAAACACACCTGAGGGGAATTTTCAAAAGCACCTAAGGGGTGTAGGAGCAGAAATCCCACTGAAAGACATAGGGGCTTGTGCTCTTAAGGCACATAGGTGCTTTTGAAAAATATCCCCCCCCAGTGGATCAGTCAATCAATCCTCTTTATCCTCCTCTTTTGTCTCTGATAAACTCCATAGGCTGCCTTATTGGATGCAGGAAACAACCGAGAAATGGAACTAAGCAAAAGGTTCCCCTTTGATCTCCTTTCCTAGCTAAATATGCAGTGGAAACCTCTGGCAAATGTCTGCATGTGAGCTACTGCCCAGTAGCCACGAGCCAGGACCAGAGGGGGAAGGAAGGGAAGAAACGTATTTGAGAGATTAATGGGGCACTGCTCGGCACATTTATGAATGAGGAGGAGCATTTCCTAAAGAAACAGAATTTTTCCCTCTGGTCCTCAGGCACGGGGATGCACTCTGAATCTCTTCAAGCCCACTTTGCCCTGGCAGCTAGAGGGACCAAAATGAATTTCTTGTAGTACCTTTCGCTGTGAGGCGAATCTCGGTAGGAGTCAGGGGTCTCTCTTGCATGCCTCAGGAAGCTGTTGCAATCTCGTGGACCTCCTATGCCACTGAGGCGTCCTCTGGCTCCTGCTGGGCTCGTGTGCCTGCTGTCCTCTACAGAAGAACTCACAAGCACGGAGTGGCTTTCTGAGATAATGCTTTCTGTCTGACCGTTACTCCAACTGATAGAGGGGAGGGAGGAAAGAGGAGAGAAAGAGCTTTCATTTTAAATTCAATACAGGAGAAAACAAACTCACTGAAGTTTAACAATGGGAGAGCAAGGACTACAAGCAGCTCGAGATATGCCTGTTAAGCTCTATACCGGTTTATGGCAATCAAAGACCCTAGCTGATGTGAATTCTGCCATCCTACAAATGACAAGATGGTTTTATTTTTGTGACTATCAGCAGGTGGTTTAGTTTGGGGTGGAAAAGAGTTTTCCAGTCATTAGCAAGGCTTCTCAAACTGTGGATTGGGACCCCAGTGGGACCCGTTTTAATGGGGTCACCCCGGCTGGTGCTGGACTTGCTGGGGACCATGAGTAGTGGGGTTCAGGCTTTGGCTTCAGTCCTGGGTGGTGGAGCTCAGACTTCAGCTTCAGCCCCGGGCAGTGGAGGTCAAGCTACAGGTCCCCTTGGGCTGGGGCAGCGGGGCGCAGTTGGGTCAGGCTTTGGTCTTCCCTTCTGGGGTCGTGTAGTAATTTTTGCTGTCAGAAGGGGGGAGGGATCACACTGCAATGAAGTTTGAGAACCCCTGAGCTAGAGCCACTAAGTGATCTCACAGTATCTCCAACAACACACAGTATCTCCCCAGTTCAACAATTTGAATATATTAAAATTCACAGTACCAGTAATGGAACTCCACACAATCATATGGGCTCTTGGTAAACTCCCAGGAAGATAATTAGTTTTAGTGACAGGATGTCAAGTACCATACATCTTTAGATTAAAACCCCATGACCAGTGCATTTTTAAGCATCTGCTTTAGGTAATGGTGGCAGAACTGACATCCACCACTTTCTCCTTAGGCAGGAAGGTTTGTTTTCTCATTCTGGTACCTATGGCTGGGCGTCTGGGTGACAGTGGTGGAGTGATGCGTTGTCGAGGTGTAGTGACTTGTGGAAAACGACATCTCTGTCTCTCTCTCAATGACGTGTTCACTGGATATTACATTTTTAGATACATACTGCTGAAGAAACAGAGGTATCTCAGGTTTACACAGGGGAACGTACAGCACATCTGCACACACACACACATTTTTCAGATATTTATTATGGGTCCTGGGTGAGCATTACCCCTGCAAACATTCACCAGCCTTTGGTGGCTTGAAGAACAAGAAAATGGGTTTGTTCATAACCTAGTGACTACAAAAGAAAAAGCACCACGATCTACCAACTGGCAATTAGGCTAGTCTACACCAGGACGATTAAATATCCACTTGCTACATTATTGGTAAAGAAATATGTCCAAGGACATGCTGCTTTAAAGTACAGTGGTTATGAGCTCTGAGTTTCTTCTGCTAAAGCTGGTATTCTAACATCTCAGCCTCTGATCCAGAGTGATCTAGTGACTGATATCCAATGTTCTTCTGAAATGGCTGTACATGAAAATGCTCTGAATTTACTGTACATTAGAATAATTTCTTAAAGTTTCTAATCATTTCTTGGTGGAGAAATCCCACATTCCTGGAAACCCTGATCATTAATTTTTAGCAGCTAGCAGTTGAAAAGCCCTCAGATAAATGCAGTGGCTACCTACATTTACCAGCTGGACGTTTTCGGGCGGTGGATTGGGATGGTGGGGCCCATTGGCCATGTTCACCATGTTGTTCTGCTCAGAGCGAAGGCTCTGCCTAAGATGATCATGCAACTTTTTCCGTTGCTTCCTGTATGTGAAAGAGGGAAATGATTTTAATAGACAAAAGAGAGACAGCTGCACCATCCAGCACGACAGAACCACTTTATTGTCAACCCATGCCCATTGTTGAGGGTCTCTGAGCAATCCCTATCACCAGGGTTATAAGCACCGGCAGAGCTGTGGAAGGTGTGTGTGTGGGAGTGAAGGGAGTTGCAGAAGGACAGGAAAAGGTGAGAGAGGAGGAGATCCATTTCCAAAACTTACTCCATTTCAGAAGCAGTTCTCTTCTGAAGATCAGATTGACTAGATAGTGGACTGTTAGATCCAGAATGTCACCGACTTATATATAGCTTTGTTCCCTTCTACTGTACTGAGCTGCTGACCCTCATCACTACGCAATCAAAGCACAAAACGCAGTGGATGTGCTTCTGCCTTTGCTTGTGCATGTAAATACAATCTGGTGTTATGCAGACTTCTTGTGTGTTTGATAGCATGGGCTGGATGGACATGCTGGAAACGATTCATCTCTAACACATCGGTCCTATGGGTCTAGGATCTGAGCCAGGGAGCACCCATGTTACAAGCAACAGCTAATGCTTTGCACTGGCAGCAGTAGCAGATCCTGTGCAAATACCACCATGATCAGAAGAGCAGCAACATGCATCCTGCAGTGGCTGCTCAGCAGAAGCCCTCCAGTCCTGTACCTCTTCTGCCAGCCTTGCAGCTAGCAATGTGTTACTATGATGACTTTTCTCAGTCAAGACAGGAGGTAGCCCAATGTTTCATACTGTGTGTTCTGTGACAGCGCAGCTACAGAATTTGCCATGGAATTTCCCCCCCTTACAACAGAACTGTGCTCTACAATTCAAGCTTTCATGTAAAAATATATTTAGAGTTTTTATGGTTGCAGAGGAAATCTTGAAAATGTCAGTAAAGTGCTAACTGATGAAGTGAGGTTGGCCGAAGTGTGCAGACACCCTGCCAGCTCTGTGAACGGCCTCATTCATGTAAATGGCACGTTAACTCTGAAACCTAGTGATTGTCACATTGATGTCAACACTGTTAATAGGTTCACTGCTATTTTGACAAAAACATCCAACTATTGTGTTTCTGCCACAATCTCAAAATGTCTCGATTTCTCTTCTTAGACCACAACTTCTATGTCCCCTGCTCAGCTGCTAAACCTTCTATGAACACTTGTATGGGCTAATAACAAGCTGCCAGGACCAAAATCTATAGCACACCAAGGACTGAAACTGCAGTATAAAATGTATCAGGATTACAGAATTACAATTATGTTATTCAATTTCATACTTAATTTATAAATATCCTCCAGATTTGTTTGAAGGTACTGCAGAATTTCCACAATAGTGCTGCAGAACCCAGGGAATCGAGTGTAAAATTTAGGTCATTTACTGCAGAGTATATAGGGTCTTGCCTATAGTACCTATAGGACCCAAAACTGTCTACAGAAGTGTAGATATTTTAGCAGATAAGATACTTCAACCATTTTCAGAACTCAAGGGAGGATATTCCAGGCTTGCCAAAAAAACAAACAGAAAAAAAGAAGCTGAAGCTTCTGAAAAGATGCTGCAATCAAGGAAGCTTGAACGCAAAGAATGAATTACTCAACACTGTGCATTTTATAATTTTTGCATGAATTACTGGAGGCACATTTTGGCTTTTGTTATAATTTAGTGCAGTGGTTTTCAACCGTTTTGTCATTTGTGGACCCCTAAAAAATTTCCAGTGGACGTGCAGACCCTTTTGGAAATAGGGGATCGTGGACCACAGGTTGAAAACCACCGATTTCCACTCCTCCTGCACTAGCGAGGCCAAGATGTAGCAAAGTTTGCCTGGGTGCACTACAAATAGAGCAGAGTCAGGAGGTATGATTGCTACACAATTCCAATGCACAAGACTTAAGGCAAGTTAGGGAACATGATTCAGATAGCCTCTATGCTAGAACCTGGAATCGTGTTAGTGGATAGCTGTGTGGTAACTAGGTTCCCTGACTCAGCTGTATTTGTAGTGTAGGTGGGTCCGAAACAGGCTTAGATTCATAATTTATGGGTCAGATTCTTAGCAGGTATAAATGGTATAGCTCCACTGAAGTCAATGGAATTCTTCCAATTTGCACCATGTGGGAATATGGCCCTATGAGTCTCTGCTACTTTTCCCCTTCAGTAATATAGCTGGGTGCATTTTGCAAATGTGTCATTCTTCTTGCATTTAAAGGACATTAACTAAAAAGAAATTGCAAAAGGAAGCTGAGAGGAAAGAGTAATGGGAAACCTAATGTGCACATCCTTCGTTCTGCGACGTCTCTTCATTAATTTAATTGCTGTGCAGATAGAACACTTTGGAATTAAAGATTCACTGTTACATATCATCTTCACACTCCATCAGCAGTGTCATTTGCAAAGATGCCCACGCATTTCTAGATCTTTCTTTTTACATATTCTTTTCAAACACATGTGGGGTTTTCCTAAAGATAGGACGGGGGAAGAGGGAGCACATCTCCCAAATGCCAGCATGACTCCACTGCCACATTTTGAGGGTTTAACCTATCAGGCCCCTTTTCACATTCATAAAGTGCTTTAAAAATATTTCACAGGCCACTGACAGCAATTCCTGATATTTCCTGCCCTTCCTGATTATCAAGGGCTGGTTTGGATTCCAGCCTGCTTTAGGTGAATCCTAGAGGTACTTTAGGATGTGTATGCTTAAAACGCTGTAGGTTAGAAGCCTGATCCAAACCCTACTGTCCATTGGTTTCAGTGAACTTTGGATCATAGAATATTAGGGTTGGAAGGGACCCTAGGAGATCATCTAGTCCAACCCCCTGCTCAAAGCAGGACCAATCCCCAAATAGCTCCCTCAAGGATTGAACTAACAACCCTGGGTTTAGCAGGCCAATGTGCAAACCACTGAGCTATCCCTCCCCCCAAGTTCTAGAACAGCAAATCTAATGGAACATCTGCTTTTTGCAAATGTGGTCACGTATGATACTTTATTTTGGTGTTTGGTAGGTACAATTAGAGTTTTATAAAAGCAGCAAAAGAATTTGACAGCGCAAGTCCTATTGACTTTCACTGGGACTTGTTCCAATGTTTTTTACATTAGCCCCATAATTTTCAGAGACATTACAGCATTTAACAGCACATGTCTATATTTACAACAATGTCAAATTCAATCCTTTAGTCTTTTGGATTTCCAAGTCCCTACTGCTGCTGATCTTGTTCTCAAATACTTACAAACTAGTCTGATCTTTTTACTTCTAGTCTCCAAAACCCATATTTATTAAAAAGCTGAGGTCTGTTGTCCCATCATGATTCCCATGGGAATTATGAACATGTGACAAAAAAGGAACAAACAGATCAGTAAAATTAGTTTGACTCACATTCTAATTGGGAGGATTAGTTAATAAATGTTTGCAAAGTCCTTTGATATCATCTAAGGTGATAAAATTAGTATTATACTTTCACCTGCTATTGAGTGAGATTTGTATCTACCAATATTTAATTCGTTTTGTCACTTACATTCGAATTTAGATAAACACAGATTGACTTTGCATGATGAAATCATCATGCCTACATACATGCCCATCACTTAGCAATGGTGTGAATCAACAATGCAAGCCTCTGGCAGGTTGCAATCAGGCGCTGACTATCACCCCACAACTGTCCAAAGGAACTACTCATGGAGTGTAAGCATTACGTTCAGCTGTGTGGTTTTGCGATATAAAGCCCTTAGGGATAATCACAGAGATAAAAAGGAAGAGAAAAGTTTACTTGGTTTTGCAGTAGGCCACAACACATACGATGCCAACTACAAGGAGAGCAATGCAGATGCCAGTTATGGTCAAGACCCTTTTCTGGTATAGTTCCTCTGCTTCTAGAAAGGGACAAAAACAGAGAAGATTACAAGATGCAGGCTGACAATTCGAGCAGATGACAGTGGACATGCTACATACCACCACACAGGATTACACAGTAACACAAACCCATGATCACCGTGCACTTCGGGCAAAACTCTACTGCAGGATCAGAACTTAATCTCCTAACACAATATCAGTGGCTAGTGGATGCCAAAAAAAAATAACAAGTAAAATAAAAAAGATACTGATATTGTTAACTAGAACAATATCCAAAATCTGACTTTAAAACTGACAAAATATCAACATTTGCTGAAAATAAAAACACAATGCACTAAGGTAATAATGTGATTTGAAAATGCTTTGGATGTTTTGCTCTTGCAAAGACAGCTGGAATAAAGGTTAATTCCCAGGCCCAGAAAACAAATTTAGCTTGTTTCTTCTTCTCTTATTTTGTTTTAACATTCAATGTTGTCCCTTTCCTCCAACCCCCCGGCTCCCCAAATCAAATTTATATCTCAGTGGTCTTTACAGGAGAAATTTCAGAGTATCTTTTGACATTCGTAACATGAGGTTGGCTTGAATTTGGATCACCAATGAAAATGAGACAAATGGTCAGAGGTCACTAAGAGGCTCAACTGCTGAGCATTATCACCCCAAAATATGGCAGTAGCAATTATTAGTGATGCACTGTATCAAAGAAACATTATGTGATTACTTACGTATCCAGATTTGTATTAAAGGAATGGTCCTAACTAGAGGGTAGCCTTGCCGCTGCTGAAAACCTGTTCTAGTCAGTGATCTCATTCACAGAGATATTTCACCATTCTAAAGAAATCATTAGCACTAGCCATGTTTGAGTTGGCTCAGCCTTCACATTCCGTCATCGCTCACACTTGGCAAAAGCATCATTGTATGTTGCAGCAGGGAAATGTTATGCTTAGAACTTTGAACTGGAGCCACGTAGGCCCAGATCCTCATAGGCATTTAACTCCCACTGAGCGGATCTGGGCCCAACTGAGGGTTGACTCAAGACATGACATTGGGAATCTGGCCTGTTTCCCTCTCTTTGGGACTGAAATGGTCACCAAGGTTGGGCTTTTAAAAAAATTTGCCCCTGGATTTAGTCAGAATTCCCCACGACAATCGAGAAAAGTGGCCCTAACAGTGATGTGATGCCAGCAGGAACTTGACCTTAAACCTGGCAGAGCATCATCTTGACACCAACGGGGAAACAGCCATAAGAGAGATTTACAAACAAAAAGAAACGCAGCTCCCCACCATGGTGGGGACTGAGCCCTGGCGGAATGGATACGGGATTTGAAATCTGCTGGCTTGTTTCCTAGGGGGTAGTTCTAATTGGTGTGCCCTTGATCTGTCAGTCTGCTTCTGACCTCACAGGAGTAACCTAGGGGCATGAAAGGTCACTGCCAGGCACAGAGATATACTTACTGTTGACCTGACACTGATCTGCCCTCTGATCCCTTCATACTAGTTTGTGGCAATGCTAGTCACCCTTACTATCTCTTTAAACCCCAGGAGCTAAATGCTTCACTGTCTTATGTCCCTTGCAATCCCACCAATGTCAATTGAGCTGTAGGCAGCATGAGACAGTGAAGAACTGCCCCCAGCATATTATGACATGGCTAAAGCAAAGGATTAGCAACATGCTCTGGTATGCCGTGGGCTGCCTCTGGTACCCAGTGCGGGAATTTGGAAGAAATTTCCCACCATCAGGGACTGGTTGTCCCTGGAAGGGTTATACCTCTGAGTGGCCTATAGAGGTGGCTTGGCATAGTTTTAAATTAGCTGATGGTACTGAGGCTCTCGGAAAGAAAGTCAGATTTGTCAGAAAGGCTTTAGGAACCAACAAGTGTGTGTTGGTGTCTATTTCTAGGCTAAGTGTTATAGTGATTGGCAGTAGATCCATGTGGCTTTCTATGTCATATGATCTGAGTAAAGGGGGAAAGTGGAGCATCAGGGGACGGGGAGTGAGATTGGATGTGGGGATTGGCCTTACATCTCCATGAAGGTCCTGATTCTTCATGTTGCGAAAGGGCCAATTCAGGAGTTTTGGTTGGGAGACTGAACGTCCTGGTAATAAAGATATATCATACTCATAACATATGGTGGGCCTGTTAGGCTACTATTTAGAAATGGAAAAGGGACTTCAGAGAATTTAATTGACATCTAGGTAGCAATCCTAGATTTGTATTACCTAAAAATAAATAATTTCCTGAGAACCTGTTAAGTAATTTAAGAAATGTTGTGGTTGATTGTTGAGGCATAACCCTCTATCTGTGTATGTACCACCCCCTGCAGAATTGCAGTGGTTATGCAAAGGTGTTCACAAAAGCTACTCAGATATTGTGTGTCCTTTAAGGCCTGGCACTCTTTAGAAACTAATTGTGTAAGGTAACCATGGAGTGCAAGTTTCAGTGTGAATGGAAGTCTTCCCAAAATAAAAAATAGTATCTTAGTTTCTATGATACAATGCACCTTATCATGAAATGAACACTTCCTGCAAGCCAACCTCATTGTAAATCAAAACACCGGTAAAGAGATCATGAACACTGTCAGACAAAATTAATAGCACTGAGTATTAACAGAGGGGAAGAAGAAGTCAGTGTGGTAAAACTAGAATGTTGCAAAATTTATTGAAGAACTCAAAATCTAAGAACAGGAAGTCAAAAGGGGAAAAAAGCCCAAAACAAACATGACAGACAGGAAAAGACAGAAGATGAAATACAGGGAAAGACAAGGTTATAAGTTAAGGAGTCAACTGCAGGCCTGGCACAGCATGCTTGATACTAGAAAAAACAGTGAAGAAATGCTTGAAAAAAAGGTTTAAGCAGAGTCCGAAGGGATTTCTCATACAGCATAACTCCTAGCCTAGGCTAGTTAGAGGCTTCCGTGAAAGTACTTATTGGTTAGCCAAGCAAATGGTGTATTGTGAGGGCACAGTTAACCAACATACAAGAGAATGGTGTTAAATACAATATACGTATTAAATCTAAATTCAAAATGACTTGAACTGGAAGTCTGGTTTCATATTATCAAGCATTAGCATATATTTTATTCTAAATAACTCTGGAAAAGTCCTGCTCTGGGTTATATCAGTGTAAATCCTATTCACTCCAGAGGCATCACTGAGGTTACACCGGATTGACATTGATCTAATGGAAACTAGATTCTGCATGGTGATAGCTTTGCTAACAGTGTTAGAGATGTTTAGGCTTGTTATAGGTACGTTGGTGTGTCCTGTGGTGGTCATGTGGTGTCTGTCACGTGCAACATGTAAGTGGACACGGTGGTTTGTGTGTGTTTATGAAGAGAATTTTGCATTGACAGTCCACCGCCTCCTCATGGGTGTGGAGCACAATGCATTGTGGATACTACAGGACAAGCTCTACGAGCCTGATTCTGAGTGGTGTAAAGGGACCTTTGGGTAAATGCGGGGGTGTAGATAGGCTGACTCACCCCCACAAAGCCTCCTGCTGGTGACTTTTGGAAATTAGCTCAGTTCCGCTCTGGAGTGCCCTCTGCAGGCTGGTGATCCGCCTGTCCTCTGGCCCCTGTGTCCCTCCCTGGATCCAGTGCCCTTTTACATGGGGTGCTGCCCCCTGACAGTAACCCCTTTCTCTCCGGGTCTCCCCTCCCTGGGGAACCCCCACCCTCTATCCCCACCTTGCCTCAGTATATGGCTACTGCCAGTCATTGTCTGCCCCATGGTGTGGGGCTAGACTGCAGTATCAGCCTACTCATCATTGGCAAGGTTGGGTTTGGACGTTTTGCCTCGGCCTACCCCTGGGCTGCCCTCTGCAACCCCCAGTACCTATTAGCCCACTGCTAGGCCGCAGCCTGGGGCTTTCCAGGCTAGAGCTCCTCAGCTCCTCTGCCTTTCCCCAGCCCTGCTTCACTCAGGTACCATATGTCCAGCTCCCTGCAGCCAGGCCCTTCTCTCTCTGCATTCAGAGAGACTCTTCTGGGCTTCTGGCTCACAGCCTCTTTTAGGGGCCAGCTGGGCCTGATTGGAGCCTACTTTCCCCAATCAGCCCAGGCTTCTTGCCCCAGCCTAAAGGCTGCTTTCTCCGGCCACAGCCCCTTCCCAGGGCTGTTTTTAACCCCTTCAGGGCAGGAGCCAGGGTCCATCCTGCTACAGGGGGATTCACTGAATTCATGAATCCCTTGCTAATGGGACCCCTAGGGAACTGCAAGCACAATTTATACCCCAAAACACCAACCCGCTTGGGTGCTTGCTTTATCCTTAGAATGCCACCTACCCTATCCTGAGCAGTGAGTCCCCCTGGGGCACAAAGGCCTCCAGGGGCTCAGAAGTTCAACTGGCAGCTCCCAGAGCCAGCGCATGGTTTGCATATTGGACAGAGTGTGTGTGTTTGTATAGAAATGTTAGTGCTGCACATGTCCTCCTGGATATTACAAGCCATGCGAAGCTCTCCCATGTGAGCTTTATGAGAGCAAACACTTAACGCTCCAGGCTTTGCATTCTGCAGCCATCGTGATCTGTGTAACCTGCTTCTCTTGACATAATTTAAATGGAGTATGGCATGAAAGGCAGGTAAATGAAATACTGCAGAAGGGAAGAGAGAGACAGTGCCTGGCTCTTCACAGAAATGGAGGGCACAAAGACTTCCTACCCACTAGCGGTGGCCTGTCACAACTGTAGTCTCTGCAGCCAACAGCACTCCAAGGGGGTGGGTGGGAAGGATCAGGTCACAGGCCTGTTTCCCCAATGCCAGCCTGCAGAATGGCACAGGTAGAGCTGGGGAAACAGGCTGCATGAACCAGCTATGAATGTTCTGAACCACAATCCATGGTTATTCAAGCCAGTGCTCAGCATCACACTCAGAGAGGGCCTGGGACAACAGAGCTCTTTCTTGGTCAATAACATGTAAAGATTTACCAAACACAGGCCAGATCCTCAGCTGGTTAAACTGGTGCAGCTCCACTGACTTTAACGGAGTGACCGTGAGACACTTTCATATTCATTCGTTTGATTGGTGTAACACTTACAGATTCATTTAATAATAGTTTGTAGAACAACAACTACAGTGTTGAAGTGTTTTTTTAAAATTATGTGGAAGAAGTTCAAAACAGCCTGGGAAAAGTCCTTAGAGAAATATATGTGCAATGTGAATTTACAGATGGTTTTTCCTACTGACTCTTAAAAAATCCTTTATAGGTTTGTTAGTTCTTCCTCAAGGATGCTAGAATAATGCAAATCACCATTACCCTTAAATCATAATAGTGAACTATGTGTATGTCATTAATTACAAATTGCCCTAAACTAATCATAATTACTAATGTATATGGATTTAAGTTTGTTCTCTAACAGCCATTTGTGAAAATTTAAAAGAGAGAATCATATCTCAAGTGAGAGTCTGAAGCGCTTTAAAAAGCTCTTTCCTGATAGAGGTTTGTATATGAGCTAAAGTCTGCAAATGAGTCTGCGTGGGATTTCAGCAAATAATTCGCCATACATTATTTTAGTAATAGAGTTTCTTCTACTATAGCACAGTACTAGTGCCAGACTTGTAAAGGTATTTAAGTGCCAATGAGAGTTAGGCACCTAAATACCCTTTAAAAATCCGGCCTTTGCAGAATATTTTGCTTTGATTTTTTTTTCTTCAAATTTATAATGGTGAGCACTCCACACGCTATTTCCATGGCTATGAATTAATTATATTTAATCCAGGCAATTTTAATAGTAATCAAAATTAATTCTCTTTTGCAAATAATGAAAAAAGACAATTTGTATAGTTCATATTTTGTAAAGAATTTTAGGAAATTCCAAATTATAATGAATTAAATCAAATTTAGCTTCATTTTATTAATTCAGCCAGTTCAAGAAATGTTTCACCTCCTGCAAAACATTAGTCATATGAGCAAGGACTACTCATTAAAGGGTTGGTAAGATCAGGCTCTAATCCTTATATTTACTGCACCATGGTGAAAATGGTACCTATTGTCAGTGCTTTTGCCCTTGCATAGTTTGGATTTATTATTGGATGGATTGAGCCCATTTCGTAAACTTCAGTATCTGTAGGGAGGCTTGTAAACTCTTACTCAAGTATCTAAATATCTATTGCAGGCAATCAAGTGCTGAATAAGGCACCTATCTATGGATTTTGTCACTCAATTTTACTTTGAAAACAGAGTTCAATATTGCTTATTTTGTTGCAGTATTTAAGTAGCTATATTATCATCTTGTCTTTTTTTAAAGACAGTCCATTAGTCAGTTTGCTTAATTAATTCAGTGGGCATTTCCAAAACCCAGCCACACCAAAAGATCATAACTAATGCTAATGTAACAGGTGTTCAGAACCATCTGGCACAAAAGTCTAATATGGCAACTTCAAGGCTAATGCATATGAAATCTGGAGATTTAAAGTATCCTATGCTAATTAACATTCTAGTGAGTTAATCACAACTAGGAAGTCAACAAAGGTTATTGTTATAGCTGTATGATCCCTTCTAAAGCATAAAGAAATTGGTTAGAAATTGAAGGAGGGGGGAAAAGGTTTTAATCTCTCAGGCTCTAAAATCTGCAGGCTAAAAGGAATGATTGGTCCATACCCATAAATTCAATCCCAAGATGCTCTGCCAATGCAGAAAGTTGACAAAAAAGAAAGAAAAGGGAAAAAGTTTCAGAAAAGAGCAATACACCGTACTCAAACAAATTACACATGAATATTACGGCTGTTCTGTGTCTGCACACTGAAACAGGACGAGTGGCGTGTGGTTAATGGGGCAGTGCTCAGATAAGCGTCTGTAAGCTTGCGTGTCAATAATGGTTGTATTAAAGGTGTTACACACCAGAATAGGAATACGGCATTTGCACTGGCACAATGCAGTGAACCCAGCAGTTAACCCTTAAAGATCTTACTGAGCGGTAATGGAAGTGTGGCTAGGGGGTGATGCTTGAACTAGTTTATTTTTAATAACTGACAATTAGTCTATGGAGTCCTTACATGAAGCTGAATTACCCCTGCCGGAGATGGGATTTAGGGGGTGCTTACTCCTGGTTTCTGAAAAGGTGATTCTGATGGGCGACACTACCATTCTTGTTATTTAGGGGCAACTTCATCCTGGCCATTACTGTTTTGTTTGATGGGAACAGATATCTGCAGCAGAATGTCAGCTTCTCGCACAGCTCGTGACTGCAATGGCGTTCCACACCCATTTACACTAGCTGAGGATCTGACCCATTGTCCTTAGGCCATGCAGCCCCTGCAGAATCCTCCCCTGATAGCCGGCCATGCATCCAAAGGAAAAACCCAGTCTTGCAGGAGGATGTTTGGGGGGGTGGTAGGGGAGCTGTCACTCTGATAAAATCAATGGTCTAATCTGGCATTCCACAGCCAGCACCAGTGGGGAATGCAGATTCCCCCGTGGCTGCGTATTCTGGGAGACCCATATCATTTCCATGGGTGGAGGAGATTGTTTTCTTCTGGATAGAGCCCACTTTCCTTTGTAGAGCTAAAAAATGCTGGATAAAATCCTAGCTCCACTGGCATCAATGGCAAAATTCCAATGGACTTCAATGGGATCACGATTTCACTACTCTGTGCTTTGGCTAACTGGGTTGCATAACAAAGTTATCCATCCAAATCCAACAAATATAGAATTCTCTTCCCATTGGGTGACACTTAAATCAGATTAGCTTTTGCTTCTGATGTTTTTGTTTATTATGAAATTTAGAACCTGACCCTAATTTTCTGTGGAAGCAGGTATTCAATTAGCTTACCCAGGTTGGGAAGAGTGATGTGCACAATTCTTTCCTTGCCTGTCAGTAACATTTGAAGGGTTAACTCAATTGGAATCCATCCAGATTTCTTTCTTAGGAGCCGGTACTACATGCCTAGGTGAACACTGCTAACAATACACATTAGTTGCATAGAAAGCTTGGTTGAATCTTCAAGAAAATCAGTGACATGCTCATGCATAGATATTACTGTATTTGTGTTATTTTATAGGTAAGCCTGCTACTTTGGCTCTAATTTAATTTGAACAGAAGTCATTCATATCATGCAGCTTCTTTTTCAAAAAATTCAGTGGAAATCGGTCCTTAAAACAGGAACATACTCTGGCCATAAGACCTAAAGAGAAACCATGCTGAGGAAACATGCAGCACTCATTCTGATCGTAGATGGCATAAGACTCTCATTTATCTTTGCTCTTCGGAGCTCCATTCTCTTTTTTTGATTAAAAGAAAGCAGAGTACCTCAACACTTTTCATTTTATACATCGTATCCATTCCCATTTCATGTTGTTGTCTCATATTCACCATATGCAATATGCTTCCTGTTGAACTTCTGCCCATGTGTTTTCAAAAGAAACACAAAGATGATTTTAAATAACTAAGTTCCATTGTAGATGTGATTTCATGTTGGGCAAACTTTAAAACACATTCTTTAAGGGTAAAATTTTCAAAAGTGACTTAGGGCCAGATTATTATAGGTATTTAAGTGTGTAGCTCCCATGGATTTTATCGGGAATTAGGTGCCTAAATACCTTTAAAAATCTGGGCCATAGACTCTTAGTAGCCTCAGTCCCATTGAATCTCAATGGGACCTAAACTCCTAAACTGCTTTTGAAAATGTATGTTCTAAAGGCATTTTTGAAAATGTTACCCCAAGTCTAATTTAAACTTGAGAAGACAGTAAATGTTCATTTCTGAGTGATCCTCCCCATCATATAAATGTCATATCATTTTATATGCTTCAGAGCACTGGTTAGGCAATTTAGATTGGAAAAAAAAATGTGGCCTTTGACTTTAATCTTGGGGTGAGATGAAGGATAAAATTTTCAAATGCAGGTAAATCGCTTAGGAACCTGAGTACCATGAAATGTCCGTAGGACTTAGGCGCCTACATAACCTAACCACTTTTGAAAATTTTACCTGAAAACTTCTAATACATCTGTTAGCCAAGGGTCTATTTTGGAAATTTGTATGAGCTTAGAGTAAATCTGCCAACTGTAAATTTCAAAACCTAAAATATTATTTATGTGTAAAAACTGAAAAGTGAGGAAGGTACAGCAATCGGCAATTCCAGTGAGAGCTGGAGCTATCACTAGAGTATGTCAAACCTTGCCCATGATCCGCTGTAATTTATTGGCCAGACAAATCTCAAGGTTACATGACAGAAAAGTCTCATAATTGTCACAATAAATTATTCAACCATGGAAAAAAAAATGATCACCAAGCCTGGTAAGGCTAAAATTGACCAAATTGAATAAGTGATGTGTATTGCAGGTCTTGCCTTCAGGAATACAGGTTTCTTTCCCACATTTAGTCCCTTCTGCCACTCTAATGCATTTTATGTGAGTGTGTGTATATGTACACACACCTCATATATACCCCCCCCCATGCAGATATACCACACAGCTACTGAGAGACTCACAATTAAACTGACAGCCTGGCATGGAGTCCTCAGGCCACCAGGGACAGGATAAAAGGAGAAGATGCTTACCTGTGCTTATGCTCTAGAGCTACCTGTTCCATGCTGACTGAGCACTGCGGCTGTAACCTGAATCCCGTGGGAAAATATGTACACTAGTTTTGCACATGTTCCCTTTAGACCTTCTCCTGACCTCCAGAAATGAACCCCCTCCCCACCTGGCATGGCAGAGGAAGAGAGTAGATTGTACTTGGGTTCTCCTGCTAGAGACTCAATTATAGGATGCTGTAGGGACCCCCAGATTTTTCACAGGTTCATAGATTCCAAGGCCAGAAGGGACCAATGTGATCATCTACTCTGATCTCCTGGCCACAGAACTTCTCCAAACTAATCCCTAGAGTAGATCGTTTAGAGGTAGGAAATTTTGCCCACTTGCAATCCTGATGGTAAATATTGCAATACAGGAAACCTGTAAATTGTCATATCACAGTGCAAAGCCCTTTAACCACAATCGAGCATGCTCATGAAGCTGGAAGCTTCTACAACGTTTTCCCCTCTACTTAAAGGAAGGAAAAACTATTTTTATATGGGGGAAGTTGCCTTAACTAAGATACCTATGAAAAATACCTCTCTTTTCAGCACAGTATGAGAAGTACAATATTCTTACAGAGATATATTTGTTGGGTCGAATCCAGGGCTCCTTACCTACACAGCCTCTCATTGGGGTATGTGGTGTACATTTAGGATGGGATTTTCAAAAGCACTCAGCATTGGCGTCGCTCTGCTCCCACTGAGTGTCGAACTCCCGCTGACTGCAGCCACAGCAGAACGAGGCCAATGCTTTTAAATATCCCACCCTTTAAGCTGAATATTAACAACAGAAAAATGACATTAGGATTTTAATAGCTAATCCAAAGGTCTTTGTATGGAGCCGCGTTGAACCATCCGCTTCAAACCAGACGTGTCTCTTGAAATCAGTGAGGAGTTCTGCTTGCAACTGGATGGTACAATCTAGCTCCCATTTTTTTTCTTTTTCTATCGGTGCTTGCTGTGTTTAACATCTGATTTGCTCTGAGCTTACCTGACTAAACTTCATTAAATCAATTGCTCAGTATGTGGGGTATAGCATAAGCTCATGCCTTTCAGCCCCAGATATAATGTTAGAATGATTCTTTGGATCAGGCAAAGTTATCTTTTTAATTGTATGGCTTGACCTATACTTGGCTGTAAAACAAAAGTCATAGAAATGCTGCTTTATTGATTTTTCTGGTTGTGAAATGTGCTCTCCCTGGACTCCTTTCAGAAGTGTCATTTTAAGATTTGTAGCATCTTAAGAAATGCCACTTTATGCTTCAGATCTATTGTATATAGAAAATGCTAGAATAAAATAGAATGGCTGGATTTTCAAAGTAGCCCAAGGTAGGTGCTCTACACCAACTGAATTTCAATGGGGTTGTCAAAAATACCTCAGTGATTTAAAGACAGGTGTTCCATTGACTTCCAAAAAGGCTTGTGCTCCTCAGTCCCTCAGAGTATGTCTGCACAGCAAAAAAGCCCCACAACAGTGAGTCTCCAAGTCTGGATGAATTAACTTGGGCTCGTGCTCTGGGGGCTAAAAATTGCAGTGTAGATGTTTGGGCTCAGGGCTCAGAGACTCTCCCCCATTGCTGGATGTCAGAGCTCCAGCTCGAGTGGGAAGTAAACATTGCTATTTTCAGCTCTGGAGCATAAGACCCACAAGCCCAAGTCAGTTGACCTGGGCTCTGAGATTCGCGGCCTCTGGGTTTTTTTGTTGCAGTGTATACATACCATACCTGTAGGTGCCTAATCCCCCCAGGGAGTTTTGAGGATCTGTATGTTAGGTGCTTTTGAAAATCATGGCCTGGGCACCCAAAGCCTTGTTTAAAAATCCCAAGCATAGATAGAAAAATTAAAAACAAATGAGAAAAACCTGTAAATATATATTTTTCTGGGTGGAAAAAATGAATTTGTGGTTCATGTCTGAGTCTCCAGTTGAATTAATTTGGGAAAAGCATGATTTAGCCTTTGCGCTACTTTTATTTAAATAAATGTTCTAACACTTGTTAAAAGCACAGAATATTTGGCTTTCAAAATAATAAATTCATATTCATAATTACAAATCTAATACTCAGGTAACAAAAGCACTGCACAGCCTAAAAAGGTATTTTAGCTTTTGGGTTGATAACTCACACTAGTAAACCTTTCAAAACACAGTATAAAATAAATACTGAAATGCTGTGCAGTTGAATCACCTGCCGTTGTCCTGGGGATTTGCCAGGGTAACTCCCATGATAGACACTATGAATTATGTATGTACATTCTTTGTTCACTGATGTAAGAGAAGACCTATGTCTCTATTAGGGCTCCAAAATGTCCAGTGTGTGCCAACAGCTTTTTAGCCTATGCACTAGTGGAAATCTAAACTGAGCAATCATGCAGTCTCTGAAATTTTTCAATGCTAGTGAGTGATTCATCAAAAATAGTTCATATAGAACTGCCTTTACATCATAATGCAGTGGGACGCCAGCAAAAATTAATTATGAATAGTGAATGTGCATTAAAAAGGTAAACCCCAGGCAATTTTCCTCTATTTTACATCTGACTTGGTTATATCTGAAGGCACAAAATAAATATGCAACATATTTGCGCTTTCTCATTATTAAATAATAATTACTAGTTAACAAGACCCTCCAAAAGGAAGCTTATGAAACTATGTCACTAAGGCCCCAATCCTACAGTGTCCAAAGGAGTCTACATGGCACATTTCTTCAGCCATTTAATCTGGCTCTGAAATATTTGATCTTTTGCACCTGTCCCCCATAAATAAGAAATGTCAAGCAGTATCATTTATGTCCCCTTCCCCCCTTCTCTTTCTTCATGTAATTTTCTTCCTACTGAAATGTAAAATGTTTGGATAATAAAGAAAAAAAAGCCCTCACTCCTGTTTGAGTGTGTTCATTTGATACACCTGGAGCATGTAAATTGCCTTTACCTTTTATTTTCCACTGCAATTTATGTATATCCCTTTTATTTGGAAGGTTACTATCTTTATAAAGCGATTTCTGTTTTAGTGCTGGGATTTATTTCTTTTAGCAAATAAAAAGTGAGACTTTTTTAAATGCATCTTTGAACTTCTTGTCAGCTACAGCTCCATAGAACATCATTCAATATTAATTTCAGAACGCTCCTAAGTCTTAAATACCCAAACATCAATGCCAACAAATCCAACAGAGTACTGCAATTGCTTTTGTTATCATTTTCATGCAACAGGCAGAGGCAATCAATATTAGGTCTAAGGCAATAAATCTAATTACAGGTAAAAAAAAAAACAAATCTGAGGAAAGATGCAGCGACAAAAAAGCAGCACTGACTGAGCATGCTCCTATTGAGGCAGAGACAGAAAGGAAGTGGACGTACTGTAGAAGCTGGCCATTACGTAGTTTTGGCAGCGATCACCAGTAAATTCATTTGGGCACCTGAGAGGAAAAACAAAAAAATGGTAGAGAAAACAGAGAAAAGAGAAGAGGTGAATATACACTAAGAAAGAAGCTCCTTCAGTGTGAACTGATTTGACTTGGTGAGTTCACCTTCAGAAACTGAATCTTGGTTCAGCGTGTCAAAATGGCTCAAGATGTTGAGAGCAGCCCACTTGCTTTGCAGAAGCCCCAAACCAATCCAGATCACAGTATATTTCAGGATGCGAGAAAGTCACCATTCCAAATTTCCAACTTGCTTTTGTAAAGTAGTTTTCGCAAGGCAGCTAGGAAATGAAATCTGTACAACATTCATCTCAGTCTACATATTCCTTTAGGGTAGCAATTTACAGCATTTCACCAACCAAGAAAGTTGGCAGAGTGAAACAACAACAACAAAATTCTGCAGAGGATAAAAAGGATCCAGTTTAAAAAAAAAGTCACACAAACTAGTAACATATTTGATGCTGATAATGGCATGGTGTACAGATTAAAGATTAAGAGAATCAAGCTATAATCAGAATCAAAGGATGCCAATTCCAGCTCAACTGTGAAAACACCAAGTAATAGTAATTGTGTTGCTGCAGTTGGGGAGAAAGCAAAGTTCAGATTATTTTAACATACTTTCTTGGTTTTGGATTTTCATGGGCAGAGTGTCAGTACATCTTGCTCCAGTGAATCCAGGTTGGCACCTAAAGGGCAAAAATGTGATAAGCAATAGAACACCAAAACCACTGAACTATCAGACTGGTAATTGCTTTCCTATGGAACATGGAGAGTCTCTAAATGACTTTGGGG